>NW_009953933.1:485285-508139 GCF_000747805.2 Chaetura pelagica
TGAAAGGGTGCTGGACATCGACCAGATTTGGACACAGAGCAGGTGATATAGAGATTTAATTTTCTTGTTAAGAAGGAGTAACATGGTAGTGGTTAAAAAACAGCTCTCAGGAGATGTGTTGGGTCCAGCAGTAAAGCATTATGGTTTCTGGTTGGTAAGATGTCAAAGTGAACCTCAGAGAAAGCAGACTGCCTGATAAGGAATAGATAGAAGGAATTCACTGCTGCTTAGCAAGGGCTAAGCTGCAGGATTGCACTTCTACCTGCCAGACCTCCTGCCAGCTCACCTTGAGCAGGGCTCCTTCCTAGGCTGGGCTCTCTAAACCCACTAGGGAAGGTGCTCACACCTCCTAGACCTATGACAAAACCCATGCTTTAAAAAAATAAATCAACATCCCTTTGGGAATATCAGGCCTTCTCCATAGATTTCTTCATCCTGAAAACTGGTAATCTAAGGAAATCAGGTAGATACTGTTGTACATATCCCCACCCAGCATAGAATGCATTTACCCTGCAAACTTTCTGCAACTGGTAGGAAAAACGACTAAGTTAAACTTCTAGACTTCCTTAGAAAAATCAGGACAGTGTTTCTGTCCCACTCTAAAACCTTGAAATGCTTAATTATTGTATGGGCTGGTATTCAAACATATCACATTTTTTTTCTGTTCTTCAGTAATAAACATTTCAAAAACTATAATGCAATGGTGAGAATGGATAGAGAGCACTTGTTCTGTTCCTTCCTCTACATCACATTAAAGACACGTGGGCAGATGAAAGACTTTATTTCTCTGTATTTCCAGCTTTTTTTCCCACAAGGCTTTTCCTTCAAAAATCTTCCTTTTACCCACTGGAACAAAAGATAAATTACTATAATTAAGCTACTGCTCTGCAGATTTTCTTCCCCTCTTTAATATATAACATGAATTTTATTCACTGAAAGGATTTTCTTCAGTGCAATTGTTTGGATAATAAGCAAGGTCCACCCTGAGCCTTGTGGCTCAATTGGAGAGCCTCCCTCATTCTTTTTCCCTGGTCCTTGTATAAATCACAACAACCTGGTCTTGACTTATTTTCCCTATCTTTACATAAAGTATTTCTCCCTATCCACATGTAAGTCACACCAGCCCAATTCCAACCTCTGTGTTTCAGAGGGAGCCCTGCCACTGAACCCTGTTCATTTGTGCTTTTACAAAGTTATATTAAAATCACTTTTTCCAGATATCTTTTATGTCAACTCTTTAAGCAACCTTTGGTGCTTCCATTCCCACCCATGACAGAAACACAGTTAGTTACCATATGCCAGATCAAAGCACAGGTATGAAATTCAAATATTAAGCCAAAATCATCACTTTGACTTTTTATGCTCCTCTATGTGTCTAGAGTGTTTTTGCAGAAAAGACTCATTACAAAACAGGTCCTTGAAGATCATCTTAGAATTTTAGGATAATTTCTATACAGCAAAACATTATTGACACATAAACTCTTCATGAAGGGAATGTGATGTCTCTGTGTTTTGAGGAGTGGTGAGTTCCCTGCAGAGGTTCTGCACATCCATAACAGGAGGGAGTTGTTCATCCACATGCTCCACAACTTTTTCTGCTGCCTCAATGGTTAACAATGATTCTTCTTAACCTCTTGGAAAAGCTGAGAAAGGAAACTTTGTTGTGCCCAGCAAGAATAGCATGTGAAATTTAACTTCCTAACCTAAAACTGTGTTCAGCTAAGTCTGCCTCAGAATTTCTCAAGTCCACTAGGAAAATTTCCAAATTTCTCTTTGTTATGTCAGAGCCAAGTCATGAGGCTGTGCAGCACATCAGTGACTCCATGCTGCAGCCTGGTTCTGGCAATGCAGTCACTGGAGAGCACTGCCCAGGGCTGCAGAGGAGCACACCAGCATTTCTTTAAGAGATGGAAAACATGCCCTGGCTTTATTTGCCAAACACAACACGTTCTTGCACGGATCACAGGGCAACTGGGTAATGGATTGAGATGAAAACCAGCCCTGTCACATATAAAGATTTGCGTTTGCTCTTTTTCCCCCCTCATTTTTTAAATATCTATCAAAGAGTACCTAAATTTCTGCTGAATCTAGAAAACCAAAATCACAGAGGTGTGGGCTGTGCAGCATCCACCTAACAGAAAATGGTAAACACTCAGAGGCAGCAGTTCCTTTGTCCTGAAGCCATTTGGCCCTTCAAAGCTTCCATCCATCCAACTAAATACTCTTCAAAATATGGTGGTATCATCCAAGCCAACTCCTGGCTATTGTTCCTGGGCTGCACTAACCCTCAAGCCATTCTAGGGTCTGCCTGTGAAAGGAGCAGCTGTCCTGAGCCAAAAAAAACAACAACCCAGAAGTGCAAAGGATTTTTCAGTATGGATAATTCACTTGAGAATCTGAGAATCCATTAGTTTAAAAACAAAGTCTGTCCTATAAAACCAGATATTTTTTTTTCTGTAGAAAATGTGCTGTATATTCTAATGTACAGAATATATACCTTCTAATGTATGTTAGAAAATGTTCTGGGAGAATGCTGGGGACTGTCAGGCCACTCCTAACCAGAGCATGGGAACCACAGAGCAGGACTCAAGTAAACTCTCCTCCTCAGGCACCTAGTTTTCCCCTGTGGTACAGGAACATTTGTTTTCCAATGAAAAAGAAGTCAGTGTTGACTGAATTCTTCTCAATTCAAAACTAGATGGCAGAAGGATCTATTGAGCATCAAGGGTAAGTCCAAACACACACACAAGCTGACCATTCAGTGTTTTCTAGCACAGCACAGACCAGTGCAACAATCACCTGAGGATCAGGCAGCTCATTTCAGGAGACAAGGAACAGTTCCCCAGATAATTTCTCTGAGGTGTCCTCTGTCAATCTGAACCTGACATGGTGACTTTGTCACATCTTCCATCTTGGGGAGCAAATAATATGTTTCTCTTCCTTATTCAAGTAAGAAAATCCAGAGTAGTTTTGGGGTGTTGGGTTTTTTTGGATGTTGTAATCTGATAAAAGCCTTTGGATGATACTTGTCATCCTGCAGTAAACACAATAAATTTAATGATGTGAAGATAATCTAAAGAAAAAGCAGAACAATGTTCTCTTCCTTCTGTACTGTTGCATGAAACAGGAATACAATAACATCCCACACAATATTAAATGTATATATTGTAATACAGCTCAGTTGTTCACAGAAATTGCACTTTTTGGTGATGTAAAGCATAAACAATTTGAGACAATAGCCATATTATTGAGAGAAGTGGTGTCAGGAGTGAATTTTCTACAAAAATGTTTTGCATGCTAAGACATAAGCAATAAAGAAATGCAGGGATAAGGAGAATTCTTTATTCTGCCTTATAAACTGCATGATATAATTCAATGTTCCAATAAAAGTGATTGGATGAATAATAGAGCATTTTTAATGCCATAATCTCTGAACAATGGGAGCAGAAATATATAAAGATCTAAAACATGGAGAAGAGAAGAAAAGGAGAAGGGAGAAAGATGCACACATGTATCTGGGAAAAAATAATAATAAAACCCCAGCTAGTTCAGCTATTCTGATCTGTGTACTCACACATTTCACAGCTCCTCTGAGATGGTGTTTTATTCATCTGTACATGGATGCCCTGGACTCTTCCTGAGCAAACTTTCTCCCTTCCCCACAAGAGAGAATCTGGACTGCAGTTGTAGATCTGTCATTTGAAAGACACATAGAAGAGGGAAAGAATGTCTCTAAAGTCAGACATTGGTTCCTTCTGCAAGTCCTCCTCTTTCTCCCTGTTGATGCAAAATACTTCTCCTTTCTGTTTCTTCCAAGCTGCTCTTTGGCTGCTTGTGCTCCCTGTCCCAACTTATTTGTCCCTTCTGATGAAAATGCTTAATCATGGAAAAAAAAGCAACATTAAACAGGAGTTTCAGGGCTTTCCTCTCACCAGGTGCTGGGAGAGACGAGATGCTCCTGAGTGGGAACTAACAGTAAATCTGCTCACTACGGGTCTTGGAACGTGCCTGGATCTGCTGTTGCCTGAGCAGGAGCATGAGGGTTGCTCATTCCCATGCTTGCACACCCCATTGCCTGGATTTTATGGGATAAAAAAAAAAAAAAAAGGCATTCCATTGCTTGAGGGATCACTCAGGGTGTCAATAAAGGAGGAAGAAAAGGTTGAAAAGTTCTTATAATTTGGAACCTTCATCAAGCTAAAAATGTGGGTGGCTGCCAGCTTCTTTTGTTAAGCCCTGAAAGAAGAGTGCAACATCAACAGTAATAAAAATGGGACTTGCCCTTCAACTGAAAACCATGAGGATGTGTCTGGTGGAGCACCAGACATCTGGGAGAGTCAGGAATGCTGTGGAGTCAGTGCAACATGGAAACCACAATGACTGTGAGAAATACCAGTGTTGCTTGCTGAGCTGTCCCTGTGTATCCAGGGTGTTCAAATGACCTGCCAGCTCAGAAGTGCAATCAGCCTTCCTTCCTGAGGAAGAGGAGGGGACTACCTGGACTTCATCACCAATTCATGACATCCTGCTCATGGCCACAGAAAATCTTTCCAGCCTGCTACTGCAAGAACTATGCACTACCAACCCCAGGAGCAACTGCTGTTCTCTAACTAAGGAATCTTTGCAGATCTTTCTTTCTCTATGTTAGCAATTTACCTTCATGTACACACTGTCCTCTTTACTTTTCACACCTTTAAATTATTTTATTAATTTTAGTAATCACTATCATGCAATCTTGCCGATTTAGATAGAGGATATTTCCTTTCTTCCCAGTAAATTATTTGTCTGAAACAGGTGCCCTGTACAGTTTATAACATTTTGTTGGGATTGTTGCCTAAAATATGTAGAAAGAGGGTTGTATTGTACTTCTCCAATCATAACTCACATTGTCGTCTTTGCTCTCTGAAAACTAATGCCTTCAAGGCAAGAACTGCATTATTTTCACATGCAGATCCTTAATTTACATTTGATTTATAAAGTCTTACAACATAAAAAATCTTGCACCAAGGTGAGGAGAGCTGGCCATGACTTTCACCTTAGCCAAATGGGATTATCTTTCTGGAATTCTACCACAGGTTAGTTTCTGCTGCAGCCTTGCTCACTGATTGCTTTTCACCCTTTCAGTTCAGTAAGATACTCCCTACCAATGATCAGGATTCTTTCAGGCATTTTGCTGAGGCATCTTTTGTAGGTTTTACTTTAGGATGACAAGGAAAAGATCAGTTTGAAAACTGAAAGATAAACAGGGAACGAAGGATGATTTCTTTGAACCTCAACTATTTGAGGAACAAGGGAGATCAAATATAGTGGAAGGATTCAGTTTGAGATATTAAGATATTTGGATACATATAACCTCACACATCAGAATCTAAATTACCATTATGGCCACAAAACTTGATGCAGTTTTTTAGTATCTGCAGTTGTGTGAGAAGACCTATGGTATCTCACTTGGCTTCTGCATGTTTGCCCAGAAGGGTGTAGATACCCTGTAGTTCTTGTGTCACTTTGTCCTGCATGTCAGCTTCACACAGAGGCCTGTTGCAGAGCCACAGAGATGCTGAAGGGAGTGGAACATCTCCCTGGTGAGGAAAGGCTGAGGGAGCTGGGTCTCGTTAGTTTGGAGCAGAGGAGACACTGGTATTTGATACATTTGCTGTTCTCTGCTGTCATCATAGCTTGTTTAGGCTAAATGTTAAAAACAAAAGAAGAGCCATGATTCAGATCACTCACTGTGGCTGCAAGGACCAATCCCTACAGCTCCTTCAGAGTTCTCTTGCAGAAGGAAAACAGATCATTTGAAAACATATATGCTTATTTTTGCTTCAGTACAAAATAATACAAAGCCTTTTGGTAGGGATGTTTGATTTTAATTCTGTATGTGGTGGTGATGACTAAGGATGAGTAGGAAGACAGAATGCATTCATATGTGGCAGGAAAACCTCATGGTATGAAAGCAATAATTTGATTATATTTCCCTGACATAAGAGAAACCAATTTCCTGCTCCACAATGCTGCTGATTAGAGCCCTAAAATTCCATGTGTATAACAAGCAATATAACAATATAATAATATAACAATGTGTATAATTCCATGTTGTATAACAAGCTATATTTCATGGTGGAAAAGTCTCCATACTTTTGAAGGAAAACAATATGGGCCCATATTTGTAACTACTCTTTCAGTCAAGGCATTTCCCACGAAGATTTTTTGAGTAAAGAATGTAAGTTTATGTTATCTTCAGAATTTCATGTAATTAAAACCAGACAAGGAGGTTGTTGAGGGGTATCTGATGAGCTTTATGCTGGGAATAAAAACAAGTATTCACAGGTTGTCATGAGCTGATGTCAGGGGGGCTGTGGCACAAAAGAGAGGAAATGTGCAGGAGCATGTGTGAAAACACTAAAAACAAGGTTGTCATGAGCTGATGCCAGGGGGGCTGTGGCACAAAAGAGAGCAAATGTGCAGGAGCATGTGTGAAAACACTAAACTTGCTGCAGCTTTTCCTCTAAGCAGTGACCCAGAGTTTCACCTACATCCACCTCTCTAAGGGACTTTTTGCCCCTTGGAAAGCATGTGAATGCCTTACACCAAAACCATTATTTTACATTTTATTAGTAAGAAGCAGAGGCTGTGCTAGCTTGTGTTTGAAGGACAAGCTCAAACACAGAAGACAAGGGGACCAGCCTGAGTTCTGCCTCTGCAACCTCAGATAATTTAATTTCCTTCTGAGTTCCTGAAAAATAGAACAGGAATGATAATCAATAATGTTTCATGACCTTACAGAGATACTGTGTGCATCAATGCATGGCAATATAATGGGAATCAAGTCTGTGAAGAAACTCCTAATATCCTTATTTCAGAACTCTGCAGGAGTTTCACGGTCATAACTACCCTGAATATTTCCATATCAAAATTACCATAAAGTTGTGGTTGTTTCTGCTGAAGGCAGAAAAGGAGAGATAAACTAAGACAAAAATTCCCTAGAAGGCAATTTTCTGAGCCACTGTCTCCTATTGCTGTGCACTTAGGAAAGGCTTCAAAAGCCCTGTGGATAAAGCCATCCTCATGCTTCTGTGGGACAAGGCTCAGTGCCTACAAGGTCCAGGCCTTGCTCCACAGGATGGAAAGGCAGCCAAAATTGCTGTGCCACATATATTGCAACCCCACAACTTTCCCTGTGTTATACAACCTCCTGAGCAGGCAGGATGAATGAGGAACGAAAGGGGGCTGGAGGGAAGATGGTGCAAGATCCCTTTTGTAATGTCCACTAAACACAGGCTTATGCAGCTGAGAAAATGTTGAGCCTCAATTGTTTCAGGTTCTGGCTCTTCTCTGGCCAGCCCTGAACCTGCAGTGCCCAGAGCATGTTAAAGTATAAACTATATGAACTCTGCTGGGTGCTAATCGATTCGTTTCTCCTCTGAGAGGTTTGGGATTAATTTGTGTCAACAAAACCTCCTCTGGGCTGTGACAGGTATCGCTGCTCTCATGCAGACTCCATCAGAGAGACAAAGGCAGGAGAAATAGGTGCACTGCTCATTGTAGCCACAGACAGGCAGAGTGAATAAGCACTGCAGAATTTGGCAATGTGCTCTTAAATTTATAATTAATGATGATTTTGAATGATAAATCTGGGGTGTGCAGAGTTCTTAAACTCAGAGAGGCAGCAATGACTCTGTGTTCCCAAACAATATAAGTTTAGGACTTACTTCCAAATACAGAACATTTCCACACTGCCACTCCCAGACATGTCCTGTAAATCAGTGCAGATAATGTAATTCAAATGTTGGCAACTTTACAGGAAGGCTACACAGCTCATTGCTGAAGAACATAAAATATAAATTGAATGGGAGATCCTGTTTTGTGGAGCTTATTACTTTCCATTGCTGCTAGATGTATTCATACATTCCACCTGACCTTTCTTAGCTGTCACAGCAGGACAGACTAGCTTGAATTTGCCACCCTCATTGCCCCTTTTATCCATCCCACCAGAAATTGAGGTAGCTGAAAATTAGAGCAACATGAAGCTCCAGGGAATCAATTCACAAGGAGTGATATTAAATTTTCCTTCAATCTGGAGGCACATGCTGCTGTCACACTTAGATTTCAGATGAAACCACATGAAAATGCCCTCACCAAGGGGCTGGTCCAGGGATGAGGCAGAGGAGAAGGCTGCTATTGATGACCCCTTTCCATAGTCCCTCTGCAAGTGGCCTCCCATCAGAGAGCAATGCTTCTGAGGGCAGGTGGAGTTATTAATTAGGGCAGAAATAAAGAAGGGGGAAGATGGAATTTATCAATTAGGACACAAATAAACAAGGGAGCTTAATTTGCAGATCCAGCTTCAGCAGCAGCACTAGAAGAAACTTAGATGGTTCAAGTTTCTGAGCTGAAGGATTTCCAGACCATCCAAGCATTCTTGTGCTCCAGGAACTGGGAGATGACAGACATTTCAGAGGAAGCCCTGGTTTCTCAGGTTTGTTGTCACCCACGTGTCCTACCTCAAGCCAGGTGTTTTTTTTTTAATCTCCTTTGGTTTTCACAGCATGCAGAAAGCAGGGGGATTGTTTTCCTTTGAACTCTTGGCATTCTAATCTACAGCTGAATTCCCTCATATCTAGAAATATTCCAATACAAACAGAAGTAATCTGATCAACTGGGTCTGAACCAAACCAAAACACCAACCTGTTCTCTCCAAACACCCATCTAGTTTCAGCCCTGTTGAAGGCCTCTCCATAGAGAGGTAGGTTTGTAGCTAAAGACCAAGCAAGTTGGTGCCTGTGGTTTCATTACAAAAATATCATTGTTTTGTTAATGACCTAACAACCCTGATGGCATTTATTTGATGGCTCCATAATGATAACAGCATTGAGAGAAAATAAAGTGCATGAATTCTCACACCACCATCCACCAAAGAGAAACATCTTCACACGACAGGCAACCACACTTCCACACTGCTGCCCCAGAGGAGTTTTTCATTAAGTACATATTTACTTACAGAGTTAAAGCTCACTGGTAATAGCTAGCTCACTAATAGTGTCCTGCAGTTTACGATTATTAAAGGCTAGTCAGCAGAGGGCACTGAAGGGAACATGATCATAGATTCTGTCTGGATAATCAGCAGCTCCTGATGGCTGGAGGCTGGGTATGAAGAAGTGTCTGCAGCCCCTTGTATTTCATTAATATTGTTGTATGGCTAATAAGAAAGCCATTTACCTGCTGGGTGTGTGATGGGGTTCCTTGACAGATGTTAGTGCTTACTTTTCTCTCACTCAGTGTTTTGGCTCTTGCAGAAATATGAAAGGTATTTTTTTTACATTTTTTTGAGGTATCCAGGAAAATGCCACAGAGCATCCCCCTCTGCCCTCCTGTCTGAGGAACTGCTGCTGCTGCTGCTCCAGAAAGGCAAACCTGCCCACATTCCTCTGAAATACTTAAACACTCCACCAGAGAACTACCTTTTTTTTCAATCATTGCTGAACCCAGACAATTAATAGCAGCTCGTTTCCATACAGAACTTGTTATATTGGTTCAGACTAATGGTATGAAAGCCATTTCACTTTCTCTTTTGATCTCTACCTGGTATTTCCTTCAAAGGACAAGGTCTGATATTCCACTATTTATTTTGGGTTTCACTGTAATAATTCTTGATAATGCAGATGAATAACCAATTCTTTTTGGCATTTCTCACCTTGGTAGCCTACATTTCTTCCTGCAGTAGTGAGCTTCACCATCTAGACAGGCAATTAATTCCATTTCACACTAGTCCTGGTAACTGCATGTTAAAGCTTGTGAGGATGCTCCCTATGGCACTGGATGTGTCCTGACTGGTGCAGTTAGTGATGGGACTTTTAGAAATGTGATAACTCTCCTGTGATTGCTATTTTTAATAGAGCAATTGCAGATAAGTTGGATATTTCTGCCCCACTGGTTTTACCTCCTGTCTGCCAGCCTTAGAAAAGCCAGGTTTATGAAAAACAAATTTCTGCTTCCTCTTGTTAGCAAAAAACTTCCCACAATGGGGAAGATACTACAGTTCTGTAGATTTTTACCTCTCTGCTCACAAATACCCCACAAAAACATATAGCACAGACATCACCACGTGCTGCATCTGACATATTTATATCCCTCTGCAGTGACACAGGTCAGGGAGCAGGGCTGCTGAAAAGGCCCCTGGGATAATCTGGGCACAAGCTGGAGCATTAAACCCAGCTGGCACTATAGATTAACTGGATCTGGGCTGTAGGACCACAGGCACAGCAGGGAGACCAAGGGAAGTGACCATCCCCATCTCCACTCAGCACTCCTTAGGGAGCACCCAGAATGTTCTTCCAGTTTTTTTCACTCCCTGAACACAAGAAAGACACACTTGGAGATGTTCAAGAGGCTGGAGCACATGATTTATGAACAGAGCTCAAGGCAAGAGATATGGAATTGGGAATGGAAAAGTGCACAGAGTGAGCTGAATAAAAACCCCATGGCCATGAAACGGCTGAAATTTGTTGACAAGTGGAACTGCTGAGTTTTCCACAGCTCTGATACCATTCTAGTCTGATTTTGAGGCATTTGCAAAAGTTTGAAATCAGTTTGCTTATAATCCCTGCCCTACTGGTGTTTTTTGAGTTATTTCTTTAGAAAGATTTTCATGCTAAATCCCCATTCCCTTGAGTATCCAAGAAAGAGTTTCTGTAAAAAAACATGTATTTTTGGAAGTGGTGAAGCACTAGGTGAGTGGCAAAGTATTTTTCAAAACATCTAGCTATGTCCATTATTAATTTAATAATAATTTAATAATTAATTAAAATTGTCTCCCTTGTTTTTTAGCCAAAGGTTATCACTCTATGCTGCAATAGATCTCTTTTGGTTTTGGTTTTTTCCCCCTCAAAGTCAGGGAAGGGGAAATCTAAAGGAAAAACAAAGTCAGCCACTAAAAACAGATAACTTGTGTGAGCACCTGCCTATTGGACTTTCTGGTATTATCCCCACACCCACACCATCCCTTGTACAGACAGCAGCTGGTTTTGACAAATGCCAGCCTATTTGGCTAGATATTTGTGGATGGAATATGTAAATAAGGCTGTAAATGACCTTGAAAGATAAGATGGGATATGAGGAAAAATTTGGAAAAGAGAAGTGGCACTTTTAAAATGATTACTGGAGTCCCCTTTTTAGATTCTGATTGGGGATAAGAATCCAAATACTGTTTTTCCCAAATCCAGATACATCCTGAGTTGTACTATCCATGATCTTTCCAGTCTGTGTCCAGTTACAAGGGACATGCACTTTTGCAAATCGAACCTCTGATTTACAAATGCCAACTAAATGTCTTCTGCATACAGGTTAGGATGCTTAATTTCTTTGCATAATAATTTTGGCAAACAACACTTTCAAATAAAGCATCATTTATAATATTAAGTAAAAGAGCTGCATGGGGTTGTTGTGGCCCAAGTGCAGGACCTGGCACTTGGCCTTGTTGAAGCTCATACAATTGACCCCAGCCCATCAATCTAGTCTGTCCAAGTCTCTCTGGAGAGCCTCCCTATCCAGATCAACAATCCCACCCAACTTGATATTGTCTGCAAAGTTACTGAGGGTACCTCACATGGCTACTTGGTCCTGATCCTTTCTGAAGTCTCCATGTTCCAAAGCACTGGTAGCTCTCTCATCCTACAAATCTGACCTTTCTCTTGTTTCTGGGTGCACGACCTCGTATTTATTTGAATCAAAGCACAAATGATAAGGCCAGTGTTATGGTTCTGCTGATATAACCTCCATTATTTCCTTCCCCATCTGCTTTTCTGACACTTGTGAACTTTGCCAGCAATATCTTTCGCTTCTGTTGGTAAAGATACCAAAGAACAAAATACTGGTAACTTGTCCTTAGGAATCATACAAGACACAGACACATTAGTGGAAGATTTCCCTTCTATTTTTTATTCCCTAACTGACTGGTTCTCTTCATCAATCACTTTCTTCACTAGCCCAGATTTTTTTCTGACAAAACCACTGAAAGCAGGTGAGTGTTTCGTTCTGAGCCAGATCACTTGGTTTGGACACATATGTATAAAACATAAAGGAATACTAGAAATCAGCCTCAGTGACTTTTTTAGAGAATAAGAAGAAAATAGTGTTTGACTTGTATTGCTTTTCTAATGCCTGCTTTTTATCTAGCACTGACTGTCAAAAGAGAGTAGAAAGGATTAGGAATTACTTGGCTACTTCTGCTAGGAGGTCAGCTTTTATTCTATAGAAGGATTATTAAAATCAGCAAAGGAATAGAAATGTTGTCTCACTTTTGACTGAACTGAGTGACCTACCAACAGAAGAAAACCAAAAGGAATTTTATGCTTTAGGTAGGAAACTCATTTGTATGGACTGGATACCATTTATCTATGAAACACTGTTTTATATATTAAAATCTTACTATTTCACAGCAAAACCTCTTGATTGACTTTGTTTAGATCCTGATCTCAAAATATATTTTGCTTAAATTGCATGATAGATGAGAGTGGATTGATCAGAAGAGTCAACCACAGATAATCCTCATGATAAAAATTAAGAATTCTTACAATTACGTGGTGTCTCAGTAGTCAGTATGTCCTGGGTTGGGTTGAGTTTATAGAGCTACTTATACAGATCTTTGAGTACACAAATTAACAAAAAAGCAAAAAATGCCAAAAGCATTTTTATATACAACTTTCTTTCTAGATATTCAAAATACTACCAACTATTAAAATAAAAGTTATTAACTAGTCTTGATTAGAAATAGAAGAAGCTGTGCTACACAGGAGCACATCATTTGTCATACTTGAAAAAGCAATTCTTAATTATTATCAGAATGAAAAGTGAAGAGTTGCTTGGTTTCAAGGTGGATCTGTGCAAACACAAAAAAAACCCTGTAATAAATCCTAAAAGATGAGCACAAAGAACTGCACTCACAGGTTTCTATCAGCTACTGGCCCAGTGGAAGCTCAGGGGGAAGAATGTTTTGTTCTAATTTGAGTAATTTTATATAAATGCACAACAGTCATTATCTCTTTAAATTACATCATTAGCAAAATACACTTTTTAAAAAGATCATGTTATTATCATCTAGATCTGGAGAAAACATACATCCATATCATCATAAGATGCATGGCATGAAGACAGGGAAAAGTGCATTTAACACGCTCGTATGTACTTTACATTTAACTTTAACCCAGAGCTTATTATGCTTGTGGTTTAAATTAATAAAACATGTTTTGGAGATTATTACAATCCCTTTATAGCTTTATTTACACTGCCATATAGATGTACATTATCAACTATAAATCTATACCCATGTTTATGGGCTGAGAGGAAAATTGCAGTTTTGCAAACAGGGCTGGACTACTTTGAACCTTGCTTGCATTTTGTCTTACAACTTTCTAAAACAATTAGAACTGCTAGGCTGTGAAACTATTACAATATACAACTATTAGACAATTAAAACTAATGGAATTGCCAGAATTTTTTAAAACTTAATTTTATATAAAAATTTGCCCTTATTTCCCCCTTTGTGAAAACATGACAGTTTATTTCTACTTTTCTATTTTAATGGCTGGGGTTTGACATGAAACAAATTGTGTGTGCTAGTGCTCATCTCTGTCTCATAAGTCTGGGACCAAAATAGAAAAAAGGCACAACTCTTGATTTTTTGCAAGGCTTCTGACTCCAGAAATCTGACCCTGTGATATCACTGTATTGTTCAATTTAAATATGATGGCCCAGGGTGGTGCAGTGCTCATCGTGCCACAAACGTCATCATTCCTGGAGCAGTCTCACTGGAGAAATAACAGATGAAACAATACTGTAAACTTTTAATAAAGCACCTTTTAAAATGTCACTGTCATTTCAGGCCCATGCAGCAGTTCAGATTTATTTTTAAAGCCCAGCAATTCCTGATTACCCAGATGTAATCCTTGACACATTTACTGCTGCAAGGCAGGCACAGGCAGACCCTGCATTAATCAGTCAGCCCTGGGCAGACCAGGCCCAGTGGCCCATTTTGATGTTCCTTTGAGCCTCTAAGATAAAAAATATGAAAATGTGTTTTGCCAGAAACTCAGACTCAGTTTCATGGCAAACTAAAAGCATATGATACTGCCTATTTGCTGCTCCACCCACACCAAGGCCACCAGACCAGGAAAACTGACACACAACCCTGCTGTTGATAATTGTATAGGAAAAACCAGTGGATTTTTCGTCTCTAGCCACAAGACTGAGCAGACCAGCACAAACTGCTCTACATCTCTGACAGATGGTTCTTTTATGTCCCAGAAGAGGGTGGTGGCATCCAAACCATGTGATGGAAATAGGCCCTGGCCCATGCTAAACTCTTAAACTGTACTCAGGCTCCTTTGCCCAAACCAAAGCTACAAGAGGAACCCTGCTGAGAAACCAACGGTCCTGTCAGTCCTTTGCCAGGCTCCAGCCTTGCTCCCTCACCCTTTTGACTCTGCCAGTGCCAGTGCAGCCAAAAGGCACAAGGCATCTTGTCTCAGCTGTACATGCAGATCTGCACCTCTAAGAAAACAGTAAAGCCTTTTGCCTGCTCAGACCATCAGAGAAGCTTTCAGGTGCCTGGGTTAACCAAACAGATACCAGGTCAGGTAGCAATTTGAAACTCTACAGAGTTATGCCAGGAGTTCCAGAATTACACCATGAAGCTCCTGAAGAAAGTCCAGAGGAGGCCACAAAGATGATCCTTGGGCTGGAGCAGCTCTGCTCTGGAGCCAGGCTGGGGGAGTTGGGGTGTTCAGCCTGGAGAAGAGAAGGCTCCAGGGAGACCTTAGAGCACCTTCCAGTGCCTGAAGGGGCTCCAGGAAAGCTGGGGAGGGGCTTTTCACCAGAGAGGGTGATGATAGGACATTGGGCTGTGGCTGTCCCATCCCTGGCAGTGTTGAAGGGCAGGTTGGATGGGGCTTGGAGCAGCCTGGGCTGGTGGGAGGTGTCCCTGCCCATGCAGGGGGGTTGGAACCTGGTGATCTTGAAGGTCCCTTCCAACCCAAACCACTGTATGACTCTATGTGTCTGAAAGAAATAGTCATAATCAGAACTTGATTTACCCATGTACATTGTTTTCTAACCTGTCCATTTCTTTTGTCCCTACTTTGGAGGTAGTTACACTTTCTGCATTTTGTCTTCTCTTTCCTGAAGTGTTTCTCATTGGTTGGCTGACTTATTAGCTCTTGATTGTCTTGAAATTAATTTTTTCTTGTTGTTTTTTTTTTTTTTAATGTCCAGCCAGAATGGAGGCTACCTGTCAGTAACTTCTCACCTTCACACAAGTGAACTTCATGAAAGATTTCTGAAAAAAACGACATTTTATTCAGCAGCTGCAATAAAGTTCTACTATAAAATATTGTTAAAAAGCAATCACCCAGCCAAAAGCCTCCAGACACATGGAGTCTCATTTAAGTCTATATTTCAATTCAAGTTATATTGATTAAAATTTCTTCCCAGGTTTCAAGAATAATTCCTACACACAGCAGGCTCTTCTAGATGTCTATGGCTTTCTCGCTCTACTTCTTTCCCTGAATGCAACCATTTCATTTCCAACCCTGCTGGCATTATTTTGCCTCCATGGGCAGGATTAATCAGGATAAATATAGATATCAACATCTGAACTAGTTGTCTAGACTTTCGATAATGTCAATGGAAAGAAAAAAAAACACTCTTTGCTTGTGATTCATCTCACACCAAAATAAATGTCTAAAATAAGTCAAGTGAATCATGTTCTACGACAGCCTAATTCACTCCATTGTCTGTAAAAACACATCAGTCAGGATGTTGAGATGTTCAGATGAAGACAGCTACATCTGCTCTAATGAATCTCACTGCAAGTGCTTTCTGGGTTGATGCCCTGCCAGTCAATCCAGTTCTTCACACTGGAGAAGGTGTGGGGAGCAGGAGCTGGAAGCCAAGAGTGCATCTGGCTGAGCAGGAGCTCTCAGCTGTGTCTGATGGTGGCTGCTCAGCCTTGCTCTCCCAAAAGATGCCATCTGCAGCACTTTTTAAAGAGTAGTCCTACAGTTAGTACAGAAAGCTCCAGCATCATCAAGGGAAAATCAGAGAGCATTCTACCAAGTCTACAGGGATTTTTTTTCTTCATTCTGCTGTGCTGTGACATCACAATTCAGAAGCTGTCAAGAGTTCTAAGACTTTTTGGTCATATTTGTGAGGAGGAGGTAAAAATTAGGCATCTGTAACAGCTGAAAAAGAGATACAATGCAAACTACATTTACAAGGCTCTCAGAGCCAAGATCACAGGCCATATCCAAAGGCAAAGGTGGCCCTTGACAGTTTCCTCATATTTTTTACCAGTTTTCACAGCTGCAGTATTTATAATGCCATAATGAAATCCCAGCCATAATTGTCCATGCAAGCCTCCTGCTAAATTTTTGTGGTTGGGATGTCAGCCCTGGTTTCCAAACATGTGAGTAGACTTTCATTGCCATGTTAATTTTATTTTTCTGTAGTGGACAAATGGGAGAGTGCTGGGTAATTAGCTCTTCTCTGCCTCAAAATGTGCTGGTTTAGTTTAACACCAACCTGTCAGAGAAGCAATCACTACCCACAAAATCAGGACTGTCATGATTCCTCAGTTATTATTTTGTCCTTTTTTGGAGCCTAGTTTTCAGAAGTGCTGAGAAGTTTCAGTTCTTGGAGGAGCCAGGTCTTGGTTTGAATGTATGCTACAAAAATCCAGAACATGGTACCAAAAGGGTACTGAAACAGGAAGGTCAACACAATGAAAAGGAACTTGCTCTCTGCTGAATTTCCTGCTGACTTTCTAGAAAGATTTGATGTCCTAAAACAAAGCTTTCTGATGCATTTGGCATCAGGCAAGGCTAGTGCAACCAGTCTTACAGTTTAATAAATATATGGGAAGTAAAATCAGCTCTTTAAAATTTGCATGTATCTAGTTGAACACTTTACCTTGAGTTATAACCAACACACCTGTGACTGATTATTTTAATTAATCTTTCTGTGACAGCATATAGAAGTTGATGGAGTGGGTAGTTAAAGTTTATCCTTCCTTAAAAAACCTCTTTGGGCAGTATAAGGCTACTTGGTTTATCTGTAGTACCCTATGACAAGAAGAGGGAAAAGCCATTTCTGTCAGAGTCAACAGCTGGTTTGTTTTTTACTTCACTCTGGCAAGTGTTTCACATGGGAGGGCAGAGCACTGGGGTCACTCAGGCCACTCATGCTGAACTAATTCTGTCCTTACGTGCTTTGCTTTCTCAGAGTTCCTGTGGTAAGTGCAGGGCAGGCTGGGTCTTTGGCTCTCAACAGTAACCCAGTGATTTTTTTTGTCTTTTTGCCATAAGAGCAGTCATAATGGCAGAAAAGGGATGTTGTTTGAGGCAGAAATTCCTCTGTGTGACCTTGACTATGATCTTCACTCCCCCTTATATCCGTTTCAACGAGCAAGGTAATGCAGGTGGCACCGTTTGATTAACTGGATAAACATACTCTGAGACAGGCTAGGAAGGGTGAACTGCAGGAAAATAAACCCAAACTTCTGGGTGCAGAAGTTGAATTTTTCAGAGGTTCTAAAATACATTCTGTGATGATCACCTGCCCTATCTGAATGATCCTGGGAGGATAACTTCCTTTGATACCTGTGACAACTACAGAGCCACTTTCTTTCCCTTCGTGCCCACTTCCTCAATTTTCCTGGGATAAATATAGATCTTTCCTCTTCCTTGTAACTTTCAGAGAAATGACAAATCCAAAGAAGCTCAGACACTTTCTCTAGTTAGTTTAGAGTTTGTCCAGACAAATAACCCTTTATTCTCTATCTTACTGGCTGTGTTTCATAGCTTAACACTATTTTTCCTCTGCTACAATATCAACATTTACAAGCAGCTCCTGTTTCTAGTTCTGATGTCAAAATGATCACTTTTCCTCAGCACTTCTGTCAAAAATCTCTGTGGCCCTTTAACCACCAGAAAATCTATTTCCTTCAAGTAGTGATTCAATTTTCTAACTCTGCTTCTTTTCCAACACTGACAATGTTCTCATCATGTGATTTATTTTTTTTAAATCCTGCTGAATGCAATCTGCCCTGGTTAGAATTATGGATTCCAATGTGTCTTTAAATTTTCAACAGGGCCAGAAATAATACCTCCCCTTACTCAAGAAGCCAAGTTTGCAGCGATGAGTTTCAAGCTCCTTGAAATCATCCTGGAAAAGAATTAGAAAGCATTTAGATCTATTAGAAGGTTATAGTTGTACCTTTGATCCAACAAAAAATATTAGCATACAGAAATCCCTTACTGCAAGCTTTTCTTCAAGGCTTATTCTTCAGAAAAGAAGACCCAAAACTTCATTTCATCGTGTTGTCATTTACTATTTATCTCCCTGCTAAGCTTTCCCTTGTCTAGCTGCCTTTGTTTTTCTTCACCCTCCTGAATAATGTCATTCTTTCTACCTTAGATTTGTTAACCTTACTCCTTATCACTTAGCCTGGATCACAATAAGAATTAATTTCCAGTCAATATGCACTGGATTTTTCTCTTTTATTCTTTTTGTTTTGTTTTTCCACTTCAGTTCCCTAATAAGCTAGGAAATCTTGCATGTCAATCCCCTTAGAGACTAGAGATATCATTAAGAGATGCAATTAGACACTGCAAGAACATGTATGCAAATTGGGTCCAATTGTTTTGTTAGGGAATGGTCCAGGCTTCAGAACAACAATATTTTGGTGACTTATGGTAAAGTAACTGGAAAATAGTCTCTGTGGGAAGAGTTGGGAAGCTAAATTAATATAAATTAAAGATTTTCCAGATAGAATACATTTCAATGGTTGATAGTAATATCTATCATTGCTTAGTTACTATAAGGTGAAAGGTGAGGTAAGGTGGAAGTGCATTCAGATAGGAAAAAAAAAAATGCATTAAAAATGCTAATGACTATTTGTCTAAACAGCTTATCAATTAGTTTGAAACCAAACAAGAAATCCTGTGGTAACTGATCTGCTGCTCCATGCTGTGTGGTGATGTAGGCATTCTGTTGCAGCAGAGCATCCATCAGAGTCCATTGGAACACCTGCTATAAAAAAGACAACATTTTTCTGATGAAAAAGCAGCAGGTTTCAAGATGACCAACAGGCAACTCAATATAAACTTCTGAGTTGTTTCTTCTTCAAAAGATGGGATTAACTCAAGCCCCATGTCCTGCCTCTTCCCAGACAGAACTAGCTGACACATGCAACATGACACTATTCCACTCACCCAAGGGCTGAACAGGAGTTCCCCAAGACATTTGCTAGAGGGAAGGCTAACAAAAAATAACTGTCTCCTCAGATTCCTAAAGTGGGCCCACACTGTAGGCACCCAGAAGGTTTATTTGTGCACATCTCCTTTTTTCAATGGGTAAACTTAACACTGCTTACCCTTCTCCTAAATTCATTTTAAACACTAGAAAGATTGTAAGATTGAAAGAAAATATGTAAAATGGAAGATTAAACTACCAAAAAAAAGTGATTCTAGATTACCTTTGACTACATTTTCCCCTTTCTCAGCTGTATACCTTGGATATCTTTTAGAAAAGCAGCCTTGACCACCTTTCTCAGCAATGACTGCAGCTGCTGAGCTTTTGTGTCCCCCTGCCTTCAGTACCAAAACCTTCCAAGCCAGTTCTTCCAGGTTCACTCCCAAAACCTGAGCCATGGGCTCCGTAAAGAGGAAATGAACATTCCCTGGGGGCTTCTCTAGAGGGTTTTTTGGCTTATTTTGTTTTCCTTATTAGCACCATCTTTTTAATTTTAATAAACTGATGGTAGTTTGCTGTGGTTTTGAGGCTGTTGCAGCATCTTTTAAATTTCATTATAGATGTAGCTAATGTTCAGCTGCCTTAATTCACTGCTTGCTCTTGACAGAAGCCACACGTGGTGTTTCTAGAGCTGCCCACAGACACAGAACACACAGAGGTTTTTCCTGCCTCCACTTGTCAGTTTTAGGGTTCTGTCCTTGCTGTTCTACCCAAAGCTCCCAACCTCAACTGTGATCCTGAGTAAGATTTCCATCATTATGGTTATACTACCTCTACAGTGTGGCTTGTACTTGTTAGATGCAATGAATCCACACAGCATAATCTGGTTTTGTGTGATAATAAGTTTAATAGGATTTCCACTCTACAAAGTGCCATTGATGGTAAATAACTATTTGTTTTATTTTTCATCCTGGATGTGTATTTGCTTTATTTTTGTGTTCTTAGTCATGACTTTTTCAATCTGCTCCAGTAGTGGAGTTGAGCCAGTTCAGTTTCACCTGATTTTGAGAGGTCACACTGCTGTTAGTGGTTTGTGTTTTACTTGTAAAGTGCTAAATCAGAAATGACCATGCAGGTAATCAACCTGCTTGCCTGAAATACCTAATAACTGGTAGGAAAGGAGTGCTGCTCCATGAAATGGGAGATCTATTTGCCTGACTGCTTTTTCCTGTTTCAGAAAAGTTACCCTACAAAGCATCTTGACACATTTCCAACAGGATATTTATCTTTTGAAAATAACTATTGATTTTTAGTTTGTAACTTGAGACTAATTAAATAGGTCTGAGATTCTGAGTCAAGCTTTCTAACTTTAAAGGGGAAAAGGATGTTTCATTGACTAAACTGCTAAGTGTGGCTTTTGAAAATGCATTATTATCTTTGTTCTAGCAAACATTGCTTTTATGACCTTGGAAATTCAGGACTAGAGCAATGTAGCCACTTAAGGATGCAGTTAGGAGCTAGGAATGGTAATTTGTTTATTCTTTGCAACAGTGCAGAGCAATTAAGGCACTGCTTAACTGTTGGTTGGAATTAATCTCCATACTGCATCTCACCTACAGAGGTAGCTATACAAGTAAAACAATTGAAATTTTGCTTTCATGGAAAAAATACTGTTTACCAAGCATAATTCAAGGTGATAATTTAAACAAATACTGGCAAGACAGATGAATAAGAGCTTCTTATTTCACTGTTGTTTATCTTGATTAAGAACAAAATTAACTTAGCTGAAGTTAAAATGTAGCTCAAAGTTCAATAAAATTTCTAAGGGCAAAATTGCATTAGACAAGCTCTAAAACAGAGTTCAGTAGCAGAACTGATTGAAACCCTTAATGAAAAAGTACCCACAAATTTGTTAGTCTTCTCCTTTACGATGCTCCTGGGTCCTGCTTTATTGGCATTTTTCAACATGTCCCAGGTGAGGCACCATGCACTGATAATGCACTGATAACCTGAAGCATTGTGTCTAATTCTGGAGCCCCCAGCACAGGAAGCACATGGAGATCATGGAGCAGGTCCAGAGAAGGGCCATGAAGATGATCCCAGGGCTGGAGCAGCTCTGCTCTGGAGCCAGGCTGGGAGAGTTGGGGTGTTCAGCCTGGAGAAGAGAAGGCTCCAGGGAGAATTTAGAGCATCTTCCAGGGCCTGAAGGGGCTCCAGGAAAGCTGGGGAGGGGCTGTTTACAAGGGCCTCCCAGCCCAGCAGCTCTGCCTGAGCCAGTGGCTGCTCCGGGCGGGCAGGAGCAGGGGGGCTCGAGTTGGTTGTCATCTCTGCCTCTGCTGCTGCTCCTGCACCCTCTCTGGTTTGGGTTTATTTTTCTGGAGAAGAACACTGTTCATGGAGTCAGGTCACCTTTTCCTGTGGCCTGTCACTGGGACCCTGGACTCAGGCACCACCATCTGCTGCTGAGTCCAGTTTGGGACTTTTCTGGTTGGGATGGAATGACCAACTGAGGAGTGGGAGTTCTGTATTCATACATTTGTATATACTTACATATTTGTATACATTTACATCCAATTCAACATTTCATCATCACTTACTATTTCATTAAATCTATCCTAGGTGTTTTTCCAACCTTAATTTTTTCTCTCTCTTACTCCTCTCTTAATCTTCCCCTGAAGGGGGTATTTGTAGAATGACAGGGAGTGTCTGTCACCTGGTTATCAGCTAAACCTGTGACAATGTATTAATCTGATTAAAGTGACTGCAGAGGGAGGGAGGAGGGAGGGGAGGAAGGAAGGCACAGAGAAAATCAGATAGATTAATGGAGGAAGAAGAAGGAGGAGAAAGAAATAATTACGATCTGAAAGATATTTTTTTAGTAAAAGAGAGTGAAATAAATTAAATTAGCAACTGAAATGCTTGGGAATTAAAAATATACATAATGACATTGAAATCAAAGTGGGCTGAATCTGTAAAACAAAACAAACTCAATGAATTTTTAGCTATGTCCAAGATTCTCATTTGCTCACCTGCTGCTTCATCACTTCTGATCAAGATGTGATGAATAAAAAGAATAAATTACACTTATTATAATGCATATAGTATATAATCAGTTCCTAAGTTAAGTATTTTTTTTTCCCTGTAATGGGAAACAGCTCTTTAATATTGTCCATTTTGCTGTTACTTTGCAGACCCAGCCCATAGGGAAATGAGTAAAACAAATAATCAACTCTCTCATCTCCCTCTGTACATAGAGAGGCTGCTCATTAGAAAATATTATGAACTCTTAATTTGATGCTTCTGTAGGTCAACAAGATAGAGCAGGGAAGAGAGGAGGAAAATGTTTTTAAGGAAAGTACTTCTGTCTTTCCTTGTTGGAAATACGTTTTGCTGTGATAATTATCTTTAAAGAACTGAGTCCTTGATGTGTGAGTGACTTTTCCTGGTCTCAGAAAGATTTCACAGCAATTTTAGCAAGACCTTTATATCTTAAAAGTAATAGATTTCCCAGTACATTTCAGAATAAGTAATTTTGAGTGAAAATGATCTAGCCAGAAGAGAATTTTTTCAATTTTCTATTTCTATGACATTTATTTCGACCTTTCACGTTTA
>NW_009953933.1:508152-542397 GCF_000747805.2 Chaetura pelagica
TCCTGCTGCTCTGCCATGAAGCACCCTTGTTGTGAGTCCCAGAAAGTGTTCCACACGTTACCAGTTCAAACAAGGGACATTTTTTGAAAGCCTCTTGCTGGAGGATAATATTAGCTCAGTTATGATATTGGAATACATTTCAATTGCAATGTAACCAGTCTCACACCAATTTACCAGAGGCAACTTGTTGCCTATAAACCTTGAAAAAAGACTCCAACATTTAAAAGTCAACAAGAAGAAAGATTTTGTGAGATGAGATGTTTCTGTTCAATTCCTCTACATAATATGTAGCAATTTTCATTCCATCTTAAGCTTCCTCTGAAAACTATATTTATTCTATATAGAATGATGATAGCCATGATAATGCACTCGAATAGCTTTCTGGTTTGTATTCTGCTTTGCTTTATTAGGTTTCTAAGAAAAAAATATGCATTTGTTGTTTTCAAAACTTTGCTACAAGGAAAAGTCCCTTGAAAGGCTATTTTTCACCAACAGAGGAAAGCAAGTTTAAAAGTTAGATACAGTTTGCAAAATAAAGGAGGGGATGTTTTTCTAAACCATGTTCAGCTGCAGTAGTTGATCTCTCACTTGTGTTTCAGTTCATGTTCAGCAGCAAAGGATGATACCAGCATCAATAACCATGCCCTCCCATTTCCACAGGCTTGCTGTGATGCCCCACACCAGCACAAGGTCAGCTGAGGGACCAGGTCATTCCTAAGGTCATCTGATGGACCAGGCTAGAAACTAAGTCAGGTCATGGGCTGGGATCTTTTTACTGACACAGAGCTATAAAGATGTCTTTGGGATGTGGACAGTGGGACCCTCAGCAAGTTTGCAGGAGACACCAAGATGCTGGGTGTGATCAGTGAGCTGGAGGGAAGAGGTGCCACCCAGAAGGGACCTCAACAAGCTTGAGAGGTGGGCCCGTGCAAACTGCATGGATCAACAAGGCCACATGGACATGGGTCAGGGAAATCCCATGTGTGGATAAAGGCTGGGCACTGAGTGGGTAGGGAACAGCCCTGCAGGGTACTTGGAGGTGCTGGTGGATGGAAAGCTGAATATGAGGGGGCAATGTGCACTTGCAGCCCAGAAATCAGCTCTGTCCTGGGCTGCAGCAAAAGAAGTGTGGCCAGAAAGGGAGGTGATTCTTTGCCTCCTCCCTGCTATTGTCAGAGCCCACCTGGAGAGCTGTGTCCAGCACAAGAAGGAAATTGAGCTGTTGGAGCAAGTCCAGAGAAGGGTGAGAGCAGCTATAAAGACAGGCTAAGAGAGTTGGGGCTGTTCAGCCTGGGAAAGAGAAGGCTCTGGGAGAACTCATGGTGGCCTTTCAGTACTTAAAGGGGATCTACAAGAAAGAATGGAGGGGCAGTGATAGGGATAACAGTTTTAAGCTGGAGGAGGGATATTTGAGTTAGACATTAGGAGGAAATTCTGGGCTGTGAGGGTGGTGAGAGCCTGGCCCAGGTTGCCCAGGGAAGCTGTGGCTGCCCCATCCCTGGCAGTGTTGAAGGGCAGGTTGGATGGGGCTTGGAGCAGCCTGGGCTGCTGGGAGGTGTCCCTGCCCATGCAGGGGGTTGGATCTAGATGATCTTGAAGGTGCCTTCCAACCCAAACCATTCTAGGATTCTTTGGTTCTATGAAATGCTTAAATAGGAAAAATAGAGAGGATAGTCCAGCACCAGGAAAAAGTAGATGTAAAGAACAGAAATGGAGCTTACTCAAAAAACATTCTCAAGATTGCAGGCTCAGGTGCAGGAAGTAGAATAAAGATGATGAAATAATAACCCAAAGAGCACCTTCTTGAAGTGAGTCCAAGTGAACCTCAAATGCACAATGGGAGGATCCCAAGGCTTCACACCTTAGCAGGTATGTAGCTTCTCCATCAGAGATAAATTGAGCTAACAACTGAATTTGCTCTTCCTTGAGAGTGGAGTCAGGAAAGTGAGGAAATTCTTCCCATCCAGCCCATTCAAAGTCACGAGGAAGATGAAATGCAATTAAAGAACCTGCTTCAGTCAGGAAAGAGAGAGATACAAGTGAGTGTTCCTGCAAAAGATTATGGCCTCTCCTGCAGTTCCCCGTGGCACACATCTTTTACATGCTTTGCAGTACTGCCCAAAAAACATATCATCCTGGAGCACATAGCCCTATATATGAATCTGATACATGTGATTCACACCCCCTCCCCCAAATTTTTGAAATTAATTTCTTCTCAATTTAATTTCTTCTTCATCCCATTTGTGTAATCTATTCCATATGTTACTGCTTCTGAACAGGCTACATGCAGCTGGAGACATATTTATAGACACACCTACAATTTGTTTTGTGTGTATATATTTACACAAGCAGTTTCTTAAATCAGTTACTTCAAATGTAACTCACAGATATTTTAACTACACAAGTAATTTTCAAGGTATTGGAAATACTGAGAGGCACCAATTCCCCAGAAAAGAAAGACACAGAAACGAAGTGACTCGTATCTCAGCTCAGACTTTGGATGCCACAGAAATACCTGCTGCTGCTGCCAGGAGCCCCTGGCAACCTGCCTGCTCCAGGGCTGGACGTGCTGCAGGCACTCCCTGCCATCCCCCAGGGATCTGCAGTGCTCAGGAGTTCCTCTTTCTGCAGACAGCACCAGCTTCCTCAGGCATGTCTGCTCCTTGCTATTTGCATGGGCAGCAAAGCACCCAGTCTGGGTTCTTTTCACCCTCTTCCCACCCCATGAGGAAACAGGTCAGAGACCTTCCTTTGACAGAAGCTGAAGTTCAATCTCGATCCATCACCAGAAAATCAAGTCAGGTAGTTTTAGCACTGTGGAGTCATGGTTCTAACATCAGTGCTTAATGTTACTGCTTCTGTGATTTACTGGAGTAAAACAGGTATGAGGCTTGAGTGAATCTCCAGATCCCACCACACACAAGCATTTCCTTCCTATCCCAACATCTACTATGTCACACAATGGATTTAACACGAAGTGCAAATGTCAGCTCTGCTGCTGCAAACAGTATCTTGCTCTCCTAAAATGAACACATTTGCTTTAGTTCTGTTTTATTCAGTTTTAGTCAATACCAGGAGCTGACAAGGCACTTCATAATGCTCTTTTCCACTAGGTGCAAGGCTGTGAATGCCAAATTCATGACACTGGACATTATGGGTTGCCATGTTCTGTGCCATTAATTGCTGCTTCATTGTTTATGTACATGTACTTTGTGGTTGTAAGCCTTTTATAATAAGAGTATCTTCTATATTGAAGTTATTTCTGATGTTTGTTTCTTTAAAAAGATTTTTCAGAGCGATTTGGTGTTCACCTAAAATTTTTGTTGTAAGAGATACATTGAAATACATCACCATGTCATCTGAACACACGTTCCTTAAAGCAGCATTCCTATTTTGAAGCTAAGAGAGAAATGGCCTTGAAAAGGCAGAAATATGCCACTGGAATACATTATCCCTCTGACTTATGTGGAGTAACTGCTTAACAGTCTGTAGAATAATAGGCAGCATTTTAGAGTAAGAACTAATGAATAATTTTGTCAGCTGAATTTCAAGTGATTTTTGAGGTGAGTATGTAGAAGAAGATTAATATTTTGTCAAAAGATTGTAGGTAAAACAACCATAATTCCTAAGATGAGACAGTATTTGATAAATGTAAAAGATTAGAAACTTCACCTTAAGGTTTTTTATAGATGATTCATTCCTAATTACTTCTATTTTACCTTCACCTTCTCAGTCACACCTAGCAATATGCTCACTGTATATGTCTACTCACATACACTGACCACATTTTGAAAGTATATTCCAAACAAGCCAGAATTATATTAACTGGTTTTCTTCTCAAGGATATTTTTGATTTCTCTGTGGAATTATCTGGAGCAGTCTTGGCATCTGCTCTTTTTACTTATTTGTTTAAAATTATTACTTTACATTGCTATTAGACTTTAAAACTGCAAAGAGCCTCACAGAAACCTCAAGCCAGAGTGGTCAGCTGAAAAAAAAAAAAAGAGGAAGTTAAAACTGAAGGTGAAATGATAACTCCATTCAAGTCAAAGGTGAAGTTCATGACATCAATGGGGCTGGAATTTCCCACACAAGCTCCCCAGCTCCCCACACCTGGGTACAGAGAACTGAGCTTTCTTTAGACTTTCCAGTAACTTTCCTGGGATGCTGTCAAAATTCCTTTGATATCTAAGATACTAGACCACAGGGGGTGATGCAGAAAAGGATATTTTATGTTGAAGAGGTAGGAGAGAGAAGATTTTAGTAATAACCTTATGAGAATGTAAACTTATGTTCTCACAGAACCATTTAGACTGGAAAAGACCTTTAGGATCATGAAGTCCAAACATGAACATAGCACTCCCAAATCCACCACTAAACCAAGTTGAAGCCTCCCATGAGAACAAGGGCTAGGGAAGTGAGAATTCTCCCTGTTGCTGACTCTCCATCCCAGCTGGGTGGTCTAGAAGAGCCTTCCTCCTCTTCTTACCCATAAACACTCAGCCCTGCCATGGCCAACAGGCAACTCCAGGTAACCCAAACACTCCCCAACACACAGGGCCACCCCACCACCAGTGTTATCCCACCAGGGTTCCAGGATGGCAACTGGATCACAGTTTTACTGCTGCACCTCTGAAGCTTGTGGTGGGAGCTCCAGTTAAAAGTAGTGAATGCTGAAGCTATAAAGGAAGGCACTTTTATCTTTGTACCATTATCATTTTACAGTGTTAGATGGAAATCTGGAAGAATCTTTACACATAATTTCATGGAAAGGTGCTCCTTTTACAGGGAAGGGTAAAAAGAGAAAGAGAAAGATACAAAAGAAAGTGGTACAAGCAGAAAATACCCTCCTATGCAAATCATGCCATGTGAACTTATTAAGGCACCTCTAAAAGCCAGACAGCTCCTGTAACAGGAAAAGTGAAGCTAAAAATGAAATTAGATGAAAATAACTTTCTGTAGGTAGAAAACAAGGATAAGTTTAAACTGCATATCTTATGCAAATGCTAGGAAAATGTGGAGGGATCTAAAAAAGTAGAAAATTCTCCTTATCTGTGCCAGGAAACAGCTGATGTTTTGAGCCAAGTGCTTGAAGGAATGAAGTTTTCATAGACAGCTGCATATTTTGCAAAAGTTTTCCAACTTAATAAGAAACTATCACACAGCCTTTGAATAAACACTTTTCAAGAGTGTCACCTTGCTGCTTAACCAGAGGAGACGTGCACCTCATCTTGCTGGCATTAATGACTCAAGGAAGCTGGGCTAGTTAGAAAACAACTCTTTCACTAGAGCCAATGCCACCCTGCGGGGCACCAAGAAGTATCCAGCAGGTCAGGGAGGTTCTCCCCCTCTGCTTTGCCCTGGGGAGGCCTCACCTGGAGCCCTGTGTGCAGGTCTGGGCTGCCCAGTTCATGAGGGACAAGGAGATACTGGAGAGTCCAGCCCAGGGCACTGAGATGCTGCAGGGGCTGGAGCATCTGCCTGTGAGGAAAGGCTGGGAGAGCTGGGGCTGCTCAGCTGGAGAAAAGGAGGCTGAGGGGGGATCTGATCAGTGCTGATCAATATCTGCAGGGGGTGGCAGGAGGATGGGCCAGACTCTGCTCAGGGGTGTCCAGGGACAGGACAAGGGGCAATGGGCACAAACTGGAGCACAGGAGGTTTGACCTGCATATGAGAAAAGCTCTGCTCCCCCAAGTGCTTCTGTGCTCAGGTGTTATGTTGGTTCTTTCCTGTGTTAATGGCAGAGGTTCATCTATAGTCCCTGTAATGGCTCCTTGGCTGGTTTGGAGCAGGGGAAGCTTCTCAGCTTCTTACCAGAGCTACCCATGGGCAGCCTTCCCCACTACCAAAAACCCACCAAACCAGCACGACTACATAGAGGAGAAACCTGGGCATTCTGTCATAGAGAGTTTTCTGACTTCCTGGGTATATCACTCAGTCTTTTCCAAAAATAGATTTGACTACTTTATACTTAACTTCCATTGCATCTCAGTTGGTAGAGCAGAGCTAAGTATTTGTAATCCCATAATACATCACAGGGATAAATTCCTTTAACAAAAACACACTCCCAAAAGGCCAGAAGAAAAAGCAGAGAAAGGCTCCCATTGAGAAATGCACTCTGAAAGCTGAATATTGCTTTACATTTCAAAAACTATTCTCCCCAATGTCCCATATAAAATCTATTGAAATCATTGATCTTCTATAAATCTCAGGCCAAGAAAATGAAGTGAGTCCACATGAAAGGAAATGAAACATATATTTATACTTTTCCTTTAAAAATTAATATAAAGAAACATTTATCAGGTTGGACAGAATCCTTTTGTACACAAATTGAGTGAGAGCTTAAAAGAAAATTATCCTTCTCCATCTCATACAAGATAAGGATAAATTTCCAACCTGAAGCAATATTTATAAAAGGATATTTGCAGCTTGAAATGATGTTTTTCTGTTCCAGATAAGCAGTAATGCTGCAGTCTATAATATAGTAAAAGTGAGCTTTTTGCTATAACATTTGTACATGCATCATTCAAAAGAGAAGCCAGCTTGGTACTGGATAACAATTTGGGCAGTCTAAATTTCTAGTAAAATCTGTCAATTTTAATTATTTTTCTGCCCATATCAATTAACCAAAGAACATTTTAAAGCACAATAAAGAAATATGGACCTCAAAAAAAACAGTTAGTAGGTAATTTTATTTGCAGGCATTTTATTTCCAACTACAGACATAAGGACAGTTATAAATATACCAGGCAAACAGGAAGATACAGCAACAAATTAATACAAGTTATTTTAAATTATCAGTGAAATGCACTCATGAAATAGTGTTGATTTTTGCTGTTGTACTTTTACTTGCATCTTGCTTCAATGTAAGCTTAATTGTTAAAAAGAAATATCAAGTAGAGCCCCAGTTCCTATTTTCCTGTCCACTTTCTATTGCATAAACCTCAGACAGTGAGAAGTGCATGTCTGAAAAGGAAACAAGGAGCAGGAAATGGGGAAGAACTTTGTACATGATGATATTACAGCTGCCATTGCCAATGGGAGGAGCAGAGCTGAATTCATCATGTAGTAAAGTGGGGCTCTGTGAAATCTGCTCCTATTCTCAATTCTTTGGCAAGACTACGGGGTGACTTTGAAATAGTCATGGAACAACAGAAGCAACTTAGGTTGGAAAAGACCTTCAAAAGCACCAAGTCAAACCATCAACCCTACTCTCCCAAGCCCAGAACACTTCCCCAAAAACCACATCCTGGAACCATACAAGTCATATCTGGAATAGACTCATTGCCTAGAGGTGACCTCAGGAGAGGACTTGATTATCCCTCTAGGTCATGGTGGGATTGGTACCTGACAGATGTTTGCTGGACCTGTTCTTAAACACCTCCCACTATGGAGATTTCAGAAGTTCTTCTGCAATCCAGTACCCATCTTCTGTAATAGAGTCTCTTTAATGCAGAACTTACACAGCAAAATGATGGGTTGTTTAGTAAAAATGGGAATATGAGGTAATATGTAGAGAACACCTGAAGGTGAGGGAGAATTTACTTCAACAATTAATTTTGTGAGTTTTTTTAGGCAAACCTGCTGAGAAATGCAGTGAATTAAATAAACATTTACACACACAGTACATGGGTAAGACCCTGTTTGTATTTATTAATTTAGAATGGAACATTTTCACTAGAAGATAAGCAAGGACAGGTTTTAGTTGTTTTTAAACAAAAAGTTGTTATTATTCCCAAGGGAAAGAAGTCAGTTGCACGTTTCATAAGCTGAAGAATAAATGAAAATAATTATTGTGAATATAATGTATCTCAGTACATTTTAATTTCATGAAGCCCAAATCATTCCAACTTCTAAAACTTTTGGAAGTGTGATAGAATATTTGTTCTATCAAGGAGCAACAGGCTCACATTTGACAAGAAAATCTGTGGAGTGGAAGTATGAGAACCATGACAAAAACCAGGCAAATAGCACAGGAGACATTGAGATGAGGAAAGGAACAACTTTCATTTTTAACCTTGCAGATTACTGATAAGAAACCAGGCATATTAATGTTTCAGAGCAGTTGTTCACTCATCTCCAGGAATGATTCATGTCATCAAATCTCAACGGTGTGCTCAGTGATTCAATGCATTCCATTTAGCACAGAGAAACCCTTCTCTGGCTGCCCACCAGGAAGTTGGGATTCACACCAACCCTGCTCTGCCTTAGCAATGAAACCTGAGTCTTGCCCCTTTGTGGGTGGGATCAGCAGGTACCTGGACCAGAGAGCAGTGAGCAAGTGGACATGAAGAGCCCAGTGGTTCGGGATGTACATCTGAGAAGTGGAGTTTGCAGCTTTGGGCCTGGGACTGGTTTTTTTCACTTGCATTTCACAGGGTTTGCAATGCAAAAGAAACTATGGAGTAGAAACCAGCATCCTGAGCTCACCTCAGCCCAGAAAGCCACACTGTGGGGTTTCTTTTCTCTTGTTTTCCTTCTAGACCCTATGATCTTGTTAAGCCCATGAATTCTTTGCTGTAACCCCAACAAGCTGCATGGTGCCCCCAGCCTGCCTAGCCTTCCAGCTCCAGCTTGCTCCCAAAGGATCTGTTTGAATTCTCTCAGGTCAAGCAAGAAGTCTGACCTCTGTATCTTCATCTCAGTAATTGGTCTAGTGGGCATCAGAGAGAATGATGTGCTGCTCTGATTCATGCAGCCAAGACAGCAAAAGCTCAGAGATCAGATGTCCCTAGAATGGGTGCATTTCACCAGCTGATACCCACTTACCTTGCAGGTTTCATGTGCACTTGCAAGGAGCATTTCTAGGTGTCTTGTTCTCAGTTTGAGTCACCATTCTGAAGCTGAGATGGATTTGCTAAGCCTAGGACACCCAGGGGGCTTCTAGAGATGTAGCTGAAATGCACCTAAGTGGACCCAGATGGTTAAAAGTGAGGTAAAATGATAGTGACTCATTGTCCTTTGTAATGCATCCTACAGTTTTGATCCTCCAGTTCATCACCTGGTTAAATTCTGGCCTCTGAAGCAAGTATCCCCTGTTCCAGGTGCTGGTCTTGGTCTCCCAGTTGCACCAACTGGACTTGACCTGTTCTGCCCCTGAACAAGTTCCAGGCTTTCTTTCCAAGGAGAGCTGGAGTAGGTGACAGAGCCAAGTGCACAAACTCCATGACACCAAGTAACCACCAGAAGCAGGTCTGCAGGGCACCCTGCAGCAGCCACCTGCCCCACAGTCCCCACCAGGGCTGCCCCTCTTCTCCCGTCACCCCTCCCTCCATTATCATTGTGTCTTGATTCTTCAAGGCCCTGATATTTGTTGTGATGCTGGTGGGTCAGGGGAAAAACAAATTAATAGTCAGTTGTGGGTGGGAGGTGCTGCACACAGAGGGTGTCACATACTCACCAGTTCAGCCAGGACAGAAAATCCAGCTGCCACGCACAGCAAGGATTTGTGCAGGAGAAATGATACTGGGGTTTCTTTGTGCTTGTGTAATCCTTTCATCTTATTCCTGTTCAGCTGCCTCCTTCAGCCTTCTTTTTTTTTTTTTTTAATTGTTATTCCTTCCATGATCACTCAGTGAGGCCCCAAGAGAGAGGCTGCTCATAAATATTTAGAAATCTATTTGTTTACCAGCAATGAATTTCTTTCCAGCCACAACACGGAACAAAGTGGAACTGTCACAGCCTGAACCTGCTACACTCTGTAATGCTGCTCTGCTTGTACCTTGTCTGCCTGTATTATATTGCAGCTTTCAAAAAACAAGATTTAGGTGACTTCATGTGGTATAAGCTGCTATATATGTTAGCAGTTTTAAAATGCATGCTTTAAACAATCCAGTAGAGTTGGTCTTTAAAAAGATGCAGAGGAAAATAAATAAATATGTATGTTCTGCTAAAACCAACACAAAAACCCACAAGCAGCACAGATATAAACACAGTGAGTATTTATATAGTATTTATAGGATTTATATTGGTATAGTTCCCTGAAATGAAAGTAATTATTTTGTTAAAGTTAGCAATTAAAATGAACATATAAATGTTTAGAAGCTGGTGGAAGCTCTTCAAGTGCAGCAGTTAATGATTTCTTCAACCTGTCACAAAATGTTTATAGCACATGGGTGAACTAAAGACACATTTACATTTTTATCAGAATTAAAGAGGCCAAACACCCTGACACCTTGAGCTCCTCAAGCTGCACATTGAACATGGAGAAATACAATTATCCAATGGCTAATATTTTACAAAATAACAAAACCAATAGTATTTTCCTATTATAAGTTTATGAACTATGTTCACAGTGGGGGGAAACCATCCTATATTTTCTGCTGAGGCAACCAACTCACTTTAAACTTGGGGTTTTGTTCCATTTTGTGCAGTGTTAAGTTTCATAGTGGTTAAGTTTCATATTTAACTCAAGAATGAGTTAAATAAGTGCACCTAAGAGAAGTGTCCTTTGGACAATTCCTAGTGCTGCTTTTGGAACAGACCTCATTCTATTTTTCCTGCTTACTGAGGTGCATGTTTCAAATATCTTGCACTCAGTATTATTTTATCTACTCAAAAATCTCAGTAAGAGATTTTTCTCTGCTCATTTTGCCTACTGGCAGTGCAATGCAGTTCCCACTGGCCACTTCCTTAGCTAAGGATTCTCTGCCAGTTTTCAAGGCTATCCTGCAAAAGCTGCTGCAGAAAAAAAATTAATTGTGTTTTATTTGATTTCATCCTAAAATATCTGCTTAAGATGCAAGTGATGGATACCTGTGAGCACAGTGAAAGGTGGCACGAGCTTAGATGCCTAATTTTGATATGGCTACAATTAGGCAGCCTGTGAGCCTCTGAGGCAGGTTTCTCTATGATTAAGCACATGAGACAAAGATATATACAGAAAATAAAACTTCTCCTTGACAATCCCTCCCAGTTCTCCCTTTGGGCAAGCAGAGCTGAGAGGGATCAGAGGCAGGAAGTGTAGAGCAGCAAGGGCTCTGGGGTATGTCTCACTGTTTATCATCCAAATAGACATGTTGAGAAGTAGTGACACTGAACATAGGCATGTTTTGTTGCATTTTAAAACAGAAGCTACAGGCTACATGTGAAAATACACAAGGCATTTAGTTTTTTTACTATTTGCTTTAGTATATTCATTTTTTGTATCCTTATTAAAGATTTATTTTTAATCTGTATCAATTTTTTCCCATGTGTAGCTCATCTTTTTTAATACTGGCAGATACAGAGCAGACTAATAAAGTAGGCTGAGCTGTTTTTACCTGTTCCTGGGCTCTGAATAATGTAATGAAAGAAACTCAAGTGTCAGACTTCATGTGAGAAGTACACATGCAGAACACACTCAGTGCCAACACTGAGATGTGCACTTAGGAACTTAATGGACATTAAGCCCAAGAAATGACTTAGGCTCCCCCACTGTCTAATGGCAGGAACTATTTTATAACAGTATCCAAATTTCAAAGTGACATGAAGCAGAATATGAGGGCTGCTGGAAAGCTGTGTTCATTGAACAAATACAGTCACATTTCCCTATAATGTGGTGGAGTAATTGCCAGTGTGCAGCTCACAGCTAAAGGTACTTGGCTTTAAAAAGTCACCCAGTGGGAGGCCCTGCTGATCCTCCTCCCCTGTGGGGCTGTGAAACTCCTCTCCAGGGGGGTTTCTGTGATTCTCTGGTTCTTATGTATGATTTCAAATGCACATGCACCTATAAAACCAGAGCTAAACACAAGCAATATATTTTGGTTTATTTCCTTATCATGTTCATGAAGTGCAGAGGAAAACAATGGCCACCCAGCTCCCAAGGTATTTTTCACTTATTTCCTGGGCATCAGACAATGAAACATGAAAGAGTAATGCTAACAGGGGGAATAAACATTGAACTCTTAAGTTCATTAAGATTTTTATAATTATATAAGAAAATGACATCAACTGTTGTGCAAAAGGAGTTTTGTATTTTCCATCATTTATCTTCTGAAGTTAGGCAGTTTAAAAAGTACAAGGAGAGAAGTAAAAAGTGATTATGAAAAATAAGAATGTTTAGAGCAGAGAACCCATTCAACCTTACAGGGAAGGATGGGCTAATAAAAAGAAAAAAGAATCAGCATGAATTTTTATCATAGGAGGATGGTTGGATAGATTAACTATCATGCAGTGAAATTATAACATAATAAAGTGTTATAAGCAGGAACTTTCTGCTGGAAAATGTATTAAATTTCACCTGCTTTATCCACCCATAAAGAGGTTTTGGTGACCTGACCCCCTGGATGTCTTTTATGGCCACTATAAACCTTTGAAGTGTGCCAGCAATTAGGGTCATGAGGGAGGAGGAAAATAATCAAAGTGTGGGTGGACAGGTTCTCTCAAGAATGCATTTTCACACTCTGAGCACAGAAAGTAATTGCTAGTTGAGCATGACCTCGTATTTTTAACTCCAGAATGAAGCAAAGAAACAGAAAAAGGCATTTCACCTTTTCTGAACTCCTGTTTATTTCCAATTTAGAAGCCTTGCAAGTAGCAGCAAACCCAACCCCATGATAATGTGCATGAGCAACTTTTGTTATTTGAGAAAACTTCCCAGTAACCTCCCTTGTTTTTCAACAAGTTTTTGTTGTTGTTGTTGCTGTTTTATTCATGTTTAGCAAACCTGTCCTGGTTTGAGCCAGGATGAAGCCAATTTTCTTTTTGCAATGTATTCCATTCTTAGAAGGAATTATTAGAAACATACAAGGTGTTGATGGTTCTTGACATTTTGGATGCTGAGAACTAAGGGCCTGATCTTTTGGAACTTTTTCTGCTTTTTCCATGAGTTTAAAAGACAGATATTGACACTTTGTCCTGGTTTCAGCCAAGATGAAGCCAATTTTCTTTTTACTGATTTATTTATTTATTTATTTCTTCAGTGAACTCTTTTAAGCAGCCACTTGCTGAAAGTAGCAGGAAGTTTTCCAGCTGGTGATCTGCTGACACTGGAATGTTTATAGGTACTGCTGAGAGTCCAAGGACACTTTGCTCTGCTTGTTGAATCTGCTGCTTCAGACACTGAAGGAGCAGAAGAGTTGGATCTACAACCCTCCCATAGGGAGGGAAAATTGGCCAAACAGATTATTCCATCCTGGAGTATTGTGTCCAGCTCTGGTGCCTTCAGCAAAGAAAGACCTGTTGGAGAGGGTCCAGAGAAGGGCCATGAAGATGATCCTTGCGCTGGAGCAGCTCTGCTGTGAAGACAGGCTGAGTTGGGGTTGTTCAGCCTGGAGAACTGTGAATCCATCCCTATTGATCCCCAGGCTCGTGCATCCCTGCCCCTCATCACTCTCCCCTCAGCTCCTGCCTGCTCTGCCCTCTCTCCAGCAGCTCTGGGACATTTTGGGGCTGCTCACAGCTCAGGAGATGCCAGGGGAGCTGCGGGGCTGGGGGCAGGCAATAGGGTTTTGCACATTCCTGCACATACCTGTATGTATTTACACATCTTTTCCTTTATCCTTAGTATTTAATTAAGGCTGTCTAGTCTAGTTTTCAGTCCAGAAGCCTCTGGTTATTCCCTCTCTCCTTTCCTACCTGGATGGGAGGGGGAGGGGATCAAGAGCATTGTTGTCAAACCTGAGTCAAACGGTGACAACACTTGATTTGTTCTTACATCTGAGAAGGCCAAAGAAAATGGCAGAGGGGAAATTAAACATAAAATGTTACCTTGACTGCATCTTCTTAATGATTCGATGATTCTATACAAGGTCACACTCAGTGTAAATTCAGGGATCACAGAGGTCAAGTTTTTCTTCCATCCATGGCCAGCATTCAGGGAGGACTCTGTGAATCCATCCCTATTGATCCCCAGGCTCGTGCATCCCTGCCCCTCATCACTCTCCCCTCAGCTCCTGCTTGCTCTGCCCTCTCTCCAGCAGCTCTGGGACATTTTGGGGCTGCTCACAGCTCAGGAGATGCCAGGGGAGCTGCGGGGCTGGGGGCAGGCAATAGGGTTTTGCACATTCCTGCACATACCTGTATGTATTTACACATCTTTTCCTTTATCCTTAGTATTTAATTAAGGCTGTCTAGTCTAGTTTTCAGTCCAGAAGCCTCTGGTTATTCCCTCTCTCCTTTCCTACCTGGATGGGAGGGGGAGGAGACAGAGACCATTATTGTAATTAGTTAAATTGCCAATCCTGTCTTAAACTGTGACAAAACCTTACCACAGCAACTTTTTGGCTTTTTTTTTTCCAATGAAAAACCAGCTCTTCACTCATTGAACATGTGCTTAAAGCCTTGCTGAAATAATTTCATATCCTCTGTATGAGAAGAGATTTGCTTTGCTGACGTTTTCTTGGTCAGACCCATCAGGCAGAGAAAACATTCAGGATTTGTTTCTCTAGCACTGTGGAGGTCCCTTTGTTGGAACTTCCTCTGAAATTAATTACAAAGTTCCTGTGACTTTAATGTCACAGTTTGAAGGCTTGAGAGTGTAGATTTGCATGCCAAGCTTGATATGCCAGGTCATGACAACGTGCATCAGATACACATGTAATCAGACCTGAGAAGTGTTTCATATACTGGTTTCATATACTGGTTTATGTATTGGCTAGTGTGAATTTATGAATAAGCTGAAAAATTACTGATGTCAGTGCTGAGAAGCAAAGATGTTATCCTAAACAAATCCAGCCACAGGAAACTGGGGAAAAAAATTGGCTGTGCACTAAGGTTTGAAAAAATAGTGATGTTAGTGACCAAACACACACATGGACTCATTAAGAGTGTGAATTCAAAGCAACTGGGTATCTTACAGCCAGCAAACAATATAGACAATTTCATCCTGAAAATTCTCCTTTCCCAAATAATTTTGCAATTTAGAATACATCTCTCTTCACTAAAGACAAAGTATGGTACCTTTCTTGAAGAAAAATACAAGTACTAAACTGAGAAGAATATGGCAGTCAGGGCCTACCAGCAAGTGATAATCCCTACATCACAAGGATTTTTTTTAAGTCTTTGACATTTTTTCCATTTAAAAATAAATAAATAATTTTTTTTTTTTCCCCCTTGGAAAGGGATTAAATTTTGCTCTTGAAAACAGCTGGTCATGCCACAGGTGGAGGCAGTGGGAGGTGTGTTAGCTGACAGCTGCTGCACTGCAGCATCTGTAGGAGAGGATGTAAAAAAGGCTGGAGTTTCGTTTTACTTCTCCAAATGTCTGTATACTGTTACAGCCAGCCATGAGTTCAGCTTCTCCTTTTCCCTTGACAACTTCACCTTTATCCATGCTGCTTCTGCTCCTGCAAACTCCTTCATAATCCCTAGCTCCTCTTTCCCCTCAGTATTAATCTGCTTCTTCTGTCCTTCGGCTCTCAGCTGGGAGCTGACAGACAAACAGACAACTTAACCTTTAATAAAATGCTGCTAAAAACAGTGCCCAATAAATCACTGGCTTGTGTGACATAACATTTATTGGTAGGAAGCTGGACTAAGTTCTACATGTTACCCTTTGAAAGATGATTCTGCCTTGGTGGAGGCAAAGGCTGTGCTGCCTACCATGGCTTTTCTATCCTTAAGCTCACAAATTCCCTGATAATTTATAGTCATTAATAAGAGAGATGGGTAACTGAGTCATTCAGAAAGTCTGGGATGTGTATTAATCTGCATTCCAGGCAGGGTAAGTATTTAAAATTAGGTGGTGAACCTGGAAAAATGGCCTGTCACTTCTGGAAGAGCAGCCTTGTCAAATCCTACAAGGAGAAATTTCCCATTTTTACAGCAGCCAGCTAGTGCAGAGCACATTTTGGGGATGACCTGCTTGTTGGGCTGGGCAGGAAAGTGAAGATATGTTCTGTCATCCACTTGCCCAGCTGAGGTTATAGCCTGTGCTTTGTGAACTGTAACCAGGTGCCTTGTTTGCCTACAGGAATAAAAAGAAAGAATAAAATAAAACAAACCAAGAAACCACAATGTATTGAGGCAGTGTTTCTTCTTTAGCTTACCCTACTTACCTGCCCTGCTGTATAGAGACTGCCAGAGGCTTGTTCCCCTGTCACATTCTTCTGGTTTCTTTGCAGTTTTCATGCCTCCTCTGTTGACCCATGCCTGGTGTTTCTTTGCAGCTTTTATGCCTCCTCTGTTGACCCATGCCTGGTGTTTTCCTGAAGGAAGTTCAGCAGAAAAAAATGTCTCACAAAATTCCATCACTTGGTGGTACCCAAGGATATTTATTGGGTAGCCCATCCCCGGCAATATTTTCTGAAGAAGTACTTATTTTATAAATCTCATTTTAGGGGCACTAGAGTTTCCAGAGGAAGATCTTGGAGGGCCTAGCACCTGCCCATTTACCTTCTAGCAGTTTGTTGTCTTGCCACGTGCAGTGGTTTTTAGCCTCTGCATATTTTTCCATGTTGGGCAGGGTGGAAACTGGTCATCAGACTGTCGTGTGGTATTCTGAGCATCCCCTGCAGGAGCATGTTTCATTTATGAACAGTTTGTTGTTTTTTCTAGAGCCCTTTTCAAGGAAACAACAGAGGCAGGGATTTCTAATTTGCATTTATCTTTTTTTTTCTAGTGGCAATTATGAGCCTCACACAGAAGCTGCCAAGCAGTCCTTGCAGGAGGAAGGGCCCAAGGCCCATTTACTGCACTATAATATATGAATAATCTTTCATTTACATTGTAAAGTTTCCATATGGTAAGAGATATTTCATCATACCTGTTATAGTAGCAACACTTCAGGGTGATGCTATACTAATTTTATTTTTGAAACATCTGTTAAAAACTGATTTATGACATATTTGTGAGTCTGCTGACACACTGCAAGATCTAGGGTACCTTAGCAGACTGCAAATAGTGTTCTCAGCATTTGTAAACAGAGAATCTCAAAGGCCCCTGTCAGGTAATTCCTTGCTTTATACAGGGGTATTTGCCAATGTCCACCTTTGGAAATAAATGTTGATTATGTAAATGAGTTTGCCTTGTGAATTAATGTTTCTGTGTTGTGAATACTTGACAGTGAGCACTTCTTAGTGTGCAAGTTGCCTACATTTAAGAAAACATGGCTGCACTGGTTTCTTAAAGGCTGCCTTGCTGTTCACCCAGTGTGTGCACTCTGACTTGAACAGGTTTTCACTTGTTTCATTGCTTGCTTATTTTTTTTCTTGCCCTTTTTTCCTTTTTTCTTCCTTTAGTTCTGTGAGCACTGTGGCACTGAGCACTGAGCTGTGGCTGCTGAAGCACTGCACCCTTCTCCAGGGATGAGGTGGCTGGAGGGGGTCCCAGTCCTTCAGATGAACGCTGCAGGGTTTCTGCTGGCAGCCTCTTCTCAGTGCTTTTGTTCTGCCTCAGTGTCTATCATGGGAATCATTTGTCCTAAATTTACTGTTGGTAGTTCAGGCATTCAATCCTTTTAGCTGGAAGGGATGGCTCCTTCACTTCCCACAGCACCTGACATTTCAGGCTCTGCATTTTCCTTGCTCTGCTACGAGCAGTGTGTTAGCAGCTAAATTAGAATTTGGCTTTGCTTGCTTGCTGGGTGCTCCTTGAAGAAAACTGAGAAAGCTGTTTCAGGCTGGAGCAATCATCCCATTCCCAGCCTGGCCTTCACTTGCCTGTTTGCTCCATTAAAATGTCCTTACAGTTAGTGCTACTGCACACCAGCAGCCTCGTGTCTCCAGAAGGAAGCTGCTCTGTCCCGCTGGGCAGAGCAGGCAGCTGCCTGCTGCTCACACATGTGCTGAAAAGCCAAATTAGATTAATTTTGCTATCATTTCATCCCACGGGTTAACCAGTGGGGTATTTCCTTGCAGCTTCTTCTTGTGCAGGTTAAGGAGCATCACATACCAAAACGTTACACCTTAACACAGGTTCACCCCAGTATCTGGTTGGGGGGGGGGGATGTAACACATGGACTCACCATTTGTTACATTTTTAATTGAACCTCTGTAGGGACTATACAAAATTGTTGATTATTGATGAATATTGCTGGAAAATAAGAGAATCTACTTTTGTGATTCATTCTAGTACTGTCAATCAACCTTAATTTACTGCTGTTTCAGATCACACCAGACCCACCATGATGTGTCTGAAATCCCTGCACCTAAACCCCTTAAGTTGCAAAGGGTTGGACAAATCTGGGACTAGCAGTGGATTCAGCTGGGCTGCTCTCTGAGAGGCAGTTTAGGAAGCCTGAAGGTCCATTCTGCACCTCAAAGGGAGGGGCTTCCTCATCCTTTTCCCTGATCTCTGTAAAAATCACTCCAATCCCATCCTGACTCAATCTCCCACACTCCTATTTAAATCACTTCCCCCCGATTCCCGCGTCAACCCAGTTGGCATCCAGTCACTAGTGGGGTCCCTCAGGGCTCAGCTTTGGGCCCAGTCTTGTTCAATATCTTTATCAATGGTCTGGATGAGGGGATTGAGTACACCCTCCTTATATTTTCCTTGAAATAACTGAAAAATGCAGGAATATGTGACTCTGTGTTGTCTCCCCCTGCTTGCATGTCCTGCCTTTGAGGGGAAGGCAGCGATGGGGGCAGCTGGTGCCCTGCCACTGCTCTCTTTGGGCACATTCTATCACTTTGCTAAGACCCTGCAGTCTAGAAAAACTATGGACAAAGAAACAGATGTATAAATGTTCTTCTCAAAGTGTATTTTTTCCTGTCAGGATTAACTGAGAGAGGGAGCCCAAGAGCCTGGGACTGTTCCAGAGACCTTGCTTTGCTTTGCTTTTCCGTTATTTGAGTTTGTAGCCAAATGCATCTTTATGACTTTGCCTCCACTGTGCCCCCGTGAAAGGCAAGGAAATAGCAGCTGTAGTTGGCCAGTGGAGGTTTAGCTGTGAACAGGAGTTGCTCTGTGCTATATAGGGGAGCAATGCCTGTAGTTTTGAAATATGCAGAGCCCCCCGGATCGTTGCCTTCAGAGGTGTCAGATGCAAGCCACATATACATATTGCACATATACAGCAATGCCTGTAGTTTTGAAACATGAAGAGCCCCCCGATCGTTGCCTTCAGAGGTGTCAGATGCAAGCCCAGGTGGCAGTGAACTTGAAAGCTCATTCTCATTAATACCTTGACCAGTAGCATCACAGATCACATTAAAGATCTACCTGAATTGTTCTGTTTGTACCAGCTTCCAAGGACATCATTCTACTGAGTGAAAAGAGAAGGTTTCAGTGAGTGTTAATGTCATTCAGACTGTTGCCATTGTCAGGTGTTCAGGTAAGACAATTCAGGATACCAGTTTGAGGACTAAGCAGAACCTTCATACAGGTGCCTCACTTTTCCAGGGCCCCAGTTGGTATTCAGGCATCACTGATTACAACTAAAAACTGCAGAATGGAGATGCAGGCAGACACAAGATGCTAGGGACTACCCTGCATGTTCAGTTTTACAGAAATCCACACTTGCGTATGAGGTTTCTATATTCTTTCTCAAGCAGGAATCCAGGCAAAAGAGGGCAGAGCTCCCCAGAGACCTCCCAGTGAGCAATCCAACTCCCCCAAGAGCCACCACATCTTCAGTGCTCTCTCAGCTCCTCTCCTCTTCCTGCAAGAGCAAGCAGCTCTTGCAGCTTCTCCAAGGAAGTCAAAGTAGATTTCTAGATCTGGAATTGAGTAACATTTGGAGTGCCAGAAGAGAAGTGACTTTGAAAGCAGGACAAAAACCTAATTTGTCTCCTGTTCCTAAGCCTGCTTTACAGGAAATATTCATATTAGAGTCCTCACCATAGAAATTATTATAAATCTCTTTGTGCTCCCTTGTACCACGTCCTGCTGTGTTTGAGCTGTTTGTACTTAGCTTTGAACATGCAGATTGTAAAGTGAAGAGGCGTACAAAGAGCTGGTTAATAATAATCACAAATATGGGAGTACCTTTTAGAATGAAAAGGGCAAGCTGACCTCAATTTTTTCTTTGGCTTGTATGGGTTCTAATTTTGTGGAAACAATTTTGTACCTTCATTTTAGGTTCCTGTAAGATGTCTGACAAATCATGTCAAGACGACTTAAGTCAGTTAAAACACAGGCAAAAATCATTGTGGGCAGCAGTGGCAACAGTAGCCCTGAAAGAAGAAATTAAATAATAATAAAAAAGTTTTATTTGCAAATTTTTACAAGTGTTTTTCTTGCAGTTTCTAGAATATTTTGGCATCATTATTTGAAACGGGTTTCCTGCGAAGAAAGTAAAAAGTATCTTTATCCTAGTAAGAAATGAGCTAAACCACATGAAAATGGGGCTAATTCTTCAACCTAAAGAGAACCAAATCCTGAAATGACTCTGTGGCTTCTTTTTGTGGCTACTGGGGTGCTGCCACTGGTGTCCTGTCAGAAGGTTTTTAAAATTATTCTTCTTAGAAACTGGAATGAAGTTTCCTTTTATGGTCTCTGGAGCTCAGAAGAACCAGCCAGAGGGTGCTGATTGTTCATGGAGGTGTCAGTCTCTGCAGAGCTAATGACAATCAGGTCCTGCTAGTGGTGATGAGCTGGGTACCACAAAGGCAGACTCTGACTCTTGTTCTCTTGGATGATTTGAAGCTTAAAGAGGGGACACTCAGGTTGGACATTAGGAAGAAATTCCTTAGTGTGAGGGCAGTGACACCCTGGCCCAGGTTGCCCAGGGAAGCTGTGGCTGCCCCATCCCTGGCAGTGCTGAAGGGCAGGTTGGATGGGGCTTGGAGCAGCCTGGGCTGGTGGGAGGTGTCCCTGCCCATGCAGGGGGTTGGATCCTGGTGATCTTTAAGGTCCTTTCCAACCTTCACCATTTTCTGATTCTATATTTATTAAAATATCATACCTATTGGGAAACATCATTTAAACATGAAAGTCTGAATTAATCACAATTCACACGTACAGTAGAAGCTGTGACTTTTGACACTTGTCCAAGAAGTACTTGCCTACTAGATAGTAATTATTCAGTTTCAATAAGCAAGAGAAGGAAATGAAGCATTTCTGACAATGTTCTTCTGAAAGGTCTTCAGCAAGGCTTCCAGACTGCATTTTTGTAGGGCTGCTTGGTGGCTTGGGTTCTGCTGGAGGCTTGATTGTGTGATAAATGACAGCTTGACAGAGATGCACAGCTACCAGTGGTGGTGAAAGCTCCATTTAGTTCTCATTATATACTGTGCACATCACTTTGGTTTTATTGGACTTTTCAGGAAAGGGCTAAATTGTCATTCTTTAATTCTAAATAGAAATGGAAAGCTGTAAATCTCTATACAGAATGACAGCTTACAAAATGTGTTCACCTCTTCAATTCACTTGGCAAGCACACATTTCAAAGTTGAAAAAGTAAGAGAAGCAGCAGGTCAAATCCCTGGCACTTTTGATTATTTTTCATCCTGCAGAGGCAGGCAGAGAGAGGATTGAAATCCTAAAGAAGAAGTACTTTAGCACACTTCTGCAACTTCATTACCATAAGTTTGTGTTGGCAGCCTCAACAAGAAAAAGCTTATTTAGGCTCATATGACTTTATGCTGAAAGAAATAAAGCCCAGTCCTTTCAGGAGTGGTACAATATATGGAATGGAAATGCAGTGATAACAAAGTGCCACTGCTCCTCTGACCTAAGCCCATCGGTGTAATTTTGGGCCTAAAAGGGAGTTATTTCAATTGGAATGAGAAAATTACAGACATCAGTCAAACACACAGTTTCATGTGACTGTATTTACTGAAAAAATATACCAAGTACTGTTTCCCCAAACACAGAGTGAATAAAGGCAAGCAGCTCTGTAGCTCTGGAGTCTCCACATCCATAGTTCCATTTGAAGTGGTTTTGTGATAAGAGGGCTGATGGCTGCCAGACTTTGGCTGTAAAGACAATCACAGCCCTTATCAAACCTGAGGTACATCAAGTAGCTCCTTAGAGGCTTAAGAAAAGGAAATGATGGAGTGGGGATAGAGAAGATGAGGAAGAGATGGGGCTTTGTGTGTAGCTGGTAGTTTGAGGAGCAGATGTGGAGACTCCAGAGCTGCAGAACTGCTTGCCTTTATTCACTCTGTGTTTGGGACTGGGCCAGGCTGCCCAGAGAGGCTGTGGAGTCTCCTTGGCTGGAGACATTCCAACCCCCCTGGCCACGTTCCTGTGTGATGTGCTCTGGGTGCCCCTGCTCTGGCAGGGGGGTTGGACTGGATGGTCTTTCCAGGTCCCTTCCAACCCCCAAAATTCTGTGATTCTGTGATTGAATGGGACCTTGTTTGTCATAGATGGACGTGGAAGAACTGTTCTAGAAGCAGCTTTGCCAGGGCTTTCTCTTAGTACTTTTCACATTGTCATTTATTTTCTGTTCATATGCTATATCAGTGCTTAGACTCCTTCCTTAAGTCTCCTATCATTCCCTCTGATCAATCTAGCATCCTTTACTCCCTATCACCATTTACTGCTATTACTGCTATTTTCAGTATTACTCTTTGATATTTTTTTCTGATAAAACCTCTTTTTGATTTATTGATGTAAGATTCTTTTTATGGTAATTAACCAGTTGCTTCACACTTTTCATTGCAGACTATTAACTTTGCTGAGAAAAAACCCAAACATTGTAAAGTCTGAAGTCCAAAGTTGGAAACTTGGTTTTATAAAACAGGGAAAACAACCTCAGAAATCCTCATGCTTCTGTGTGTGTGAACTGTTCTCAGTTGGCTGTATGGAGTGCAACAGCTGACTTTGCTAATACATACACGTCCAAGGACATAATTGAAATTAATTACACAATTTTGAGTTATTTTGTTCAGAACCTTGCAGGTATTTTGTTAGCAGTGGAGAGCAGGAGAAGCTCATGTTTTAGCAGGTTGTTATTAACTAAGAGCCAGCTCCTGCAGACCTGTTTAGAGCAAGTCATGGAGTTTGCTTGAGACTAGCACAGGAAGAAAGAAAAAACCTTTGATGACATACTGAGGAAATTGTTGGAATTGGTGCATCCTCAACCCTCAGACCAGCTCCTGCAGGAACCCACACTTGATTTCTAAAGACCAAAGGGCCTGTTGAACCCTGCCTTAGATCCCTGTCATGTCTCTTCAAGAATCAATGAAAATTATGACTTCTCTCATTAACCTGATCATCTTGTTTGGATTCCTCAGAATCAAGCCAGGTTCGTGGCATGAAACAGTTTGCATCAACTGGAAACTGGCAAAATTTTGAGGGATTTGGCAGTCTCTGTACATGTCACATGACACAAAGACTGCTGAAGCTTGTCTGGAGAAATTAAAGAATGACAATCCATGGGGAGTCATGTAAAGCTCTCACTGTAAAATGCCACTTCTGTACAATTGAATAAAAAAATCTCTGTAATTTCTTTGGATTTTGCTTTAAAGAAGCACTAGGGAAAAAAAGAAAGAAGAGAAAGCATTATTTTCACTCATCTCAAGAGGGAATACAAAAGATATCTCAATAAAAAAGAGCAGGGTGGAATGTCTTCATAAATTGATCCTGACAAATCTAAATCAGGCCCTGGAGTGAGAGAAATAATAAAACATGATATAATTACTTCCTTCCCTCACTCTCTTTTCTGTACATAGTTAGATTGTTTTAAACTATCTATATCTCTTGATATTTTTCATTCTCAAGGAAATCAGACTCAGGGCATAGTTGAGTGTCTGCCACGCTCAAAATGACTGATATTTGTCAATACATCATGAATTTATTGGGTGGAACTTACTTTAAAACCCCATTCCTAATTCCCTGCAATTCTTAGCTGGGTAACAGAAATCTGGTCTCAGACTTGTACTTCCAGTGGAGAAATGCAAATGTTTTGTTAGGCTTTTTCTCAGGTTTTGCCCCAGAACCACCACTGACAGACAATGGCACATTAGTGATATTAGTCTGCTCCTGGAATAGCACCCAAGGGAGAAGAAAATAACTGCTCACCATTTTCTTTTATTGTTGACCTTGTACAGAGGCAATAGCAAGGCTTTCTTTCAAAACACTTATTTTTGCTTTCCCAAGATTATCAGTCTTTCCCAGTCTATGATTTATAGTCCTTAAAAATAGCTGCCAATAAAGCAGCTCCCTCAGCACACTCCTCTAGGATTAAAGCCTTCACTTAGAAACAAAACAGAGAAAAACCACCTACCTATAAACAACCTTCCATCCCTTAATTTTACCAAGCATTAGACTCTTCTTCCTCCTGAAAGACACGTAGCAAGGCAAGCTGGAAATGAAGCAAACCCAGAGATTTCATAGAAGAGCTGCTGTTTGTCACTGAGGCAGCTTGGTAACCAGGCTGAAGGGAAGAGCTGTGACCAGGAAAAGACTAGTTAGTGGGTGCTGGTGCTTTCTCAGGCTGCCTGGTTTAACTCTCTCTTTTTCAGAAAGTATATCAGCCTGGAGCTGGGGAGTTTCTCCAGGTTGGAGTTTCAGGGACTTCTGAGGTCCATTCAACTACATCTTCCTCAAACTTAGGTGGTTTGTCTTAACTTTATTAGTCCAACAAAATCGGAATGTTTTAAATTGGGGTTTCTCTCCTAATACATGTCTAGTGCCTTAGAGTAAGCCAGTATGAGTAACCAATATCCTGATTTGGTTTTACCTTTTTATGATGCAGTTCAAGGGGAAAAAGGCATGATCAAATATTTTTGCCTTCCTTTTGCATGGAGAGAGGCTCTAAATTCACCCAGGAAAATAGAGACCCCAACTTTCAAGTTCAGGCAGTGCTTTTCCACTGTATCTCAGACTGTTCTCCTTGTGATGCAATTGGCTGTGACAGCCTTGTTTAGCAACTCTGGATTGCTTGTTTATATCTTATTTATGTGAAATATTGCACAAACCCCACCACTGATTTGCTTACAATTACATTAGAGCCATCACTTCTCATGTGTTTTTTTCCCCAAATGTTTAAGAGTCTGATGGAAGAAGACAAGTTTGTATTCAATAGATATCAAAGTCTCTTTCCTGAGAGAATAACATTAGAAGAGTCAGGATTTTATTTGTTTTTGTAACACTTACCATTCATAAATTGGTGTACTGACATCAATTAAAAAATGATTTTAGTATTTTTTCATAATGCACTTCATAAACCAAAAAAAAAATTGCATTAATTTCAAGCCCACATGTAGTTTGAAAGGATATTTTACAAATATCAGTTTGGATTTTTAGTTTGTTAAAAAAAATATATATTTTCTAGTCTGAGAATAAACTAGAAGCAGAAATAAGATGGAAAATCACATGTAAGGATAAATACAAATATTTAAACCATCACCTGACTGGTACACACATGCCAACATCAGGTCAGTGATAGGAATGGTGGTAGTTACCACACACTGACTGGGTGACCAAAAGAAGTTTGATGATAGTCACCTTCATATTTCCCCATAGTACATTTGACATGATGTGTATTTTTAGGGGGGAAGGGGCCACAACAGGAGTCACAAGAGCTGAGAAGCTAAATATTAATAAGACTGGGAGAGAATCTAACTCAGCCCCAGAGCCTTTTTCAAGTGCCAAAACTTTTACTCTCTCTGTACAATGGGCAAGCAATTTTTCATGCTGTGGATCTGAGAGATACTTCCCATCATGCAGTTAACAAAGGGCAGCTGGCTGTGGGAAGCTACCAAAACCCAAACCAAAGAGAAAAGCTCACCTCTGCTAAGGCTCCCAGACCTACCTCCATCCAATGCACTCATAATACCAAGCCTTGTAGGTCAGGAGCAGCCTGCCCGGGTCCTTCTGCTGTGAACAGAGTCACCTCCAGACTGCAGCTCTGCTCACTTAACCTCTGAATCACCCATGGCAGAAGCTTGTTTTTCTCTCTCTCTCTCTGTACCTGCTGAGTGAGAAAATTACAGGGGCTCTGATCCCACCCTGGGCATCTTACCGTGCCATGGCAAGGCAAAGAAGCTTGAGTGCTTTTACATAGTGCCCTTCCATCCTTCTTTAACGTATATATGTGAATCAGACATATAATTTGGGGGCACTGAAACACAAAAATATAGCACAAAACCCTAGCTGTCCTGCACTGCAATCCACAACCCTGTAATTACCATATTACTCTGAGTACACAGCTTTATTGCAGCAAATCCTCTGGCTCAGGAAGAGCAAAGCTATTTAGAACTCCTATATTATTAAGCAGCTCAGCAATATGTCACTTCTGTCAAAAACCAGCAAGACTCTTCAGAGCACGTTTGTGTTAATTCAGGTTCTGTAACATATTTTAATGTTGTTTGTTTCTCAGATTGTTTGCACTGGCATGAATAGTTTCAAACCCCTTCCAGGGCCAGGGGCTTATGCAGTAATTAAGGCCTTGCATATTGCTGAGTGGAACACAACACTGAAATGGAAGGTCATAGTCCAAATGACTGAGTCAAACCTGGTGCTGGTGTTATTGTTTTCTACAGAAAAATTCCTGTTAACAGCAACACCCAATGTTCCTGTGTGTTTTGCATGATTTCCCACTGAAGCCGTTCACAAATTGTTTTTCTAAACATGCCAATTAACAGCAAGTGTCTCCTGCTGGCTCTGAGATAAAAACCCTGCTTCCCCAGCAGAAGTTGGCAACACGTACTGGAAGCTGTTATTTGCTGTGGCTGTGCTAGGGAAGGTAACAAGCTGGGACACACTGAAGGAAGGTTTACTCTTTGTTTTAATGTATTTACCCACAGTTTGAGGTAATTTTACTTTCTGGGAACATGTCATGGAAGAGAGAGTAAGAGTCCTGGAACTTGTGTGTGACTTTCTCTGTTCCAGACCCAGTCCAGGTGAGTGCAGCTAAAGCAGGCAAACAGCACCCAGGCTACACCCAAACCTCCTGCCATTGATTCTGCTGGGAAATGAGGATGATGAAGATGAAGTCACGAAGATGCCTGGGGAATTGGGGCATCTCTCTTATGAGGAAAGGCTGAGGGAGCTGGGACTGCTCAGCCTGGAGAAGAGAAGGCTGAGGACAGACATGATCAATGCCTACAGGTATCTCAGGGTGGGTGCAGGAGGATGGAGCCAGACTCTGCTCAGCAGTGCCCAGGGACAGGACGAGGGGCAACGGGCACTGGAACGTGGGAAGTGTCACTGAAATATGAGGGGAAACTTCTTTACTCTGAGAGTGGCAGAGCCCTGGGACAGGCTGCCCAGGGAGGGTGTGGAGTCCCCTCCTCTGGAGATCTTCAGACCCCCTGGATGCAGCCCTGGGTGATGTGCTCCTGGGGATCCTGCTTTAGAGGGGAGCTGGGCTGGATGGTCTCTAGAGGTCCCAACTCTGACAGCTCTGTGATTCTGTGAAATGGAGCTGTACAACAAAGAGCACCTGCTACTCTTCAGGAGCAGACCAACTGTATAGAGTCGTGTCATTCTTTGTTTAATACAAACAAGAAAATGTCACCAATGCCACCTTTGTTTCAGTAAAATGCTTAAGGAACTGACAGCTTTGTGTGACCTTGGTCTAATCTAAACAGGTGTAGAAAACTCAGCGTTGTGTAAGTTTCAGAAGCATTTAACAAAAAGAAGATGTGACTATCAAAAGGATGGAGAATTGTCATATAAGTAGAAGGTGAAATTTGAAAGAGCAACAGTGTGAAACCAACTGTGCAGACTTAGCCTGACCATAAGCAACGTTTTGTGGCTGGCAAAACCTTGAGATTTTTAGTCCAGAGTGAAAAGATAAAGGGACCTTATGGTTCTCAGCTATTAATTAAACCTAGAATCATGGAATGGTTTGGGTTGGAAGGGACCTCAAAGATCACCTAGTTCCGCCCCCCTGCATGGGCGGGGCCCCCTCCCACCAGCCCAGGCTGCTCCAAGCCCCATCCAACCTGCCCTTCAACACTGCCAGGGATGGGGCAGCCACAGCTTCCCTGGGCAACCTGGGCCAGGCTCTCACCACTCTCACAGCAAAGAATTTCTTCCTCATGTCTCACCTAACTATCTCCTCCTCCAGTTTTAATCAATCCCCCTTGTCCTCTCACCACAAGCCCTTGTCCCAAGTCCCTCCCCATCTTTCCTGGAGCCCCTTCAGGCACTGGAAGGTGCTCTAAGGTCTCCCTGGAGCCTTCTCTTCTCCAGGCTGAACACCCCAACTCTCCCAGCCTGTCTCCAGAGCAGAGCTGCTCCAGCCCAGGGATCATCTTTGTGGCCTCCTCTGGCCTCGCTCCAAGAGCTCCATGTCCTTTTTAGCAAGCATTAAAACACCACTTTCCCTTACAACACTGCCAGATAAAACATTCTTTAGAGAGGTATTAGCTAAAACCCCTCACACGGTCATTTCTAACCTTTCATTCTTGCCTGTGACTCGTGGACACTGGCAGTGCCTGGGCTCACAGGCAATCCTTGGTCTTTTTTCTCATGGCATCAGGAGCACCCTGCCCCTTTTCCCAGTTTGGAAGCACACTGGGATGTCTCAGTGAGGTGGGGTTGGTTCTGCAGCATGCTGCATCACTGTGCTCATCCTCAGGGGTACTAACCAGCTGAAGTGTGCTCTGCAGCCTGACCACAGCATGCAGAGCTCTGTCCTCTGGCCAAGGCCACGGGGCACATCCTGGGAGACTGTGACACTGACTAAATGCTTGTCTTGACTAGAATAAAAGGTGCATTTTAGAAACATGTGCCTGACAAATTGAATTTATGTCAACAATAACTATAAAAAAGGTAGTATCTAAGGCAACAGCTAAGCACCCTGAGACTTATATTACTTTTTTTTTGGCAATGTGGATGTTCCCCTTTTGTGGGAAATTTAATTAAAATGCTGTTCTGGGAATTAGGGGACAGCTTTTCTTTGTTTTCACTCTTTGCTTCCTATTATGACTGTTCAACATTTTAAGTGATGCAGAACAAATGTTAATGGTAAATTGCTGGAGCATGATAATTGATTTCTTTATTAATAAAGGAGATGTAATGCTCCATGGAAAGCTTGATCTCACTCACCATTAGAGATTTTGCTTCAGGAGGCAGCCACAAAGTGCAGTTCTTCACCTTGAAGGGTGCTTATTCCTCTGACTAAGCATAACTGCCTTTGCACAACTGCTCATCATACGTGGGACGTGATATTCTGCTATCACTAAGTGCTTAACACTGTCATTAACTTCCTGTGGGATGCTGCTCAGCACTTCTCCGAGCTCTGGAAAATTATTCTGCCCTTCAACATGTGGATGATTAAAGAGCAAGAAGCCCCACAGCAGGCTTGTGGTGAAGAGAAGCAGGGGGCAGGTCTGAACGGGAATTCAGTGCAGTTCAGTGGCAGAGATCTCACAGAGCAGGGGCCTGCAGGGGATGTGCACAGGAAGCTCTGGAGACCCACCAGTACAGGCACAGACCACCAGCCACCCATCACTGGTCATCAGGAGTCTGATGGGGAGAGATTCACAAGCTCCACCCGCTGGCCCTGCAGGGTTTTACAAGGATTGTGTCTCCCCCAGCAGGGAAACATCACACATTTGGTGAATGCACAGATCAAGTAAAAAGCAGCTAGAAAAAAAAAAGCACAGTCACAGGCTCCAGAAGAAGAAGAGAGAGAGGGTTTGCTCCAACACTGCTCACCCTGGTGCAGGACAGCAGTCCTGGCCTTTCTGCCAGTTATCCACAGCACTTTCCCCTTCACTGGGCAAAGCCCCCTGTTCTCTGATTCACCCTCCATCACATTCTTCCTCTGCAGACTCAGCACCTGTAAGAGCAGCAGCATCTTTTACTAGATGTGCAGTAAATGCATTCGAATTGTAAGGAGCTCAGTGCCTGGATGTGTGTGCATGTGTGTGTGTCCAAGGGACAAGCTGGTCGGTACCAAAAGAGAGATCTGGAGGAAACACACTGTCCCTTCACTCCAGGATAAGCAGCTGCCACACTTGGGGCAGCACTACAAGAGAAAATAAGGCAATAAAAAGACTAGAAAGAAAACGTCTGTGCTTTCTGGCCAAAACAAACAAAAAGTGAGAGCATTTTAAATTCAGATCCTTTTGGGTGTCAGCAAAGCAGCCTTTCTGGTGTCAAGGTGAAGCACCAAGCTGCCATTAGTGCAAGCCAAGCACTAGTTGATCACAACTCTGATAGACATTGTCACTGCCCCAGCTGAGCTCTGTGCACACTCTCCAAAGCTCTTTGATCAAATCACCTCCAGCAAACTAAAGGTGATACAAGCCTAAATTAGGAAGCACGTGAAAATTGCCTGAGGACAATTATCAATGCTCTTTAGGGAATGGTTTTCCTAGAATACACCAAAGACTTCCATAAGGATGTCACAGGGCTATTCCAGAGGCATATGTAGCATGCCAAGGTGTCTTTAATATGTTTTACATGATGAAATATGTATTCCCTACTATGTTACTACCTGTGTGAGAATTATTACATCTCATTTTAGAGTTACTAATGACTCTTGTCAGACAGAAAAAATGTTAAGAACCAAAACTCCAGCTACTGAAAGTCAACATATTCTGAATAAATGGAACCTCAAGTGCCATCTAGTGTAGACCTGACTCTACAGTTCAGTCCTCTCACATTACTTAATTCCTTAACATTCCTATCAAAGGAGAAAGTGTGTTGCTGCTTTCACTTTCTGCAGGCACAGATATTCCAGAAACCTCATTTAATCACAAGTTTTACTATAGTTATGAGAGCAATCTCAGCAAGATGTTACTTTTCATTAAGTTTTCAAATCAGAAAGAGGAAAATTTCCTTAAAACTCACATATTCTTTTGTCTAAGGAGAGGACTATGTAGCACAGGAGGGTATGTTAATTTGATGTGATTAATATAAAACTAAGAAGCCTCATCTCCTGTGATTCCCTGTTCTATGGATTCTGATGGCCAAGATTCTGCCAAGTGAAAGCAGCCACCTCTGCTTGGCAGCACCACTCCCTTGGGTCTCTTTCCTCTAGCCACACAGCAACTCTCTTTGAGATCCCTTCAACGTTTGCTAAATGTGATCAAAATTGTTCCACAAGCTCAAAAAATACTTAGGAGAGCCTGACAGATGGTGCATTTGGAAAAAAAAACCAAACGAAACACCAAAAAAACCTCCAAAAAACAACCCCCAACTCAAACATGTTAAGAAAACTAAGTCAATCAAACAATGTTTCTGAGGAAGAGAAGGTCACAAATATAAAATACTTTTTAAAAATTTTTTTTTTTTTTAAGTCAGTGCTGATTATGTTGTGTCAGAAGCATTATTTGATCTACAGCTCAAACAGATTCAACTGTTACCAACACCATTACCCCCTACCTGGTGCTTGGCATAATTTTAAAGACATAGTGGTAGCTTTCTAAACTCCTTTGAGGGAAAAGACTACTGGATATTTGGGTATTTTACTCCTAACCTCTCATATTCACACTCTTCTCCATTGTGAGCACCTTGGGCCCTTTGCAATTGCATTTTAACATTAATACATCTAGGTTTTACATCTAACTTTCTCTTTGTTTTTCAGATGAGTGCAATAGATACTGTAAATAGGTCCATGGAGAACATCAATGACAATCTAAATTACACATATATATAGAGAAAAACTGATCAGAACATTTGCTGCTTGTCATTTAATTCCAGCTTGTACAGACATACTTTTCTGAACAAAAAGTATTTTCTATAAAATTCACCAGGGATAGGAAATATTTCTCAATAAATGGATCATTACTGCAAGCTAGAGAAGCACCCAGGGCAGGAGAGAAGAACAGCAACAAGGCACAACATTACCTTTGCAATCTGCAGAGCAAACATTCAGGGCAGTTTTTGGTCTTTATTTTATCTTGCCATATTTGTGTACTCCAGACCTTCTAAGAAGGCCCTGTTTGGCAACCACCAGACACAGAAGCCAGGGGGAAAGCCCACAGAGCAGAAGGAAATGTCAGGATCCAACAGTTCATCTTGAGAACTTCATTCCCTCAGCCCTTCAAACCCACTCAGTGCTTTTTGGCTGACTTCTCCTATTTCATATTACACAGCTCAAACCACATCAATAATTTAAGATTACAACTTGCCATTTGAAGCACTCCCTGAAACAAAGGAGAAGGAAGTGCAGAAGAGGAAATGTCAGCTCAGTGGGCTGCAAAAGCCATGAAAAGTGTTCTGCTTCAACACCCTGGTTTGTCAGGCAGTTTATACAGATGCCAAAATCCAGCTGAGTTCAGTGAGAGTGTTTGGAAAGGCAGAAGAACCCAACTATTTTTCTGCCTTCTTATTCTCTAAATATCTGTGAAAAATCAAAATCTCTTCTCCATTTCCTCACTGGGCAGTCATTCCTGGCCAGTGATAGAAGAGAAAGATCTAAATCAACAAGCTTTGTGGCCAGAACCAGATTTTAACTGAAAAGCAGCAGGATACTGCTTAATTTTCTGAGGAGAATTGAGGCATTCTTATCTATTTAACATTTGGTTAAATTCTACTTAAATTCAACTTAAACAGTTGTCACTACTCACAGTTGTTAACATGGATTTATTTTTTCTTTATGGGGAGAATTATATCAGCTCAGATTCATTGTGCTCAAGTGTAGAGTAAATTGGTTCTGAAAAAGCAGGTATCTCAAAGTGCAATGCAGATACCCAAGCTCCTTCATCCCATTCCATCTTTACACACCACATTGTTGCATTCACATCTTGAAACTTCCTAGACCACTCTGTGCTTTTTGCCTTACAGATAAATCACCTCTTGAAGCTCTAGATTTTCCACTTTAATAAAGGTTCCAAAATGGCTGAAGATGGGTACAAGTTTGTTTCATTAGACCAGCCTGGTACTGGGGAATCAGAGTGAAGTTTAATGTTGCATTTAATCAGATTTGATCTCTCTCTGCTGCCCAAAGAGCAACCCAGTTCCAAAAGCCACACACAGCCAAAACTAACCCTAACAAGGGATAATGTTTTTTTACTGGTGGCAGCCAGCTGTGGGGTGAATGTCTGCCTAACATCAGGCTATATCTGCTGAGCATGGGGTGTGAGGTTTCCATCTGCAGCTGCACCCTCCCCACTGCTCAGGTAGCCACCCAGAAAATTGTGGCCTGATGAAGACAACACAAGAGGCATCTTCAGTCTCATCGTCAGCTTCAGCAAAATGTTCTTTCTGAAGTTCTAAAACTAGAGATCATGATTCAAATATGGGTTTAAAATTTAGAAAGTGAGGAAAGGATGGTTTCACTCTCATAGAATCATAGAGTCATAGACTGTGTCAGGTAAAAAGGGACCTTTAAAGGTCACCTAGTCCAGCCTCCCTGCAGTCACAGGAACCTTTTTAACTAGATCAGGTTGCTCAGAGCCCCATCAAGCCTGACCTTGAATGTCTCCAAGGATGGGGCCTCCTCCACCTTTCTGGGCAACCTGTTCCAGTGTCTCACAACCCTCACACTAAAGAATTTCCTCCTCATTTCCAACCTATATTTCCTGTCTTCCAGTTTCAATCCATTTCCCCTCATCCCATCCCTCCCTGCCCTTGTCCCAAGCCCCTCCCCAGCTTTCCTGCAGCCCCTTCAGGCACGGGAAGCTGCTCTCAGGTCTCCCTGGAGCCTTCTCTTCTCCAGGCTGAACACCCCAACTCTCCCAGCCTGGCTCCAGAGCAGAGCTGCTCCAGCCCTGGGATCATCTTCATGGCCCTTCTCTGGCCCCTCTCCAACAGCTCCATGTCCCTCCTGTGCTGGGGGCTCCAGAGCAGGACCCAGCTCTCCAGGTGGGGTCTCAGCAGAGCAGAGCAGAGGGGACAATCCTCTCCCTGGCCCTGCTGCCCACGCTGCTGTTGCTGCAGCCCAGGGTGCAATATCCACAAGTCTGTTAGGACACTGAAAGAGGTGCCATAAAGCAAAAGCACATATGCAGCCACTTGTAAAGATGTTGCATGTCTAAATCAATAAGTTCTAACATACCATTTTGGTTGTTCCAGGTAAAAAAATACATCTAATATATCAGATGGTTCATTTCATATTATACCTTGATTCAAGATTATATCCTGCACAAAATAGTTATTGACCAGGTGGGTAAAAAACAGATGCACTGTTGTACTTTTTTTCCATTATTGGTTGATGAAAGCCATTCTGCTTCCCTTTCTTTTATATTCTGCAGGTAATGTAGTTTTACTCATTTTGTGCAGTAGTTGCAGCTCAGAATTCCCTGAGGAACACCTGTCAAGAAACACCTCTCTTTTTTTTTGCACAGCAGAACATTTGTGTGTGAAGAGAAGCCAGGGTGGTTTGCCTTTGAAATGAGCTTAATGAGGACTGGGGGAGGGAGGCATAAGTTTTTATTACTTGCTTTGTATAATTAGTAATGCTCTGTTCTGTTTCACAGAGCACTAAACTGCAAGTAGAAATTCTGGATGACCACTTGGTGTTTTCTTGATTTCCAAAGTTGCCTTTCATTGCCATTCATTCCAAGCAGCATTTAGCCTAGGAGGTCA
>NW_009953933.1:542424-550591 GCF_000747805.2 Chaetura pelagica
TCAGCAGGAGATGCACCTTCACCTCCACACCATGGGCTATTAAATTACATATCCTCATGGAAACAAGTTGGAATTCCTTAAGGATGCTGTGAAATACTGCAGAAAGTGTTTATGGTTTAGGTCAATGTATCCACAGGCTCCCATTCAAGCATTATCATTTTATTTTATTTTTTGGAGGGGGTGGTGAGAATTTTGGCCTTAGCTCCCCTGAAATGTGAGATGAAAGTATATAAATATAATACCTGCTTCTTTTGCAGCTAGTAAGAAGGTTTACAAGACATGAATATCAACAGCACATGAACAGATCTCTGATCTGAAGGTGAAACACATCTTTGCTGGGCACTCCAATGCAGACAACAGGCAGGGAGTGTTAACAAGAGAATACTAATATTATCAACGACTCAGAGGAGGGCAGCAGTTCTGCCACAGGTGTGGAATAGTGTGCACCTGCTAATAATGCCTGTTCCTACTCTGCTGGCAGAGCATCGTGTTGCTTACACTGAACAGTTTTCCATTAGAAATGTGGTGTAAATCCAGTAGCTTCAAATGCCACATTTTACTCCTAAAATCACTGAAAACCTGCCTTGGGAGTCCTGAATCCTGCACACAGCAGTGCAAAAAAACCACAAGGTTGTTGTTTTGTTTTTTTCCCAGGCAGAAAAGTCCACCCTCCCTGACTATTTTACTTTCAAACAGACACTGACAAATACCACCTGGGAGCAGAGAAGCAGAACTTGACCACTTCTGCAAAGATTGGCTTTAGGTGCAATCAAAACCACAACCCCCTCCCCATGATCTGTCCTCACAAACACGGTGTTTTGCAAAGTCTGCAGTTCTGAAAAGCTGCTGCTTCCCCCTTTGCATGGGCAGGTGCCAAGACTGAAAGGGCTGGGAGAGGAGGGCAAAGGCAGGAGGCTGTCACAGAGCAGCACACACAGCCCTGCCTGCTCTGACACCCAGGAATGAACTGAGCCCTTTGATGAGCCCAGTGGCCCTCGTGCTGAGAAAAGCCACAGGACCCACAGGCAGTGCAGCTGAAGTGGTTTCCTAGCAGTGCCCATTAGACAACATGCTGACATTTTATGGAGATGATTAGGAACTCAAGGATTGGGAACAATAAATGTCAAGGGAGTCACTAAGGAAGAGCTCCTGCACTGGTGGAGGACAGGCTTGGCTTTGGTTTTTTTTGTCCCCTGATCTCAAGATTAATGATCTTCTCTACAGGTGTGCTGGCTACAGATTATCTGCTTTATTTACATGTGGAAAAAGCCAAAACAAAACCCAACCAGCTTCCAAAGAGTCTCACCCAACTCTATGAGAAGTTCTTCTAATATGGAGAAACATAGACTTCACCAATTCTAGTTCACCTGCCAAGGTCACAGCCTGTGAATTTGAAGCAGACTATCTATCAACCCAAAATCATTCTAGGAAAATGACATCTTCATTCAGTTTGGGAGTTGCTCTCAAAGTAATTGCTGACTTTAAGATTCTGTGTGAAAAATGGTATGCAGATTCTCAGGAGAAAACACATCCATTTTAACTTTTGTGGGGAACAGTTAGAAGTACCTTCATGATTAAACTGAACTTGTATTCATGGCTTTTTAGCTGTGAACAGAATGAAAAAAATGTTAGTAAGTAAACAACAAAGTGTGTAAAACCAGATTTTTTTAAAAATTAATTTACTACAGCTGTGTCTCAAATAGAACAACAGTGTTTAAAATAGCATTGCAGAGTCAAATACAAAGTGCCACCAAGAACAGACTGTACACTCACCTAACCTTGACTCTGCCATTCAGGCAAACTTCTTGTGTTACTACAAACAGATTTTAAATTTTACTTATGACCTAATGCCATTCTCAAAAGGCATAAAATTGATAAGAAACTAATGATGTGTAGAACTGTAACTCACTTGTGAAGCTGTATTGCTCAGGTTTTTAACTCTGTTATTGTCAACCAGCAAAGTATTACAAGTTCAAGTTGAACTTCAGCTTGAACTATCTGTTGAAGTTATTCACACACAGCTGCTAACAATTTTATTGGCCATAACTTTCTTCCCAGAGAAAATGATTGAGAACAGGATTTTATCTGGGATACATTCTTCCCCAAGCCAATGAGCAACCAATAAACTCGTGAGCTTAACTTGATTCAGTGGAAGAAGTTCTTACTGCCTAAGAGCTGGTATGGGTTAAAACTTGTGTTGAAGGAAACGTGGCACAGAAAGTACCAAAACCTCACCAACATAAACTGTTAACTCACATGAGCAGGCATGTTGCAGATTGGCAGAAGCAGAAAGTCAGGAAGTCCAGAGGAGGCCACCAAGATGATCCTTGGGCTGGAGCAGCTCTGCTCTAAAGCCAGGCTGGGAGAGTTGGGGTGTTCAGCCTGGAGAAGAGAAGGCTCCAGGGAGACCTTAGAGCAGCTTCCAGTGCCTGAAGGGGCTCCAGGAAAGCTGGGGAGGGGCTTCTCATCAGAGAGGGCAGTGATAGGACAAGTTGTGGCTGCCCCATCCCTGGCAGTGTTGAAGGGCAGGTTGGATGGGGCTTGGAGCAGCCTGGGCTGGTGGGAGGTGTCCCTGCCCATGCAGGGGTGGGACTGGATGATCTTTAAGGCCCCTTCCAATCCCAACCATTCCACGATTCTATGAAGCAGCAGTGGGAGAACAGTGGCCAGATAAATGCTGAACCTACAACAGTGTCACACATGGAAAAAGGAATTACAGAAGAAAGTTTGGAACTAAACATTGAAGTTATCTCGAAAGAACCCTCATTCAACAGCAATAGAACTAACTTCAGCTTTAGCAGATAAAAACAAAAACAAATCAAACACAAACACAAATACAATAGAGGCATCAGCCCTGTCAGTAGAGAACCAAATGGACAGAAGCCCATCAGGAGGTCTCAATCAAATTCTGATGCATCCTTCTGTGCAGTGCCCACCGAAGCCTGGGGGCTGCAGGATGCACCTCAGCCCTCAGCTCTCAGCAAAGCACCAAACTGCTTTTGCCACTGGGCACAAATTGCCCCTTGGTTCAGAGTGTGTGCAGGAAGTTACTGAGTGAGGCTGAGTGACAAAAGCAAAGATGAGTCATGAGTAGCATTTGTTTGAAATATGAAGAAGTTATGGCCTGAAAAAATACAAATCCTAAAGGTTCCCAAGACACAAGACTCTAATGCAGACAACAGGCAGGGAGTGTTAACAGGAGAATACTAATATTATCAATGACTCACTAATATTATCAACAATTCATGGAGACACAGGTAGTGAGGAGAAGTCTTTTTATTGGAGGAGTTATATTCAGTTATATATTGGGGCTTCATTAGTTGGATGACAAGTTTAGACTGCACACCAGCTCCAGGCTGAGGTTTGGTGGGTTTTGTAGGTTGGCATAACTGTAAAAAAAGGAAATGACAAAACAATTAGCTTCAAAGGAAAGCATTTACAAAACCTGGGCAAACCATATTTTTCTGGATTAATGCTTTTCCCTTCCAAACACACAACCCAGGGAGATGATATGCAAAACATCTACAGCAGTTAATGAACCAATATCAAAGGGTTACAGCAATAAAAGAAATCAAAATCAGTAATGCCATAAAGCTCCCAAGTCACACTTTCTCCTACAGTTTTGACTTAGCATCATTCTCCATCTGTGAGGTTCCAATTCAACTTCTGTGATAAGTATTCACTTTCTGTTGTTTGCTACCAAATTCCAGCAGATACACTGCAACCAGCACTCAGAATGCTAGAAGGAGCTCAGCTTCTAGAGATTTCCATTGCAGACTCCTCAATAGTTATAATCTTTTGAAGTTTGAGTTGATTTAACCAGAATTTATACACAGAGGTTGCATTAGGAGACATTGCTCTCACCCATGTATAAGTACTGTAACGCACAGAGGTTGCATTGCTCTCACCCATGTATAAGTACTGTAACACTGTGTAACCTTCCTCTGGAAGCTGCAAGTCCACAGGGGAGTTCAAACTTAAACCACTACCAGAAGAAAGAAGCAAAACAGAGGGGGATGTAGGAATATAGGTAGGGAACAGCTGGAATGAGCATTCTGCCCTGCTAAACCCATCAGTGCTGCAGCCAGGGAGATGTAGCAACTGTGTTTACTCCTCTGCTGGGGAAACTGATGAGCAGGGCAGATCCAGATAACTTTTGCACCCACTGTGCAGTGAGATGGACACGCATCATCTGATCTTAGTTCTCCTTCTCTCATGGCAAAAATTCCCCCTATACAAAAAGCAAGAGAGTTGGAAGAAATAAAAGGAGACAACCTCAGGAGACCAAGGGAACAACAGGCAGAACATAGTGCCCAGTTCAGATGAGTGAGAGGGTCACCCAAAAATTCACCATTATTTTATTTTGCAGTTCCCTAAGATCACACATGCTACATGCCTTTTTAGTACCTTCATGAGATCTCCCTCCCTGGTCTAGTGACCATCCTGACCATTGCTCCAGAAATACATCAGTACCACACAACCACCCCCCCACAAAGGCAATTTCAAGCACTTCAGCTGCAGCCAAGCAGAGCTCACACTTCCCTGGGCCATCAGGTGGTCAATCAGCACTCACTGAGCTTCAGCAGAGAGGGGCTGTCCCCACTTGGCCAGGCCAGCAGATGCAGCAAGCCAACCCTGAAGGAGGCAGCTTTAACTTCCCAGTCAGGAGTTCTCACCTTCTGGCTGATTTGGCCAGGACTGAAGGAAAACATGGACTGTTTGCAAAGGCAACCAAACCAGCTGTGAACAGCTCTGCTGTAATAATCCTCTCCATAAGTAGAAAAATAGCCTCTAAAGGTAATAAGCAACCAATAGAATTTGAAAACCTCTATAAATAATGCACACAAATAATATCCCATAAATGTAAATTACATTCCTTCTCAGGGTGAAACTGGAGTTGATTTTACTTATTACTCATCAACTGCTATGCCCAATGTTTATAAGTGATTTTGAATGTGAACTTGTATTGTACACACCAGTTACTGTGTTATGCCTTCAATGGCATTTACAGACATCTGCTTCTGGGTCTTGATTCAAGAAGGTGGGTTCTGTCAATGTGAGTTTACTTTAAGACCTGAAAGATTAAAATTCAATGCAATTGGCTGGATTTGCTTTTTTATTATCCTGTATTTCTGCCAGCCCAGAAGTCTGGCTTCTGTAACAAAATCTGGGTAGAGGGGGAGTGTACAAAAATGCCACTGTGAGCTTTAGAGCAGGTACAGACAGGGCTAAACATCAAGGCCAAACTCACAGAATCATAGAATGGCTGGGATTGGGAGGGACCTTAAAGATCACCCAGTTCCACCCCCCTGCATGGGCAGGGACACCTCCCACCAGCCCAGGCTGCTCCAAGCCCCATCCAACCTGCCCTTCAACACTGCCAGGGATGGGGCAGCCACAGCTTCCCTGGGCAACCTGGGCCAGGCTCTCACCACCCTCACACTGAAGAATTTCTTCCTCATATCCAATCTAAATCTCCCCTCTTTCAGTTTGAAAGTGTCTTTCCAGAGTCTTCTCCTCCCCAGGCTGAATAACCTCGACTTCCTCAGCTTCTGTTTGTAGCTTCGTGCCTTCCTCTGAAACCCTCTCCAACAGCTCCATGTCCGTCCTGTGCTGGGGGCTCCAGAGCAGGACCCAGCTCTCCAGGTGGGGTCTCAGCAGGGCAGAGCAGAGGGGACAATCCCCCCTGGCCCTGCTGCCCACGCTGCTGTTGCTGCAGCCCAGGACAGGGTTGGTTTCTGGGCTCCAGCGCACGGGGCCGGCTCAGGTTGGGCTTCTCATCCACCAGCCCCAGGTCCTTCTCCTCTGGGCTGGTTCTGATCCATGCTCCACCCAGCCTGGATTTGTGCTTGGGATTGCCCTGACCCAGGTGCAGGATGCTGCACTTGGCCTGGTTGAACTTCATGAGGTTGGCACTGGCCCATCTCTCCAGGCTGTCCAGGTCCCTCTGGATGCCTCCAAACTGACAGGCACAAATACTCTCAATGGATGTATGAGTTAAGTCTTTCCAGACTGTCCATCAGGCACCTATTTTTACCATGAATGCTGCCCGTGATCTGACAATCATTTTCAAGAATGCTCTGAGATGTTTTCAGCCCTTCCTGTTCCATCACTTCTGGGCAGTGATGATACAAAATTGCTTCTCTTAAGTGCATTGCTCCTAATCTCTCCCTCAGCAGACTGCTTATGTTTAGCTGCTGAAGAAGAACCAAAATCAGGGTATTCTAGCTCTGCTATTGATTGATGTATCTGAATTTTGTGTTTGCTTTTAACATTATAAGCAATACTTTACAGTTTTTACCAGCATATCTCAGTTACTGAGGTTTAGATGAAAAGAAGATGCTGAGCTATGACTCTTCTGAGCTATTTACTAGGAGAAAGGAGAATAATATATGTTTCATTAATGGCTGCCAATATCTAGACAAGAATTATAAACATGTGAAATAGGTTATTTTTATTTAAATTAATTTAAATTTATTAAAATTGTTCCATTTATGAAACCTCTGCTATATTGTACGATCTGTTATACAAGTGCAAATATGTCAATTGAATCACAGCCTCATGTAATGAACTTCCACTCTTAAAATGCATCATCATGCATCTGCCACAAAATATGCACATTATAGGTGCAAGGCAAGCTGTGAACTGTTGAATTGATTTGTTACAGTAAAGGCTCTCAAGCCTGAAGCCCTAAAATCCAGCATCAAAAGACATGACAGAATGAAAAGCCACCTGGTATCAGTCATTATATCTGACTTTTGCCATGAGTACATCTTTGAGAGGTAGATCTTGCTCTGAGAACTCATCTGTACTTCTTGCTATGTATAAATATTATTGGTGTTGGCTGGTAGAACAAATGCAATTTGAAACAGCTGAATAAAAGGGGGGAAAAAAAAAGTGGTAAGAGGAATCTATGCTGCCTAATCTCCAGGGATAATTTTGTGACTAAATCCCAGGCTCTTCATGAGGCAGCTCTTTCAAATAAGTACCTAAAGTCACAGTCAATGAAGAGAGGTAACTTTGAAGCTCTTTAGAAGAATATTTCTGCCTACATCAGGGCTGGGACCTCTCACCTGCCTTTAGCTATTCCTGAGTGAGGAGCCTTGCCAGGGCCAAGGAGCTGGGCTCACCTGCAGCCAGTGGAGAGAGAAAGTGGTTTCAGTGTGGCAAAATACACTTCAAATATGTTGAAACTCCCCTAAGGTTGTGATTTATTTCTCCTTACGTTGTGATTTAAAGCACAGCATTCAGCCAGATATGAAGAACATGAGGAATGGCACAATTTGGGCATAAATAAATCAGAGAGCACTCAGTACCTCTATGCTATAAATTTAAATGTATTTTCTACTGTAAAATTCTACTCTACATTAATTTATATGAGGCATGTGCCTAAGTGATGCATTCCAGCTGTGGACTGGGACAAGATTTCCCCTACATGTTAAGACTGTGTGTGAGATTGGAAGGGTTTTCATGCTCATTCAGAAATTCCCACTTTTCCAGACCCTCTGTTTGTTCCTTTGTTTCTGCACAACCCCACCTACAAAATGCTGCTGCTGTTTGAAGAGTTTATAGAGTCTTCACTGTGCATTGGATAGTGTTCTGAGGCATTTTATTTCATCCCTAATCCAGTCTCTGCACTATGGGAGAGGCTTGATTGCCATGCCTTATCAAGAAGTTCTTTCATAACCAGTGTTTCCTCTTTTGTCTTCACTTCTGAACCTGTTGATGTTTGCACAACAGGCTTTTGCTCTCATGATATACTTCTTCTATAATAAGACTAAAGAGTATGAAGGACAACTCTTCAAATTCTGCTGCTTTGATATCTTCTGACTGGCACCTCTCCTACACATCAGGTTTCATCCTTTCAGCAATGTAAATCTCTTGCTGTCAGCTCTATGATGTGTTGCCTGAGTCATCTGCAGGGAGGATTCTAGGTTGCTGGCCTCATCTCTTGATATTTTCTCTTCAATACTGCTAAGGTATTCTATTTGGTCATCTGTTGTATTTCAAAATATGAGCAAATGTTTCATTATGGGTAGAAAAATCTCCTATGAAGTATTTTAATTAAATTATTGAGGCCACAGATTGAGTCAGATAACAAAGTAAGGGCATCTAGAAAAAAATACTCTGGAGTCTTTCTTTGTAATTTAAAAAATTTATTCCTGCT
>NW_009953933.1:550736-572428 GCF_000747805.2 Chaetura pelagica
CCTGCTGGATTCAAATCTCAAAATCATCACAGAAGTAAAAATTTTCTGCAAATATTTTGCCCAATAATAGCAGAGCAGGGTTTTCTTTGTCCTTTGGGCTAAAGGAATGTGGGATGGGCAGGAACAAAGAGACAGGACTTTAAAACCATGGGCACTGGTGTAATGTTTGCCAGAAGATAACTGAGCTGTTCTGGAAATGGGCAGAGAAATGCAAGCACATGTCAGAAAATGAGTTCTCCTGCCATTCTGTTTTAATAATTATCCTGGACTTTTAAAGCTCTAATGATATAAAAAGGTCCTCATGACTGTATTATATACAAAAGATTTCCTATCTTCTTTGGTCTCCTCACATGTTGTTACAAAACTTCAGGGAAATGAGAACAGAACTTTGGTTGTCAATTAGTTTGGAAGAACGAATTGTTAAAACGAAAAATGTTGCTATGAAATTTTTATATGTAAAAAAAGTCCTCCAAATGTTGTTTAAGTTGTACAGGTGAATCCACAGAGATTCTGAAGCCTTTTGCACATTCCCAAATCGCTCGTGCCTCAGACCAACCCTGGAAACTTCGTGCTATAACTACTCTGCCATTTCTCCCCTCGGCCTTGGGAAGGAGAGGGAAGGTTATATCCTGCAGATCTTGTTCTGCAGTTAATTCACTCACCATCAAGGCCACTCTGATCCATCCCTGCTACATTAAAAAATAAAGTAGATGTTATTTTTTCCACCCTGCACTGCTGAATGGATATTAAGCCAAAGCCCAAGTAAAATACTCTTAACAAGAGATTTCTACTATATTTGCTTGTCTTGCATCCATTTACAATCCAGGCCCTGCCCTTGGATTGAGCAGGAACTCTCTTCTTTGTGGTCGATGCATTTATTATTCTTATAATGATCAGTGATCAAGACACAGCTGTACAAAGGGCCTTTGGAATTCTGACAATAATATTCCTCCCTTTTTTGCAGAATCCCTGTATTTACTGCTGTTGTCCTGACATAGAAGTGAAGAAATAATATCAAAAGGGGCACACTCACTGGAATTAAAAAGGAAGTGGTGCCAGTAGAATTACTCTTTGCAAATACAAAGTGCTCAGCTACTGCTGACTCTGTACAGAAGTAGGAAATCAAGGTGAAATAGATAAATCCCCTTTGTCTCCAAGTTATTGACTGTAATATATAAAAGATTAAAATGTAATGTAATGCAAATGGTGAGTTATGAACTGTTCTTTAGAAGCTACAGCTGGGAAGAGATTAGAGCAGCACTGGAGGTCAGACAGAATGGAGAAGTTAGTTCCCTTAGAATCACAGAGGGGTGGGGGTCGGAAGGGACCTCTGAAGATCATTGAGTCCAACCCCCCTTCCTGGGCTCCAGTTTGAATCCATTGCCCCTTGTCCTGTCACAGGCACCACTGAAAAGGGACTGACCCATTCTTGACACTCACCCTGCAGATATTTCTAGACATTCATAAGATGCCCTCCCAGTCTTCTCTTGTTGAGACCATAGAGCCCCAGGTCTCTCAGCCTTTCCTCATCAGGCAGATGTTCCAGTCCCTTCATCATCTCTGTAGCCTCTGCTGGGCTCTCTCCAAGGCATCCCTGTCTCTCTTGATTACCACCTTCATGGTGGTGATGCCTCATCTTCATAACCATACAGAAGCCCTGAACTGCACCCCATAAAGCCACCCCTCTCATTCCCAGCACAGTCCATGCTACCATCACAGTTAGGTCTTGCACACACACTCCTGGTGCACACATTTTCCCCCTCTTTCTTCCATTTTCTGCTGTTTAATTTCGTGTAGCCTAAGTACAGCCCTGTTATATCCCTAAGGTAGAAGCAAATTAAGCAAGATATAAGCAGTGTTTCCTTACCTTAAATCCAAATGCAACCACACTAAACCAGCATAACCAGCAATAGTGTGTAATCATTTTATCACTTTGTAATATTATCAAATGCAGTTTGTATGATAATCATTTTATATCATTATCTAAAAATCCTTAAATAAAATAATGTACAGATGATATTTTATATATTTATGCACTATAACAATAATGCATAAACATGTTACCACATTAATAACATCAATTGAATGAAATGAAAAAAAGTCTCATCACATAGAAGCATAAGGGTTGACATCCCTGCAGTCCAGGTTTCACTGTTGTTTCATCTTCCCATCTGGTGCTAATGTAAAACCAGGTTATTCATGGACATCTGGGTATTTTATTGCAGGTAAATAACCATTTTTTCTGCTTCATTCTGAAGAAAGATGTGACTGTAAAGTGAGACAATGTACCTGACTATGTAGTAGCTTTAGGAAATATATTATTTGATTTAGAAAAATACACCTGATTGCCAACAGCTTGTCCCTGTATTTAACTCTAACAGTTGTCTAACCATCTTCTTCTCCCTCCAATGTCTACACAGGAATCCCCTGCAAGAAGAGGTATGAAACCTGCATGAAAACCAAGTCAAATACATCCTTCTCTATCAATTATTCAAACTCAAACTGTTTACAAACTGTCAATATCCACAAACTCCCTGTAATTGGAATGAAGTTTTGATTGACCTCTTGGACTGAGATTAAGGGAAACAAAGTGCTTGGTAATTCAATTATGCAGGACTGAAAATCATACTGTAGACCTTCTGCATTTAGGTAATTGGAACAAGTTAAGTGGATATTTTGTTTCCTTTACATCCTCTGTTCAATCTTCACTTGTCACAGAGTGTAACTGACTGTTGGGTCTGACATAATTAGTCTGCATTCTGTGAATGTGCCTGTATCCGTATAGGCAAATAGATTTATATTTATCTCTGTATTAGTAGGGAAGAAAATAAGAATCTGGATACAAGTCTATTGAGGGGTCAACCAGAATAAAATCAATTTAAATTGGAAGACCAGACAATTTCTCTTTTACAGGGGAAACTGGTTATAAGCAGGCAATGATGCAATCTTGACATAGAATCACAGAATACTTTAGGTTGGAAAGGATCTTTGAAGGTCATCTACTCCAGCTCCCACCATGAGACATCATGGGACAAAAGCAAAAGTAGATTCTAGATAGGAACAAGTTTTGACAAATAATTGGAAAAGAAACAGTTTAACTCAGAGATGTCTAAAGAAAAACATATTTTTTATTTTTATTTTTCAATAATTATTAATATAACCCTGAGGAAATGTGTGAAATGTATAAAGACCATTCCATTAACAAATTAAATTTGTGTCAGAGGGGACACAGTGGTTTCTGCAGGATGTTACAAGCACCCTTCTATCTACCCCTCTGTAACCAGCATGCCTGCTGTCACACAAGTGCCAAAGAAAGGGTGACTCTGAGAGTCACTGGATGCCTAATGCTCCTGTTATTAATGCAGATACTTTCTCATGGAGTTTGGGTTGGTTTCATTTTTTGCAGGTTACTGGTAAAAAGAGTTTCACTCTGTAAAAGTCAATAAATATTTCATCTTAGAACATGTGATGTGTCCCAGTTTGAAAAACTGTGAGTTTTGTGACATAAATTGTGTCCATGAAGAATATGAGTTGCTCAACAGTGTGGATGGTAACTGGCTGTTGGCATCAGGATCCTGAGAGGAGACAGCAGGGCAAAAAGCAAGAGCACAGTGCTTGGCTTCTGGAGAGCAGACTTTGGCTTCTTTGGACATCCACTTGAAAGAGTCCTGTGGGATAAGGCCCTAGAGGAAAGGGGCCCAAGAAAGCTGGTTGATATCCAAGGGTCACTTCCTTCAAGCTCAGGAACTGTCCATCCCAATGAGCAGGAAAACAAGCAAAAATGCCAGGAAGCCTGTATGGATGAACAAGGAGCTCTGGCAAAACCCAAACACAGGAAGGAATCATGGAAGGGGTAGAAGCAAGGACAGGGAAACTTGAAGGATTATAGAGACACCACCTGATACACAGGACACAGAGCTGGGTGCTGTGTTTGCCTCATTTGCCACTAGCAAGACTAGCTTTATATATCCTGGAATACCAGGATCCAGAGACCAGAGATAAAGGCTGGAACAGGGAACACTTACCCTTGGTTGAAGAGGATCAGGTCAGGGAATACTTCACTATTCTGGACATATGCATGTCCATGGGCCCTGCTGGGGTGCATCCAGAAGTGCTGAGGAACCTGGCTGATGTCACTCTGAGGCCACTGTCATAGAATCATGTTTTCTGATGCAGGCCACATCAAGGGATCTTGACAGGCTGGAGACATGGGAACCTGATGAAATTCCACAAAGGGAAGCGCAAAGTCTTGCACCTGGACATGAATAACTTCATGCACCATTTCATGCTGGGGGACACCCTCCTGAAAAGCAGCTGGTCAGAAAGGGCCCAGGAGGTCCTGGTGGACAACAAGGTGGATATAAGCCAGCAATGAGACCTTGTGGCAAAATGGGCAAGTGGCATGCCAGGCTGCACTGGGCAAAGGATTGCCAGCGAGGCAAGGGAGGTGACCCTTCCCCTCAGCACTGCTGAGGCCACACTAGGAGTGAACACAAGAGGCTCCAGCTGAACATGGGAAAACACGTTTTTACTGTGAGGGTGTCTTAAAACTGGAACAGATTGCCCAGAGGTGTCGAGGAGCCTCCTTTCTTAGACATATTCAAAAGCCATCTGGATATGGTCCTGGGCAACCAGACGTAGGTGGTCCTCCTTGAGCAGGGGAGTTGGACAAGATGAACTCCAGAGGTCCCTTCCAATTTCAACCTTTCTGTGGTATGACCTGCCTGTCTCCTTTCAAGCTTCATAATTGCTGAGCTTTATTAACTATCGCTTTGTGGAAAGCAATTTGCTCACTGCATTTACTCAGGAGATTCCAGACATTTGTCATTGAGTGTGATAAGCAAAAGTAGGAAACGTTGGGAAAAAATATGTTCTCAAATAGTGTTCATGTGCAGAGTTACACAGACACAGCTTCCTTTATCTGCCTCACAAGATTCAGCTCCTTCAAATAATAGCATTGTATCCCATCTGGTCTCTGTAAATGCAGGGTCATTGACTTCAAACAAATTTTCCTGGTTTACAACCACAAAAGATTTTTCTGTCAAGTTAAGAGCATCCATCTTGCTAATGTGTGTGGGGACACTGTTGAGAGAAAAAAGAGTTGATGGAGACATGCTACAGAGCTGCAGCAGAGGGGGGAGGCTGCTTTGGTTAGCACTCAGTTAACTACAGTGTCAGCAATTATTGTTTCTGAAATGGTGCAATTATTCCAGAAAGTACCAATTCTCCATCTTGTGGCTGTAGTTCCACCAGAGTCGTCCAAATGCCTTATATCCACCACGGTTCACAGAGAAGGCATAAAGCAAAAGCAGCTCTGAACACGAAAATGCAATTGGTGGATGTTTTCTGAGCAGATCTGCTTGTCTTAGCAAAATGTAATAGCCAAGTAGAACATTCTGGAGGGTAAGATTTGATACATTTGAGACGAAAGAACTTTTTTAGCTCAGTTTGAATGTTCTGCCTCTGTGCTACTTAAGCACTGTGCAGCACAGGTGAATGAAAACTCCCAGATGGTGTGAAATGAGAGAGCAGACTGCAGGAGAGAGAAACACTTCGTTGTGAATAAGCACAGTCCCCTAGAATGGGCTGAGCACTCTGTGTAGCAGGCAGGAGCCTGCAGGAAAGGAGGAACTCCTGCCCTGCTCAAAATCTAACATCATCTGAGCAGTGCAGGAGCCAGCCAGCTGTGGGCAAGTCTCAGAGATTTTTCTTGGGCTTTGAAAGCAGTTTTAAAGGATATGCAGGGATGCACTTTTCAAAGAACTGCATGCCAGAAACTCCCAGTTCCACCAGCCCCTGAATCCATACAGTGTCTGAGTTTGCACAGCAGCTGAATTTTGGTCCCGAGTTTTTCATAGGATCCTTTCAGGCATTTAGATTTATCTCACCAGCAAAAAGCCTTCAGGGAGAGCAGCTAATTCCTGACAAAGGTGCTTTATAAAGCATCCAGAGTGTTCACCCTGGAGTTGTGCTGGGATTTGTGTCCAATACACAACCACAGTGAGTCCAGGGAATTCAGACCAGCCACACTCATGGTCCAACAACCTCCCTTTGCACAACAGCCAAGTGTTTCAGACTGGGGCTTAATTTTCTGCTCAGGTCACAGGCTGCAATTTAGCAGCAAGGTTAAACAATTCATTAAACAGTTCTCTTTACTTAGAAGGGTCTTACCAAGAGAGACGTGGCAACTTTCCTTTGCTGCTGTTACAGGACCTGAATGGAACAGGGGCCCTCACAGAGCCTGCTGCTCTTTGTGACTTCCAAGTAGACACAGATCTCTGTCAGAAATGTTTTCAAAGATGGCTCTAGCATTTTTCTGGCTAGGGAGCTTCACAAAAGTCTTGGCAGCCTGGGGTCCTTCAAACCCTTTATCTCCTTTACTGCTGAGAGACCCCACAGCTACAGGTCCTGGAACTGTCCCACACAAGGAGAAACAGGCACCATTCAGTTGCTCCTTTCCTGTCTGCCACCAAATCAAGGTGCAAAGACACTAACCACCAGCAAAGCTGCAGAGCCCTGTGCTCTCATCTCCTTTCACTCTGTAAATAATCCCCGTGTAGCTGCCTCAGACAAAAACCAGGGCTCCTTTTGGTGAAAGCTTTAGGACCAGCTTAGGATCAGACTTTTAAAGATTGTGCTTTGCAAACACTGAGAAACTCATTAAACACTAATTTTTTAAGTTCTTCTAGATGTTCTTAATGCTAATCTTGTCCTAAGGTACCTTTTTGATCACATAACTATTTATAAAAACATGTTATGGGTTTGTTTTGGGTTTTTTGTTTTTTCTTATCTCTCACATTATAAGGCTAATAGAGACGTAATTTCATGCTTAAAGGACATCTTGTAGTACCCAATCATTCTGCAATGTGACATTGAAATTGTACAGAGCATAAGAATTAATTTCTCAAGTTCTGATTAAATATATATATATATGGGGGGGGAGAGGGATGGGTCTTAAAACTCCAGTTAATTGTGATGTTCTCTGAGTATTTTACCTTTTTACATTTTAGGCACTTAATCTCTCTGGCATGCAGTATTTGTCACATACCTGGGAAGTTTATTGGAGTTCTCTGCTGAAGATTATACAGTCTTTTTGTAATAATCCCTAAATCCTTTATTCTGGTTCATTTTGGATGGTATATTATCTTTTCTGGGCACAATCGTTTTTTCAGATGTTTCAGTCCTTACTTTATTGCCTTGCTTTTCTACACTAAATCAAATAAACTAGTTACTTGCTCAAGCTGTTAGTCTATTTTCATCTTTCTGATTTTGTTTGCTGTTCTTTTTGGTGACCTTCTCTGCCCTTCAAACAGTTTGCTTTCCTTTCAATTTAGTTATTTTATAGCTTAATCTTTTCTTGAGGCACAAACAGCTTCAATTATGATACTTGAACTTAATTTGATTTTATCTAGAATAAAGACTTTCCCTTTCATGCTTTCAGAACACATCTTGTTTATTTAAGATAGATCAGTGCACATTACATTCTTAATGGATTCTTAGGTTAGTCTTCTGCATGGTAGAGAAAAAACAAACAAACCAAATATAGTCACTTGGCAGCTGTTTTCATAACTAACACAGTATTTTACTAATAACAGGTAAGAAATTATTTTCTCCTAGTATTTTACCTCTTCTATTCCATGCATACCCTAAGGATGCTACTTGTTCATTATTATAGTCTTAATAAAGAATACTTAACTTCTTTGACCTTGATGAGGAGAAAGAGAGGGCCAGTTGAGAGTCAAACATACAAATATGTTGTGAGAGATGAGGGTGTTAGGAGCAACTACCAGTGCATCTTATATTTTTGAAAAAGAATATTAAACTCTTCAAAAAGCCTTATTTTATCAAAGTGGCCCAGGAAAATTCCAGTGAAACCACACAGTTCTATGGAGAAGAGAAAGACCCTCACATTCTCTCATCTAGGTAGTGCTCATCTTGAGCCATTTAAAGGTCTGTCAAGTCATCAGACCAAAAAGATTTGTTTTGCTTGGTAAGTTTACAGGCTGTTTTTATTTTTTGTATTATGCATGCAGCAACCCTTTTAAAAGCACCTATTAAAGTGGGTAACATTTCTCACACAGCAGTAACCATGCAAGAGTACTTTGATGACCAGAAAACAGAAGCACTGGGCATATACTTTATGTCATCTTTGCTATGGCAGTGAGGTAGAAGGTCATTCCAGCAAGATCAAAGTATTGTGATGCAGATTATATTAATTTTCTCCTGTTTGCAGCTAGACAACAAAACATTCTGACAGATCTTATTTACCTGCAGTCCTGGCTAACTGGGGAGGTGCCAGTGGACTGGAAGGCAGCAAATGTTACACCCATCTATAAGAGAGGCAGAAAGGAGGATCCAGGAGACTATAGACCTGTCAGTCTCACCTTGGTACCAGGGCAGGTCATGGAGCAGATCATCTTGAGTGTTATTAGAAGACCTATAGAGGATAACCAGGGGGTCAGGGCCAGTCAGCAGGGGTTTATGAAAGGCAGATCCTGCCTGATGAACCTGATCTCCTTTTATAACCTGGTGACCCAGCTATTGGATGAGGGAAAGGCTGTGGATGATATTGTCTATCTGGACTTCCAAAAAGCATTTGACATGGTTCCCCATAGAACTCTCATCAATAACCTGGCTGCTCATGGCCTGGATGAGCACATGATTTGTTGGATCAAGCACTGGCTGGACAGTAGGGCCCAAAGAGTGGTGGTCAATGGAGTTCAATCCAGCTGGTCTGGTAATATTAATGGTCTGGGCTTCAACAAGACCAAGTGCTGGGTCCTGCACTTGGGCCACAGCAACCCCAGGCAATGCTCCAGGTTTGAGGAAGTGTGGCTGCAAAGTGTCTGGCAGAAAAAGACCTGAGGGTTCTAATTGACAAGCAGCTGAATATGAGCCAGTGTGTGCCCAGGGAGCAATAAATACAATTCCCAACTGTCCAGCATCCTGGGAGATTTTCCTCCTGGTCTACTGAATGCTTTAATAGTTACTCTTAGTCATAACTTTTCCTCTGTAACTTCATGGGAGCAGATGGGCCTGATCAGTCTGTCTCTGTTTTGTTTCAGTGGGGTGACTCTCCTTCATGTCAGTAGTTTTCTTCCACCATCTGCATTGCTTGGAGCTACAGAACTTCAGCCTTGAAGCCTGTATAGATAAACTCTGAACAACAGTTACTAAAGTGAAAAATGAAGTGAACAAAAATGGATTTTTAATTTATTCCAGTAAACTCCTCCAAATTATTTCCATAACCTCTGTCATTAGTTGTGTCTTTGGTCAACAAACCTGTACCAGTTTTGCCTTGGATAGAGTTACTTTTCTTCATAGTAGCTCATAGGATGCTAAAACAACCCAGGAATGTTTTAGTTTCTGCTCAGCAGTGTTTACACAGCACCAAGGCCTTCTCTGCTCCTCACCTCACCAGTGAGTAGGCTGGGGGTGCACAAGAGGTTGGGAGGGGACACAGCTGGGACAGCTGACCCCAGCTGCCCAGAGGGATATTCCACACTGCATGAGATCCTGCTCAGCAATAAGAGTTGAGGGAAGAAGGAGGAAGAGGGGAGGTTTGGAGTGGTGGTGTTTGCCTTCCCAAGGCACTGGGACGTGTGCTGGAGCCCTGCTCTCCTGCAGCTGGCTGGACACCTGCCTGCCACTGGGAAGCAGGGAATGGATTCCTTGCTTTGCTTTCCTTGCCCGTAGCTTTTGCTTTCCCTGTTCAACTGTCTTTATCTCAACACATGAGTTTTCTCCCTTCCATGCTCCTGCTCCTCTTCCCTGGCTCCCTGAGGAGCACAAGTGAGCAGCTGTGAGGGGCTGAACTGCCAGGGTGAGCACACAGCCCCAGCACTGATGTGCTTTTCAATTGTGAGGGGCACTGAGAGACAGGGAAAACACCTCTTCACTCTCAAGAGTCTTTGTGTGTGAGGTCCACTTCAGCAAACACAGTGACCTAGTGAGTAGTTGCCTGCCTGTCAGCTACTCACCCTGAGTTCCCATCACAGTCAATGGAGAGAAACAGGCATTTTGTGAACAGCTGTGCACTAACAGGACCTGTGATTTTACCTGGCCAGAAAAAGAACTTGATTAGTTGAAGTGCAGATGTCTACATGTAATCAGATGAATTGCACCCTTGCCAGACCCAGTGGTAAATGGAGACACCACATGGATGTGCATTCCCTGTTCAACTGTCTTTATCTCAGCACATGAGTTTTCTCCCTCTTACGCTTCCAGTTCTCTCCCCCATCCTAGTGTGGGGGGAGCAGCAAGTTGCTGGGTGTGCCTGAGCTGCCCACCAGGATCAACCTACAGCAGCAACCCTTGGGTCTCAGAACAGCTCTCACCCTGCTGCCAGGTACATCAGTGGCAGCAATGGGTCAGCTCTTAGCAGAAGGAGCTACCTGGAACTGACCTCTCATCATCCCCTTCTGTGGTGTCATCGGTGCTGCTAGAAACTCCTGGGGCTCAAAGCATCACTTTTGTAGACACAGGGACTGTGACCCTGACAAGCAGGTTCATTTAAGCTGCTGAGAGAAGGTCCTGTATTACCTTTATGGCTCGTGCCAGCACAGAATAACTCTTACCTACTTGTTCTTCAGTGCATGACTGAGGCAGCCAACTTGCAAGTGCAAATTTGTACAACTAGTTTGAAATTCTTTCCAGTCATTAAGCCAAACCAGCAGGGATATATTTGGGTGGGTTTTTTTGTGTAAAAGCTTGAATCTTGACTATTTGTGTAAAAATAATATTGACTTGTGATTGAAGTATACTTCCTTAGATAAACCTTGACCCATTGTGGTGATCTCTGTGCACAGCTTCAAGCCTGTGATTCACCCTCTGTTGCACTTACTGTGAGACATCAGAGCAGATCTGTGGCAGAGGAGGCAACTGGAGAAGAAGAAAGAATTGGAGAGGCTGAAGGGTTGGGTTTTAGCTTTATCTTTTTGTTATTAATAGTAATTCATTTTATTTTAAGGCAAAAGAAGTTGTGGGTTGTGTTGTATTTTTTTTTTGTCCAGAGGAAAGGAAAACAGTACGTGAGGAATAAAGAACAAGCTAAAATTGGAGCTCTTTCTGAGGCATCAACAAACCAACAAAAACAGGGAGCAGACTCTTTTGCAACTCAGTTTCTTCCAGTGGAAAGTGAATTTAATTTAATTTATCCTTAAAGATGTTTCAAGTACCAGACTGCAGACACATTTGAATTAATTGATCTAAGAGACTTCAGCTGGGTCAGCTAAATAATATTTTTGTCCCTGAAAGAAGCAACACATTCCTCAGGCAGACACATCTAGATGTTAAAAATAACAGAAAAAATAATTGTACCCAAATTGATTCACACTGTTTTGCCCCTGGAAGGACATGCACAAAGATTTTAGTTCCCAGTGTCTGCACTGCACAGGCTCTGGGGGATGTACTGCATAATTTTCTGTTATGTTTTTTAGTTTAGCTGAAAAGATATGGGATATGGAATTGGGAATGCAGTGGAAAGGAGACCAAGCCAAACAAGAACTGAAATCAGAGGCTTTCCCACCCAGCACCAGCTGAGTAGTAGGTGAGAAGCAGATATTCAGTTCTCTGAATCCATTACTTTCTCTTTAACTACTTATTGAGATTTTCCAGATGTTGCTGTTCTTTTGTAAGAGTGATTGAGTCTTCAGATAATCCTGCAGCAAATGGAATAACAGTAAAACAGATCATATTCATTTGGAAATATTTTGTGATTCTCTGAGCATGTGCCTAGGAGGGAGGATGTTGAAATTACTGTTACAGGTCTATTAATCTGTTCTAAAAACTGATTAAGTTTCATCTGCTTTATGTATGAAAAATATTTTGCTTTTTAGCATGAATTCTTACTGACAATAGGCCTTTCAGCTACACTTCCTCCTTACCCATTCATTCCCATCATCCTATATAAACTTTGCAACCTCATGGCCAGTGTCAATGAAATTTAGCAGAGTGCTAAATACAGAAAAGAGAGTGAATGGTTATAAGCATTGTGAAAATCAGCAGCTCTGGGACCTCAAGAATGCTCCTTCTGATTAAAAAGTTATAGAACTTCAGCTGTGTCCTTCCAGCATGGTGGCAAGTGGCTTCCAGCTCCCTTGGCTGCATCCCAAGCTGTCCTGTTTCCACGGGAAGATCAAAGCAAGAAAGGTCACTGTGGGGATGGGTGGATTCTGGCCCTCTTCTCTGCTCTGGTGAGACCCCAGCTGGAATACTGTGTCCAGCTCTGGTGCCCTCAGCACAAGAAAGATATAGACCTGTTGGAGAGAGTCCAGAGGAGGCCACAAAGATGATCCAAGGGCTGGAGCAGCTCTGGAGCCAGGCTGAGTTGGGGTGTTCAGCCTGGAGAAGAGAAGGCTCCAGGGAGACCTTAGAGCAGCTTCCAGTGCCTGAAGGGGCCCCAGGAAAGCTGGGGAGGGGCTTTTCACCAGAGAGGGCAGTGACAGGACAAGGGGTGATGGTTTTAAACTGAGAGAGGGGAGATTTAGGTGAGACATGAGGAAGAAATTCTTCACTCTAAGGGTGGTGAGGAACTGGAATTTATTGCCCAGGGAGGTTGTTGATGCCCCATCCCTGGAGGTTTTTAAGGCCAGGTTGGATGAGGTTTTGTGCAACCTGGTCTAGTGGTTCCCTGCTCATGGCAGGAGGTTGGAACTTGGTGATCTTTAAGGTCCCTTCCAACCTTAATGATTCTATGATTCTATGAAACTAGAGGCAGTGCAGTGAGGACACACCAGAAATCCTTGGAGAAATAAGCTCCACTAGTTATATTGCCCACAAAACAACATATAAATATTGCATTGTTTTTCCCTTCTGTTTGCATGCTTTTTTGTTTCTTTACTTGTCCCTCTTCCTGAAATGTGCAGCTGTCACACAGGTTCCTAAGGAAAAGTGCTGCAATAGCTTCATCACATGGCAACATCAGAGGGAAAGAAAAGGAGTTTGCTCTTGGAAGGATGTAAATCCATGAATCAGTCACTTGTTTCTCAATTTTGCCACAGAATTTATCAATTCATCTAAAACCTTCTTTTCTTTATTGCTCTCCTCAATTAAAAATTGGTAATGATTGGTACCTCTGGGAGAAAGGGGTTGAGAGGTTTGGTTCTTTTGCACTTGGGAAGCAGCTCAAGACTGCCCAGGATGACCTGGAGCTTCACAAAAGACTTGAACAAAACTAACCTTATGTCAGAGCTCTGGTGCCTTTGATCTGTTGTGCTCAGAGTGCTCTGACTCTGCAGTGTCTCCAAACTCAACCAGAATATCAAATGCAAGAGGGAAACAAAATGGGGGGGGAAGTGCTTAAAGGAGGTTTCTGGCATTTGTTTAGCTAAAACCCTAGACTTGTGGAAAACTTTCCATCTTTAGTCTCTCCAAGCTTGCTTAGGAAGAAAACAGTGACACTGGAATTAAATTCTGAATGTGTCTGAGAGTTTCATCACTTCAGGGAATGTTCTCACTAATAAATACCTGCTGCTCAGAAGTGCAGCAGCTCAGTCCTGGTTTCTTTGAGGAGGAGTAAACTTACAGGCAAGGCAGGGACATTCCAGCAGTAAGGTGAGCAATTTCTTTCTGTAATGTTTAAGTGACTGAGCTTTTGTATATAAGACTTCAGTTTACTGAGATAAATGGAAGCTTTTTGAGGTATCATGGAAGAGAAGGTAAAGGACTGAGCAAACCCATTAAATATTGGCCTGTGTCTGACAGGGCATGATGGACAAGCTCTGAACAGGGACAGGGAATCTGCAATGAAACCTTATTATGTTTAACTGTTTTTCTTTCAGGCTTCCAGCCTCTTTACATTCAAATTCTTTGGATTAGACTGCATTCAGAGATCACAGCTTGTAATATGCACTTCCAAAGCCAGTGGATTAGACATACTCCTTGATAAGGTCTAAAGTGTTTGCAGGAGGGGATAATCACATTCTCTGGTGCCAGATATTAGGTGATAATATAATTTGAGGAATTTTTTAGTCCTACAGGAGCAACAGTGCAGTTAGTGCTGTGCCTTGCCCAAGATTCAGGATCAAATATGAATCTAGAGTGCAGCCTGGCTGAGTTGTTTTGCCTTATGGCAATGGCCTCTGTCTGACACTCCAGTTTCAAAGAGATAACAGACCTGCAGACAGCAATTGAAGTGACTCCTACCTCCCACCAAGAAATGTGCCTTTTTTTGCACAGTCTTCTGAATAGGACCTAAAGAAATGTTTGTCTGTGTTTCAGCTGTTGTGGTCTTTGTTTTGGGGGGGTGTGATTATGGTTTTGTGTGGGGATTTTTAATTATATTTTTTATTTGGTTGTTTGGGATTTTTCCCTGGGCAGACAGCTGGACTCAGTCATCTTACAGGTCTTTTTCAACTGTGACAATTCTGTGATTCTGTAATGCAGGAGATTGCTAAAATGCATTCATATTTTCATGTTCATGTTGAAGATCTTTCCTGAATAGAGGTTCTCACAACTGCCTGTTCATACCATCCAAAAACCAGAGCAGATGTCAAAGATCTAACATTGGTGCATAACTGCATGGGCTGCTATGGGGACAGCTAGCTCTATCCCAGTAAAACCAGTATTGGAAAATTAATAAACAATTCACAGGACTTAATCACACTTGATTTACCTATTCACTGATGGATCTCACTAGTCCTACTGAAATGCTGGATAGCATTTGAACATGCAACCTGTGTCACAGATTGTCTTGAATTGCAGGTTGATTAAGGCCTGTGATCTCAAAGGGACCTAATCCTAAATGTCATTTTGCTTCACTGTAATCTGAGAAGCCACATAAATCCTTGGGACTGGTTATTCCTGCCTGAATGAAGGACAGGAAGAGTGGAGCAGCATCTCCCCAGCTGCTAGTGTGGGGACTGCAGCCCCTGTGCTCACCTGGCACAACAGGTATCTGAGCTGATCTCTCTGACTGCAGGCCATAAATCACAGACTGAATAATGCTGTGGTGATCTTTTAAAAGCACATCAGAGATTAAGACAAAATTTCAGATACTGGATGATCCTGATGGGTCCCCTCCAACTCAGTGTATTCTGCTCTTCTATGAAAAGCACCAACTCACTCTTTGCAGTGTTTCACAGTGTTTCTGATGTGCTCAGCCTAAGAAATTACAGCAAGATCTTGCCTCCAGGGCTTGTGCAGAAAGTCAAGAAGAAGCAGCTGTTGTATATTTTGGCATGTATTTATAAGAACTGTTGTTTAAAAAAATCAAACTCAAATACCTTATTCCAACTGCAGCTGATGTGTCATGACACAGAGAAACTGCCATGTATGTAGAGCAGAGAAGAGAAGAACAAGGACAAAGCAAGACTGAGCATGGATTTTGTAAGGCAGGGAGGGGCCTGGCATGTACAAGACAAAAATGGGTTTGTATTAAACATCTACATCAGGATTTATTTCTTAACATCAGCTCGAAGGAAATCCTTTCCTGCAGCCATGATATGGATCTGTCCTTCCAAAGAAGTCCTGCTCTCACATGTGATCACGCAACAAGTGAACTTGCAAGACACCTGTAAGAAAGTGCTCGAGCAAAGCTTGTACAAACATCAAAACTGTGACCAAAATCTCCCTTATCCAGCTGCTCAAGCCAGTGCATTGCTTACAGAGATCTTTGTTTTAGCTTGGACAGATAACAGGTAACGTGTAACAGATGCTTTGTAACACATTGCAGGAAAAAAAATCAACCCTTTTCAGGTTCCATTTCTTTGCAAGGGACATTTCAAAAAGTATAGGTACAGTTTTTCAAACAGGGTTTAACTACAAGGTCGTGATTAATGTAATGTAGTTAGAACCCTGGGGAATAAACACATTTCTCTAAGGAAGAGCAGAAGTGCAACGTTTGTCATTGTAAGGAGCCTTTCCGGGGCTCTTTAAGCAGGATTTCTGGTGTAAAACAAAGAAAAAAATGCTCCCCACCGGGGGAGAGAAACAGAGAGTTGACTTACTGTAAAAGGCTCATTTAATGGGTTTTGCATTGTAAAGGAGATGACAATTCCCAGGGAGAAGGAGCAGCCTTTGGCTTGTCAGCCTTAATGAAGTGCACTCAGCACAGCTTCAATGAAGACAGATATCAATAATAAGGGAGGTAAAACTGGTGAGTTCGGGACCTATTTGCATAAACTGCTACTTCTGCTTTGGAAATGCTCCCATCACAAGTACTGGAGCCCCACAGATTTCACTCTAACAGACTTAACACGTTACAGGAGTGCTATTAATCTACATAAATAAAATTTCTGTGCTGGGTACTAATGGTGCTTCAGGGATTTCCCAATTTATTAACTTGCCTGCTTGTAACAACACAATCAGGAACTGTGAACACAGAGATACTTAGCACTGGCTTTAGCTGCACATGGGTTCTTTTGATCTTGCATGTTCATGTCGTAGATAGACAGGAAAACTGGAAGCAGATAACTTGGATGTTGAACCACATGGAAAAAAAAAATCAAGCTAAACTATTTGGGAGTGGAGGTGGGGTGTTGGATGTTGTATGGGGGGCTTTTTAGACTCTCAAAAGCACTCTGCTCCCATACTTCAGTGCATGGCAAGAGAGCACCAGTTTGAATCACAAAGGGATCTTTTTTTTTTTACCTCTGCAAAGATTCACCTGCAGCATCATTAAGCTTCTCTGCCTGGGTGCACACAGTGACATCCACTGGTGCAGAGCATTTTTGCTACAGGAATCACATAAATACTATGTGTCATGATTGATTTAGGCTTTGAGAGCAATTCCATTCACTTCTACATTATCTAACTCAGCCCAGTATTTAATCCTGCTTAAGATTAAGCATGTAAGTATTCCCACGGAGAGTGAGTTTAAGTAATTTGCTCATTGGAGTCAGGGCACCTTGCAAGGCTCAGTCTTGAAGAACAGTTAAGTTCCTGGCTGGAATGTTTCCCATCTCTTCTCTGACATTTGTCTCTCAACCTTCCAGGAGATCATTCTGCAACATTTGTTTTATTATCTGCAGCCTCAACACACATCTCCTCTTTCTCTCTCCTCTCCACCTTCCCCAACGGGCCTGAAGTTCATGCAGCTGAAGAAGTTGACACACAAGGTGACACATATTGTGTCCTACAATCCTGCCTCACTTTCCAACTATGATATGTTTTTAACTGAACATGTAAAATATTTTTTAAAAAAATTGTCAGTTTGGGAGTTCAAAAACCATGTTTGGCTTCATTATCTCTCATGTGTGGTATTTTATGAAATTAGTATTTTTTATTATTATTACCAACAGTAGGATACTAACATATCTGAAGCATCACCAGGCTCTAGATCCACCTCAGTTTTCCAGGCCCAAACTGTCGTGATCATTTTAAAGTGGCTTTGAACAATAAGCCAGTTTAATTTAATTATTTTTTTTTTTTAATGAGTCTTCTCCAAAAAGCCCAGACCTGTCAAAAACTGCCAGAATACCTCTAGCTGTGAGCTCTGTAAAGCCAGTGTGTCACTACAGCTGAGAACCTCCTTTCCCTGTATTTCATGTTAGGCACCATTAGCAAACCTGCCAGCTGAATTCCAGCTCTGTAATCTCTGGTTCTGGTGACAGCTTGCAGAGTTAAAAGAGCAGAGCCTTGCTCTTCAGACAATAGATTTTATCTTCTTTTCAGGGCAGGCAGTTTATAAAAAACACTTTAAATTGGGCAAATTTTATACAGAAGCAAAAAACAGGTGTTAAAAATAGATTTCTTTAGCTGACTGTGGCTTTTTAAGTTCAATTTGTATTTTCACGATCACACACTTAAACTTAAAAGCAGTAACATTTTTAAACCTTTCCAATTACAGAAGCCTCTTAAACAGCAGCAAAGATAGATCCTGTGAAACCCAAACAGCTGCAACTAATACAAGTGATCTTACTAAAAATTAAAAAAAAATAGTGTGCATTGGTGTTAATTCCTAAAGAAAGGGAAAGTCTGGGTTACTTTAATCTCATTACTATTTTTCCTCCAAAAAACAAGATTTCTCCTGACTCTTTAGCTGAACATGATCTCCATTCCAACTCATTGTGATTTTTATTTTTTTTCCCCCCATTTAAAATAAAAAAATAATGCTGGTATAATGCAGAGAGTCTAAAATTAATTGACATAATCCTCTGGAAAAGTTAGTTTTGTTCTTTGAATGTTTTTGCCCTCTAATTTACCAGGCTGCTGTTTATGTCTTTTCTAAGAACCCAAAGTATGACAGAAAAGAGCATTTTCACTCACAAAAGGCTCAGTTCTCCTGTGCAACTCAGTGTCTGCCCCAATAAGCCTGTGCAGCTCCAGATGCTCCATAGGTGCAGAGAAGCAGCTGTGCATCCTCTAGCAAGTTCCCAGTGACATGGAAGTGTCACAGGGGGTGAAAAGCTCTTGTCCCATTTTCCTCTGAAGCCCACAAGCAAAACCCAACCACACAGTGATGCTGGGGCAAAGCTAAAGGACCAGCAAAGGCAGCGCCTGAAAATAAGAGAAGCAGAAATACTTTCCACTCACGTCACCTTCATCCCATTCAGCACATCCAACCATTCAGAAATTGCTCATTTAGTACCCAGCCAAGGACCTTTAAAACCTGGGAAAGGCTCATTTTATCAGATAAGATAAGAACTGAAACAAACCTCTGCCTCTGTTCAACTCCTTTCCTTCCCCAGCCATAATTTTATTTCTTTTCTCACATCACTACTGCCTCTCATTTTTAAATACTGGCATTATTGCAATGCCCTTACAAGTTCTAGAATATTTTCAGTGATTATATTACAGGCAGGTTTTTATCATCTCATGTAAGAAAGAATTATGTGGCAATTCTTCTGCTGAAAATCCCTGTGTAATGTTCCATCCTGCAGAGAGCTCTTTGTTCAGCTTTCCCTGCAACACCTTCCCAGTGTTCCCAGGCACACACAGAAAAAAAAGAAGCAAAAAAACCCAAGGTGATTTTAAATACCTGTTGGCTCGGTGTGCCTGCACTGAGTATCTGTGCAGATCGATTCATGTCTCAGAAAGCCTCCAGGAAAAAAAAAACGTTTTAGAAGTTGGGGTTTGTAATTTGCCTATAAGATATTGCCATCTATTGGCAAAAGGGAGAAAACACCAACTGTTCTCAGCTGAATCTTAACATTTGAAATGGAACTTCCCCTCCTTCAGATATTTATACATAATTAAATTTACATATATAATTTAAATATATATAATATAATATATATAATTTATAATGTATATATTAAAATTACATACTTAAATTTACATATATACATAATTAAATGTACGTGTGTACAGAGCTACAGTATAATAAGCTTTATGTGTTACTTCTGCCAGATCCATGTCCCGAGCAGCAGCAGCCCAGTTCTTCTAAGTGAGAAAGATCATCTTCAATACAATGTGTAGCAGTCTTGGCCTTAAAACAAATGCTTCCTCAGCTGAAGGAACAGGCATATCCCATGTTTATACCCCACAATCATCTGCAATGAAGGCTGAAAGAGCGTTGCAGATGACATCTTTTGTCTAGCTCTGGAGCCCCCAACACAGGAAGGATGTGGACCTGCTGGACAGTGTGTCCAGAGGAGGCCACGAAGAAGATCCAAGGTCTGGAGCAGCTCTCTTGTGAAGCCAGGCTGAGGGAGCTGGGGTTGTTGAGCCTGGAGAAGAGAAGGCTCCAGGGGGACATTATAGCACCTTCCAATACCTTGAAGGGGTCTACAAGAAGGCTGGGGAAGAGCTGTTCATAAGGGCATGTAAAGACAGGACAAAGGGTGATGGTTTTAAGATAGAAAAGAGAACATTTAGGTTGGACATTAGGAAAAAATATATTTCATATGAGGGTGGTGGATCATGGAACAGGTTGCCCAGAGAGGTAGTGGAGGCCCCATCCCCAGGGAGGCCCCTGGAGACATTCAGGGTCAGGCTTGATGGGGCTCTGAGCAACCTGTTCGAGTTGGAGATGTCCCTGCTTATTGTAGGGGGGTGGGACAAGATGGCCTTTAGAGGTCCCTTCCAACCCAAGACATTCTGTGATTCTATGATCTGCCCCACACATCTAAAACATTAGTAACTGCTCACTCACAACACAAAACCCCCAAACAGGTGACCTTAGCCATCCTGCAGGATTGTCTCTGTTGCACCAAACGTGTAATTCAAATCTTCCCCAGTTCCTACTCGCCCCTTCCTCCCACTAGAATGACAAAGTGACCAAAGGCTGCTCTGCCAGGGGAGGGCAGCTGGTGAAAGCCCAGAGGGAAACTCATTGATGCAAAGTAAGGAGTCCCTATGTCCATAAACCACCACAGTGTCTGGCTCCCTTGCCAGGACATAAATATATTAAAGATGAATTTTCAGCCACGTAGAGAGCTAAATATGCAGACACCTAGTAGGTATTTTTGAGAATACCTCTGCACATCAGTAACTTAGAGAAAATTACAACCAAAAAGCCTTGTTCTTCAGGCACAAAAGTGATTACTTCCACAGGGTTGAAAGCTTCTGTGTTGTTTTTCTGCCAGTTTCCCCCTTGAAAGTTAATTATTTGACTTACATGCCCAGTCATTTCAAGAGGCCTGTTGTGATTTAACCACACGGACTGTAAAATGTCACACAAACTAATATACTGAAATATTAACTAAACGTTACAAAAATCAATAAGAGTCAAAAGTAGAGGAAGAGAAGGAACAGATGAAAATTAAACAGCAGATGTGCCATGTGGGTCTGGAGGATGATGGATGGGCTGTTTCCTTGGGGCACACCAGCCTAGAATCTGATCTGCACACTCGGTCGGGGGTGTCAGAAAATTTAAGCTATTTGCCACTCCCGGGTTGGTGCTTTCCAGTGCTACAGAGAGGACAGGGGAAGGACACTTCCCTTCCTCCCTGTGGAAGGGAAGGAACAAAGAAAGGTCATAGCCCAACTTATAACCACTGCAGACAGCTGTGCCAGGGGTGTGCGTGGAGCTTTCTGAAGGACATTTCCTCCTCAGATGAGAGAGTCTGGGAGGCAGATCCACTCCAGTGCAATCCAGCTGCTTGCTCAATGCCTCCTGAAACACTTTCCTGTGCTCAGCAAAGCCATATCTCAGTTGTTCTTATTGCAGGAAAAAATAAATAAATATATATATATAAATCAGTTTCCAACAAGCAATTTAGAATAGAAAAACCCCAATATTTATTAAACTCAATCCCTGTGTCCCCACCCCAGAATGATCAGTTCTGGGAAGACTAAAATGGAACAGGAAACTTGTTTTCCTGCTCTGGAGAAGGTGCTGAGGTCACACAAACATCCTCTGTTGCAGGCTGGAGCAAACCCAAGACTTCTGACTTCTTTTAATGAAATAAAGAGAGAAAAGTATTTCTGAAACTCTTCTGGGATGTTCTGACTCTTTCTGCTTAGGAGAACAACAAACCAACCAAACTCTATGACCTCCCAAGTCTGCAATCTGCCCACCAAGAGACCTCCCTCTGTGTGTCTCTCTTAGGGAAACTCTCCCCATGAAAGTTTTCCTGTAGCTGGTATAGTCCCACAGGAAGCTTTATTCCATAAAAACATCCACTGCTGTCAGCTGGGAATAAAGTTATAGGCTGTGAGGCTAAAGATAGTGTTGTATCCTTAGTTCTGTCCCCCTGCTCAAGCTGTGACCTCCCGTTAAGGCACTTAAAGGAGATGTGTCAAAAGCACATGAATAATTCAGAAGGTTAATTCTTTTCAAGCTGTCTTTCAATCAAGTGCATTTAAAA
>NW_009953933.1:572451-582012 GCF_000747805.2 Chaetura pelagica
TCTCTGCGTGTACTTTAAAGAGAGTTATGAGTCTGACCAATGATGTTAATGAGCTATTATCAAAAGCTGGTCACCTCCCTCTGACTTTTTCAGCCTTCTGTCAGAGTCTGCCAAACCTGCTGTTAATATATGCAGACTCTGAGTGCACTGAGAAGGAAGTACATAACTCACACAAGCCCTTTCTTCTCGAGGGCCATGGTTCCCCTCAGTCCAGCTCTGCAGCCCAATGAGGCTAATGCAGCATCCTCCTGCAAACTTTTATGAAGATACTTTCCATTTTTATAATGCCTTCCCTCTGAGGGAGATGGACCCCGAGGTGCTTTACAGATTGTGCTGCACGGTGTGATCATAACAGTGTATGGATCAATGCACTCAGGCTGAAATCCAGAGCCCTCTGGAGTGGGAAGCAGCAGACATGCCCCATTGACAGGAGCACTGAGATACATTAAGACAGAAATGAAGGCTGCTTCATCCTCTCATACCCACAGGTGAATGCAGGTAGGCCAGACTGTATTTTTTTCTGCTATAATATAACCAGGAAACTAGAACCAGCAGTGTCAGAAATACAGCCTGAATTTTAATCACTTCCAGGAGTATGATGCTTCTTTACATTAGTGCTCAAAGGGAGTTAAAACTACTGAAATCCAGAGCTGGCTCTGCAGCAATCCCGACCTGACAGAGGTCAGGACAACCTGGAGATCCTCTGCACAGCCTCCTAGTCCAAGAAATATCAGTGTGTTCCATGCCAGGGGCTGCTGGAGGGGAGGGCATCGTGACAGAGCACCCATCTCTTCTCCCTGAAGAGAGGTAGGCAATTCCCATTCCCCTTGCAGTGCTGGAGACTGTTGTGGTCCCATTATTCCATGTGCTCACTTGCACTCCTTGTTTGGACTGCTGGGCTATTCTACATTTCTATGATTTCTATTCTATGATTCTATGATTTCAGATGTTTAAACCTTGGGTAGTTACCAGTTTTATGTACCCAGTACGTGCCAGAACTGATTGGAGTTCCTACCTCCTATGGCCTGAATAAAGTGTTTAAACCAAAAGCAAGACCAAAGTACCAGGAAAAAAAGTTTCAGCATCTGTATTTTCTTACTTTTTTCAGTTTTATTGACTTTTTAAAATAAACACTGCAGGTGAAAAAAAAGCCATTTTACAGTTATTGTACCACTACCTCATGACACTAATGCTGGAAACATACTTATCTGCTGTTGTAGAACTTAACATCAATTTGCAAGCCAAGGGAATGCTGTTGCTATGCAAAGCTCTGAGCTCAGGCACCAGCTAGGAAGTGTGTCTGTTCAACAGCTCCCTGTGCTGCTTGCTAGAGAGCTCACCTTCACTTCATCAGACATGCAGAAAAGCAGACAAGACTCTCCTCACTGTATTTCTGTTCCAGCTATGAAACACAAACCTCTATAAGCATCATCTCATCTCTAAGCATCAACTCACCTATAAGCATCTGGGGCTTGGAGCAACCCAGTCTAGCAGGAGGTGTCCCTGCTCATGCACAGAGATTGGAACTAGATGATCTTTAAGGTCCCTTCCAACCCAAACCATTCTGTGATTCTATGGCTCTGTGATCACAGGAATGGAGAAACCACTACTGTGATTGAATGCAGAGGCCAATCTCTTCCACTGGCCAGATCCAGACTTTTCTAAAGATTAGAGTCTTTTCTAAAGATCATGGAAGACCTCTGCAGGGGTCAGTGAGAGGCTGGTTCTGATCTGTGAGTTGTGAAAGGAAAAACTTCATGAGATGTCACTAAAAAGGCTGTTCTGACATAATCAGCACCTTTTAATGCATTCAGGATGTTCCCACTGACCTGATCCACTGCTGCCCATGAGTGATGGAGTTCAGAGGGCCCAGTTCAGATCACCCAGGGGTATTCTTAAACCAGAACAAGTGTAGAAGGGTTCCAAACCAACAAAACTTCAGAATTCCTAAATCTATTGAACTAACTGGGTAAAAAGAGTAGGAGTTTTAGCTGATCTAAGCAGTTGATCAATGTTTCCATTTATAGTTGTAGTGAAGAATTTATTTTTTCAGAATTCTTCATATGATTTTACAATCCTTCTGGATTTAAAAAAAAAAAATAAATCTACTAATTCTGCCTTAACTCCAAGAAAAAATTTTTTTTCATCATTTCAGAACACGAAACATTGAATCCTCTTTGTTCTTTATCTTCTTACTGAATACCAGGGGCTGCTGGAATGAGAAGGATCCCTGAACTGGGGCATGGAAGCAGGCTGGGAGGAAAGGAAGTGGAGAACGAAACACATTCAGAGAAATTCCTTCTGGGGCCACGTCAGAGAATTCAGGAGCTTTATTTTACATTTCCCCCTCTTGTTCTCTCTTAATTATTATAAATGTCATAAACTTCAGCTTGCTCTGTGGGGGCATGTAAACCTGTGGAGATGAGGACAGTGCAATAAACACCTTTACACTGTGCTATGTAAAGGAAATCTTGACTTTTTCTGTTCCATGTCCTTTGATTTTTACCCTGAGTCTTCAGTCTCTTAGTTCTTAGATAACCAGACAGTACTGGAAAAAATAATACACTGTGAACAAAGTAAAATATACTTCTGAGTCTGCACTTATATCTTATTACTAACTTGCAAATTGCAGCAGTAAATCAATTAAGCTGTTTGGCAAACCTTGTAAAATTGTATTTTAGATAGAAAAATTCCACCAAACAAGCATCACCACATGAGCCTGTAGCAGAGGTGACAGGGGCAGCACACAAGGAATTTCCACTGGTGTGCTCCATGCCTGGGGGTTGGAAGCAACACTGCTGCTTCTGACTTTGGCTCTATGTGAGAGTCATGGCTGTAGACAGCAGTGGGAGACCCTTCCAGAGGTGACCAGCCCCTTGTTCCTACATAAAGGTATCAGTGGTGTCCTGGCTCCCACTGACAACTTGGAGACTCTGCATTGCATGAGAGAGCTGCCTGATCAGCTGCATTTCCTTTCTCTGAAACATCTCAAGCTATGACAGAGCTGCTACTGCAACCATTGACTTTTAGCTTTTCTTGCCCTAACTCCTTGGCAAATCACTCTTGAGAGTTCCAGCCCTGCCATAGAAGGCAGAACACACCTTGCAATATGCCCTGTTTGTCATTCCATCAATATTTTATTTTAGGAAATGCATTCATATCTCACTTTTAAAATATTGTAGCATCAGAGGATAAACAGCTCAAAGGTAAGTACATCAGGGAGTGGTTACAAGAAGCTCATACAGAGAATACAACAGAAACATGGATCCTGGACAAGTGTGACTACTTCTGTGTGGCAAAATAACCTTTTCACCCAGCAAAGTTACAACAGTGCTGCACAGAAAAGAGCACTGACTTCCAGAGAGGCAGCTTTTAAAACTCTGTGTAGACCAAACTCTGCTGTGCAGGCCACAGAGCACCAGCTATCACAACTAGCAGTGGTCAGAATGGTCTATGGCCACTCAGATACTGACAATTGTCAAGGTCAAAAGTGGAACAAGACTGACATTCGAAGGGAGACCTTGTGCCTTTTCTCAGCAAATGCACACTGGGAACAGAGGGGGTGGAGAGGAAAGGAAAGAAAGTTATTTTAGCCATGCCTGGTACAGTAAATCTTGGGACCTGAAAAATTAACAAGAAGGATATTTGTGCAGTGTGGGACTCATCTAACTTTGGAACTGTTTAATTTATCTATTTTATATTGAGATGAATCATTCTCAGGAAGTGTTTTTGGAGAGAATGTAGCCCAACAAGCCCCAAGTTAGATAACTATCTTATAAATGCCTATGCTGAAATGGAAGATTTTCCTGTCCCTTTTCACTGCTGTGTCCTATAGCTACTTTAAACACAGCATCAGCTCCTCAGGGCTGATACAGATTCTTGCATTATTCAGTCACCCTGGAACCCACCATTCTTTGTGTGTTTAGAAAATGCAGAAGATGGGAGAGCCTTAAATCCATCAGAGGACTAACTGTTCAGATCAAGCATTTGCTTAGTTGTGGTGAAGGAATGCTACCTTCCTTGATGGGATACTTCCCACCCATTTATAATGCCTGTACACTTACTTACATAGTAGCACACATCTCTAGCAATACAAGATTCCCAGAAAAAAAACCCCAACATTGGCACCACTGTGCTGTTTAGCCCTGAAATGTCAGGAGAAGAAACCAATCTAATGTATACTTTCTAGAAATGATCATGTTGTATTTTTTTTAAGTCTCTCATGGAATTCTAATGTATACTGAGGGTTGCTGCTGTCAGTATTAGGCAGAGCCTGAGGTTACAGACTGGGAAGGTGGGCAGCAGGGAGGCAATCCAAGGCAGAGCCTTAGAAAAGTGCAGTGCTGATGCTTTTAGCTCTGTCCAGGGTTATCCAACACTCAGAACTGTAGCACTCACACACTTGCACACATGTCCTGCTGCTAGTTTAGGTGGACTTAGTATTTAGAAACTACCTCCAGTGGAAAAAGAAAAGATTACTCGGTAGTTAGATTCATAAATAAAACTTGGGTTAACAATCAGTAAAATCACTTTTCAAAAGAACCCACCTGAAACTTCATTATTGTAGTTCTACCTCTTTTGGTAAAGGTTAAACACAGTCATGCACGCAAGTGAACAGACTGCAGCCCCAGCTTCCTGCCCACTTCTGTAATCCTCCCTAATATATAAAAATCCTCTCCAGTGAGTGCAGCCAGTCCCTTTGTTTAACTCTATAAGAACAAGGAGGTCACATAAAAAAACCAAAACAAACCCAAACTTTAAAGGCAGCCAGAAACAATCCACACGAGGTGGAAATGCACACAACCCCCTTTTAGCATCAGGCTGGGAACCTCATCCTACCCCAGATCAGCAAAACCTACAGATTAGTCATGCTGCTTTAATGCCAGTAATTGCAGCCCTTGCTTACATTTTCCATGGCAATGCCCATCTTCTGTGAGATAATGCCTTTAAACACTGCCCAGCACAAGCTCCACTGAGCCTTAACTGACTCCCTCAATCCCAGCAGTGTTAATCCATGATTAACTCCTAGATCTGTTCACAGGTCTGTTCTCTAAACCTCAGCAAATGTAATTCCTCTTGACTGCTTAATAACTTGTTCTGCTCCCCTTCCTCTGCAGTGCCAGGCATTGCTCTGCTCCCATTCCTCACTGGCCTGGGGATACACCCAGAAATCAGTTCCCAGCACAAAAGCAGGAGCATCATCTCTGTGCTGCAGTCATTCAGGAAGTGGCCCGAGTCCTTTGAGACCCAGTTTATAAGCCACCAGAGATAGGATATGGCACGAGACTGACTGGCACTGCACCTTAGTCAGGGTAACAGACCATCACATTGTAGAACAAAAAATGGTTTATGGTGTATTTAAAGTGTTCCTGACATAAGGAGGTTTTGATCTCCTAGCAGAGCTTCTGCACCACCCCAGTAACAACCAACTGTCAAGAGAATCTAGTGGCAAAGACCTATTTCTGGAATGCAGAGAACTGAGAATAACCTGTTTATTAATATGTACACATGCAAAGTAGCTAGAATTTTCATCTGCATCACAGAGCTGGGGGAGAAAAGGGAAAGCAAGATGAGGCTGAATAGAAACTAACTCAGCTTGATTATCTCAGTTCCTACTGAGGCTGACAAGTTTGAAAACATTCATGAGTCTTGTAATGACATTGTAATTAATCACTGAAAGCTCAGTTTTGTTTTAAATGGACTCTCACACATGCAAGATATCAGATCCACTTCAGAGAAAAAAAAAAAAAGCCTACATTTAACAATGTCATATTTAATAGAGAGAAAAAAACCCAACAAAACACCTGGAAATAAACACCATTTTTCACACGAGGTAGGCATGTGGGAACTGAGAACTCACACTGTTTGGTACAGGCTGAGCAAACACATTTATATTTCAACATGTTTTTTCTAGAATTCTCTGATGTAGCATAAAAATATTTGAAACTTACCTTGGCTCCCTCACCATACAGGAATGTCAGCTCCCTTTTCCTTTTCAATTTACTCTATGAATATAAAGTTATTTATGCATAAAGATACTGATTGAATAGAAGTCTTTTCACATAGACAGGAAAAAAAAAGATGCCTTGGTCCTTATCACAATGATCAGTAGGGAAAAATAAAGCATTACAAAAAATAGGGAGACATCAAAATCAGGGAATCAATAGAGAGTGAAGCAGGTGGGAAGAGAACAAGTAAATTCCAAGAGGAAGAGAATTCACACCCATCAACATGGAAAATTCCCACAGGATGACACAGGATGAGGAACTGAACTGAGGGATCCTAAACAGAATTGCTCTGTGGAGTCTTCACTTCCAGCTTTTCTGATGAACACTCATCATCCTCAGCAGATCTTTTACAGCAGTCAGTTCAGTGTGTGTCCCAAATAAAGGAGTAACAAAAGAAATTCAGGTGTAGTTTGCATTGTAAGTCCTGCTATCTGGTGGAAACAAAAGGCAAAAAGAGAGGGATGCTAAACCTCACTTTCTGCTGTTAAAATACTTGTCACTCATATTTTTTTTATCTGCAATCTACCTGTAGAAAACACCACAAAGCTACCCTCAGCTGAAAAAGGAGAAGGTAGCAGTAGAAATATGTATTTAAACAGCTCGTGCCATACGTTGGAAAAAGGGTTGAATATAAAAAGACAGAAGAGTTATGATTAATATTGGAGAAAATTAAACCCCTCTGTGAGTCCAATGAAAAAAAAAAAAAAAGTCTTCTCCAAAGATCAGTGGGATCTTATGCTGAATAAGGGTACAAAACAATCCTACTTGTTTCAAAAATACATCTTCCCTTCCATCACTTGTTGGTCTTGGCATAACTGCAGAATTTTTTCCCATTGCATATTTAGACCTGACAACATGTACATTGCTTTTTCTGCCTGGAAAATTCAAGCTAATTCTTGATGCAATGACCCTCTTTACCTGAACACGATTGCTCTGGGAATCAAGAGCTGGCAGAGCAGTCTGCTCATCATTCCAACACCCTCCATCATTTCTTTTTCTAGCCCAGAAGGCCACCAAAAGTCATATGAGATCCTGAAGTGCAGACAACTGTTAAGTCCTTGGAATCATGACTAAAATCCTTTATCAGAGCTAATTCCTCCACTGATACACAACTTCTGTGTTCCAAGTGTGCACCTCAACTGCCCTGAAGTTGTGCTATGCTCTTTCAGGGCAAACTGAAGTGGATTTCCCTCCATTTTGTACCAGGGATTACCTGTGACAACTGCAACTTCTGTTGCCTGTCATTATAAATGGAATCTAAAGATGTTGTTCCTAATTTTCTTACACCCCTTGAAAGCCTCGGTCAATGGCATCTGGATCAGCCCAGGCAGGTACAACTGACAGAACTCCAGCAGTCTGTCAATTGGTAATAACAGGCAGCAGTATTGATTCCCTGCAACAATTTTCCCAATGAAGTATCCATAGTTTCAAAAATGTATGGAAGTTGTTGCAACATTCCCAGCTCAGGTAATTCCCAAATGATAGGTTCAAGGCAACAGAGAGCTCTGCCCAGCACCACGGGAAGATCAGGCTGAAAACCAGCAGGTCTCCTCTCCTGCTGCTCCTTCATTATTTGTCCTGGCTCCTCTCAGCACACTCCCTTATCCTCACCTCTTTTCCCATTTTTCAGTGGTGGCAAAGTCACCATCACTACCTTCCCTTTACTAAATTCAGAAAATGAAGGTGAAAAAAAGGAGAATTACCATCTTTACCTTCTGTAATCTGAACTAGGAGTTCTAGGCACCTGTGCCAAGTGACTTCAGGCATCCAGTTCTGTCCTACACGAAACCCTCCCCAGTTTACAGAGATTATATATAACAGCAACCATAACTTCAAGATATCATAAAGCAAGTGGAGCTGAACAAGTCTGTGACCCAATGACAAGAACCACGCCACGTTACAGCCTTGTCATTTTGCAGTGACCTCCTCTTACAACGTGCATTCATTTAATCACCTGCTGTAGTGTGTTTCTCAATGTTGAGGTATCCAGTGTCTTATTATTGTGGTAAGGACTAAGAAGGTCCTTAGAACCTGCCAACCTATTTCTGACAGGCATTCCCAGCCTCTTTTCAGCCAGGCTCAATCCAAGACAAGCAGAAGAGCAAAGCCAGTGCTGCTCTGCCAAAGGAGCAATTTCTTCTGCTGACAGACTGGGGCTCTTTTTGCATGGAATCTTGTTGAACTTATTTACACCCTTTCTCAATTGAGCCTCACGACCCAAGACAGTAGGAGTCCTGCCACGGGTGGCAAAGCAGCAGCAAACATCAGCCAACCAACTTGTCTGGCACAAAACAAAGGAGTGCTGAAAATGAGCAGCCTCTGCCTTCCTCCCCACTGCCCCCTGGCTCTGCCAGGGCAGGACAGGGCAGCATCCCTCCCCTGCCAAAGCACCAGCTACCTGCTCCTGTTTCTGCAGGTGTGCCCAGCGAGCACCACCAGGTGGCAGGATAAACCCACCGCCTGCCGCAGGCTTGTTTTCATTACTTTTTATTCCCAGTTTAGGGAGAAATGCAAGGCAAGAATCTTTGGGGGGGGATGTGGGACAGGTGACAGAGCTCCAGGGCTGGCAGCACGATGCCTCTTTTTATCTGATGTTTACACACCTCTCGGCACCAGAATTAACAGACCCGCAGGCTGGAAGGTCTTGGTTTCCAGAAAACCAATTCTACTCCCTACACCTCTTCAATTTCTTCCAGCAGTCAATCTCCACCCTTACTGGGATGAATCCATTTAAAACACCAATACTCTTGTGCCTGCTTCCCTCCAGCAGAGCAGACACAGCTGCTTTCTCAGGGGCTTCATGTACCCAGATGCTTTGTTACAAGGGGATCACCTTGGCAGTAAATATCCTTCCATCACACCAGGTTGCTGCCATGTGAGACTAGGATGGCAAAATCACCCTGTGATGGGGAACAGATGGATCTCCTAAAGTGGTCTGTGGTCATATCCCAGCCTCCCACTAGGGAAGGACTCAGTGGGAGTCTCCTCTGAATGACAGAATCCCTGTATTTGCAGCGTTGCCCAAAAGGGAACTTCCTGCACATTTTCCCTGCAGAAGATCATCATTCCAAGACTGTTGATTTCTTTTATCTGACCTACTGTGGCCTGTCACCCATGTACATCCAGTCACTTGTTCTAAGTGCAAGAGACATTTACTGGTTTTTATTTATGGATCATCTATAGAAGTAATTGTTTCCAGAGAAAAATCAAGTTTAGATGTTGTACAAACAAAGGATGAGAGCAGAATAATTTAGCATTATTTAATATGTCTCCAAGTGATTTCACAATTTCAAATTCCACAATTATCCTTTAAGAAATGTCTTCTTTTGGTGAACTAAGCCCTTTCCTGATGAGACACATACCCAGGAAATTACTTAGTTGCATTTAAGTGGAAGAAGATTCCAGTACAGGGAAAGATGACAAAACAGGCAGCTAGGTCATTTGGCTTTCTTGTGTTGCAGAGGATGATTAGAGGTCAGAAACCTCAAGAAATCTTTTAGGGCAGAAGGCCACACATGTCAGGCTCAGCTACCTGGCTGCTTCATCCCAAAAC
>NW_009953933.1:582801-616014 GCF_000747805.2 Chaetura pelagica
TGACCCCCAGGAACCAAGGTGGGGATTGATGGAGCCATCAGAGGCACAGCTGGCTCGTGTGCAGTCAGTAGGAACACCAGGTTTTTCAAGCATTCTGCAAATCGTTTAACTGGACACTCATTCTACCATCAAGGATCAGACAGGACAGACTGCAAGTGACTAATAGACAGGGTGACATCCTTTCCTGGAGTACAAGGAAGCTGTACACAAAAGGGGAGATTAATGGCTAATTATTTCCCCCCTCTGCATTTTGCTGAATGTACAGGATAATTTGCCCGGCCTCACTTTGTTAAGGGCTAATTGTGACCTGGATGATGTCACCCCAGTGAGTAAATGGCCCAAAGGTGACACAGAACATGGGGGAAGATGCAGATTTTCTCCCTGCAGTCTTTGTAAACAGGGGCTATAAAAGCTTTCAGCTACTGAGCAGCAACACAGGTAGTACATGTAAGCTCACACTTTCTGTTTAACATCTCAGTTTCCAGTTGTTTATTAGTTTCTGCCCTTACATTTAGACTTTTCCAAAATGGGAAAGTCCCATACTGAGAGCTTTCTCCTCCACTCAGAAGGAACACAGGAAAAACTGAGCTGTTGGCCCTGCTTTTAAAGCAGCAGCAAGTCTTGCCTTACCAGTGTGATCCCAACACCCCAAGCTTCCCACTGGACACAGGGGCTTAAGCAGGCAGCCACAAACCTTTTGCTGTCCTTTGGGAAGAGAAAGCAAAACATAGTGAGACAAGCATTTCCTGAAAGTTTCAGTCTGCAGACACTGAAGGAAACACAGATGTGTTCATCTAGCAGCAAGTGGGAATGATTTTTTGTTTTCTCTTTGATTTGGGGACCGAATGGGCTGCTTGTTCCTCTTCTGTGCCACTTGGTAAGGGCACTGAGACTGTGGGTACCACTGTTGGCCAGTAACTTGTGGCTTAATTAGCAGTGCAGAGCTGTGAAGAGTGAGTATGGGTGACATTAGGTCTGAGCAGGGAGGTTGCAAGAGGGAACAGGGATGAATGACACAAATCAGCATGAATGAGTTAGAGTAAGAGCAGAAAAGCAAGAAACTGGATGAATAAGAACAAAACTGTCTACAAATCACTACAAGACACGTTTTTCTCTGGATCTTGGTCCTCTGAACATTCTTGTCCTTCTGCTGTCGTAAAATAGCTGGAGCACAGAAAGCAAAACAGAGTATTTTCTCCTCTAGAGAGAAGAACTTCCTACTAATGCCAAGTTAGTCTGTTTACTCAAGTAGTTTATTTACTGAACTCTGTTTACTCAAGTGGCACAATCCCAGGCTGTCAGAATACCTTCAGCTGAGCAGCTCTCTAGCAGAAAATACAGAAGTAATAATAGAAAATTCTGTCAAAATCAAAATAAATCAAAATTCAATCACTTTGGCCTACACTTCATTCCCAAAGAAGAAGAGCTCACCAGCTTCAAAGTATCCAATTATTCAAATTAATACCAAATTCTGTCTCCAGTGTATAGCTTTTTTCTTGAATTAAAAGTAGGAACATTTCAGTCTTGCAGAACTGCAATGCCATGTACATCTGCAACAAATTTATTACACATCTATTTCAGGACTAATATTTGGGATTTTGTTCAAAACTGGAATAAATAGAAGCTTCAACATTGTGGTGAAAAAAGAAACACCTGTTCTAAAAAACTTTCCCTAGCTCTGTGATATATTTTATTTAATGGGTGAGTTGTTTTGTTGGGTTTTGTTGGTTTTTTTCATATGACCATTGCTTAATTCAATATATAGAGCATGTTAGAAAATGAACTTTCTCCTTCTTTCAGTGGGCCCTGTGTAGAGATCAGATAAAATTCCATCTCTGTCTCCCCCTGACAGAAGGGAGGAGTGGTGGCTGTGACTCAGCTTTTCCCTTCTATATCATCAGCTGGGATAAATCTCTCAAAAATTGCTTTTAGAAGACATAGGTAGTGCTTTCCTAGCAGGTCGAAGAGAAGTGCTTCTGTGCTTGTCCTCAAGGTACATTCCTGCCCACAAGCCATAATCCAGGCTCTGCCAAAACAGCCCCATCACCCTTTGCTTGCTGCTCCCCTGGAGCACCAGTGAGATGCTTTTAGGTATAAAGGTCACAGCCTAAAGGATGTCCTTGACCTGCACAGCATGTGTTGGTTCACATGGTGATAACTTTCCTGGTTCCACCTGTTAAATCACACTAAAAGACAGCTAAAAATCCATATCTGTTATTCAGGATGTTTCTTTTCAATCCAAACAATGGCAGCACCTGCCACAGAGATCTTCTTCTCAGTCTCAGGATGGACTGACAAAGAGAAAAGCAATGGTCCAAGAAACCTCTAATAAGAAGATGGGCAAACTTCTTCATCAAGATATGGAAAAAAATCAAGATCTCTAATTTAAGAAATGGATGTTTTCCCTCAGCAGGAGTAGGCAGGGAGGCAGAAACAGTGATTTCCTTTTTGGATGAGTTCATCTGCTGTTGAACTCTGGTTTCCAGCAATGACTTCCTTCCCTTAGGAGCACAAGTCTAAGTCTAAGCAACACTTCCCTTCTCTTTGAAGGACAGCTAGGAGCAAGCATTTCCCATGAATCTATCTATCCAGGCGTGTGCTCTCATGTCTTCTCTCTCTTCTTAGCACCTTGAAACTCATGTTTGCTCTGCTCTGTACTACAAAGCTTATAAAACAGAAAGCATCAACTTTTCCAGACACCTGAACTTGATAGATTTGTTTGCCAACAGCAATGTCTTCTCTTTGATTGTATTTATGGAAGTGTTTGTGTGAGTACAGCAAAGTAAACACGTTCTTCCTCCTGTTACTCCATGTATTTTCTCTGCAAATACAATTTGCCTTCCCTAAGGATACTGGAAGGGGCCTTCTTCTGCTTCCTTCTGGTGTAAGCTGAAACTCACGGCGCTGAAGAAGCGTGAAGCGATGCCAGAATAAGAGAAGAGAAATCACAGGCAACTGTGGGCTGTGGTGGAGGAACTTGTAGAAGCTTTATATGCAGCAGGAAAATAGTACTTCTCTCAGCTAAGTGGATTACCAAATGTTCTGAATTTGAAATTCAAGTCAATCAATCATTTTGGCTATTTCTCTGGATTTAGACTAGTGGAGCTAAGAGCAAAATCAGCCCATTGTTTTAAAGGCAGGTGTTCAATGTATGCAGCAGACAAAAAAGTTAATGAAATCCAACAACCACCCACGCCCATACATACATCCCAGCACTGCTCCCAAAAGTACTACTGGGAAAGCTCAAGATCATTATAGAGGCAAAAACTGTCATAGCCTTGTCCCCTGCAGAGCTGCAGCAGCCTGACTGCTTCACAGCGCAACTGCCGCGTCGGGCTGTTTGATAAGGTGCCCTTGGGAGGGCAACAAAAGAACAAGGCTTAGACACAGACTTCCAAAATCACAAAAGGAAGGTAGGCACCTAAATCTCCTCATCTCCTGTGCACACAGTGTCCCTGGCTTTCGTTTCTGTTACTGGGAATGACCATCCCACTTAGGTTTTCTTCTCACACGAGATTATTTCCCAGTTGTTCCGTTCCCCCGCCACAGGTCTGTTCCAAACGTGATGGGAGTGCAGCAACAATCAGATCCCTGTCCTGGTCTCCATAACTGAGTGGGGTTTCAGTTGCTTTTGTGGAATGTTGTTGTTTTGGGTTTTTTTTTCCCTGCATGAAAAACTCCATCCTTTTCACTTAGAGGAAGATGGGCAAACTGTGCAGTGGTTAGCAAACAAACTGCAGACTGAGAACATGAACAAGTCTCATCTGGGAACCACTACACACTGATTAAATTCCAAATAATTTGAACCTAAGACTTACTATTTTTTCTTACTTGTTTGAGCTGGCCACTGAGACTGGTCACTTTGGAGAAATTAATGACAACAATGGCAGCTCCTAAGACAGACCATTTAATTAGACCTGTTGCTCTCATTAGGGGTTAGTTTTACCTTACAAGAGAGGACAGTGAACTATTTGATGTAGCCAAACACCAGCAGATTGGAAAAAAGAAGACATCTGTAGAGCAAATCAAGCTACTGATCTATACAGAAAGCTTCATCAGCAAGTCTCCTTTTATTATACCTTTAGGACAGCAGGACATTAATGACCCAGTTTCATGTGAATGAAGAGGACTCTCCTTTTCCTATCCCTGTTTCCCACTGCTCAATCTCCACCTTCTAGCACTGTAGTGGGTTGATCCTGGCTGATTGACAAAGCCACTCTGTCTCTCCCCTCCTCAGCTGGGCAGGGAATAGAAAAGAAAAGAAAATACTCATGGATAAAGACAAGAACAGGGAGATCTCTCAGCAGGTACCATCATGGGCAGAACAGACTTCACTTGGGGAAATTAATTTATTACCATTCAAATCACAGTAGGAGAATAAGAGATAAAACCAAATCTTAGAACACCTTCTGCTCACTGTCCCTTCTTCTTGAGCTCAACTTCATTCCTGATTTCTCCACCTCCTCCTCCACCACAGCACAAGGGGACAGGGAATGGAGGTTGTGGTCAGGGCATCACACTTGGTGTCTGCAGGACTCCTCACACTCCTCCCTTGCTCCAGCATGGTGTCCCTCCCACAGGACACAGTCCTCCACAAACTTCTCCAACTTCAGCCCTTCCTGCAGTTCTTCATTAACCTCCCCAGCCTGGATCCCTCATGGGGTCACAAGTCCTACCAGCAAACCTGATCCAGCGTGAGGTCCTTTGTCCACGAATGTCTACTCCCACATAGACTGCCCACCTGGCCACAGCCTCCTTCAAGCATCCTCCTTGTCCAGCACAGAGTCCTCCACAGGCTGCAGGTGGGTATCTGCTCCACCGTGGACCTCCATGGGCTGCAGAAGGACAGGCTGCCTCACCAGGGTCTTCACCACAGGCTGCAGGGGGATGTCTATGCCTGGAGCACCTCCTCCCCCTCCTTCTTCCTCAACCTTGGTGTCTGCAGCCTCACATGTGCTCACTTCTCTCTCTGGCTGCAGCTGCTGTTGCACAGCAGCTTTTTCCCCTTCTTCAATATGTTCTCACTGTCACTGATGGGCCCAGCTTGGCCAGCAGTGGGTCCATCCTGGAGCCAGATGGAATCAGCTCTGTCAGACAGCAGGGAAGCTTCTAGCAGCTTCTCACAGAAGCCACCCCTGTACCTCCCTGATACCAAAAACCTTGCCATGCAGACCAAAGACAGGCGTGCACCTCCATATCATTCATTCCTCACCTTTTGTCTCCCTCTACCCCAAGTTTCACTGATCTCCACACTCCCCATTACTCCCAGAGCTCAGACTTTGGAGAAGAGCTTTCCCTTTGCCCTTTTTTTGCTATCCTTTTTTGTTCCTTGGACTGTCCCTGGCTCTCCATGGCTTTAGCAGAAGTGGCTGTGCTTTTTAGTGGGTGTCAGGGCTCAGACTCAACTCCACTAACTCAGGAACAGCTGTGCAGGAAAAAGTCTCCTACAAAGGCAACTTGTAGGTGGCCCTGAGGACCTCTGGAGGGCACTGTAAGGACACCTAAATGAGGCTTTGTCTCAGAACCAACAGCCAACGCTGAGCACCTCCACCCTGCCAGAACCCAGGCCCCCACACAGGTAACTCAGAGCACAGATGGCCCTTTAAAAAGAGAAAAGTGTTTGTGTCGGGGATGTCCATGGCCTCCTGTTAGACACTCTCATGTACCATTGCCTTAGTTTTGCTCGTTTGACCAAGAAACAAAAGATTTGTCCTCCCTGATCTCCTCCACCGTGCCCAAGAGTGCCCTCAGCCCTGTCCCAGCCTGTGGCTACCTGGCTGATGAAAAGGGAACACCAGAAGGCCATGAGTCTTAAAGACAGACCAGAGAAAATCTTCTACACGTAGTGTTTCAGATCCCACTCCTTGCAAGACACATGGACATTGGGTATTAGACCATAAATGGTTCCATTTTTGTACAGTCCTGGGAGTATAAATCTAAACATGACAGCACTGTTCTTCAGGTGTGGGCCCTGGCTGCTAGAGCCTGGACTCAGCCCAAGCTTCCAGCTTTCCAGACCTGTGATTCCTGCCTTGCTGTCAGCACAATGAGCTAAATATCACAGGCAGAGCAGGAGACCCAATATTGGTGATTACAGCCCTCAGGAGCTGCAAAATCACCCTTGGCAGAGTGCGGGGGCAGGGGAATCCCTTCCCTTTCCTGAGCAAGAGAGAACCCCCAAAGCTGTTATGCAAACCAGAAAAATCTTCCCCCACACCCTTCCTCAGAGCTGTGGTGTGGGTACCGAGCTGCAGGGATCCAGTCCAAGCAGTGCTGCATGTACCAGGTAAGGCAGGTTAACAAAGAGATGGCCTGGCTGCTGGCTGAGAATTAGCTGAAAGCAAAGTGCCAAAGCTCCAACATAATCAAGGCTTAAGGAAGTTCTTCTGTCCCTGATTACATCAGTCAAGACCCAGAAAATGAACCCCTGACTGCTATTCTCATTGCACTGATGATCTTTTCTTCTCCTTCTACCTCTGTCTAATAAAAGGTATTACTGCTTCACTACAGATCTGCTGGGCCTCTGTTGGCACATCTTCATGGCTCCCACAAGGCAACTGCTGGATGATAAACTGAAATCTTTGCCCAGTGATGCAGCACAGAGAAACGTGCAGTACTGCATCCAAGTTTAGGTTAATACAATTCTTTCAAGATACTTCATCATGCTCGATGTTCAAGCCCAAGTGAGGATCAGCAGCAATACAGCCAAGCTCAAGAGAAGTTAATTAGCCCTCCTTTAGACCTAATTTTAGCAAACATGGCCAAGCCACATTGGTTTACCCATATTAACAAGAACTAGAATGATCAGATACTTTCTGATGAAGCAGGAAAGCCATTTAAAGCAGCCCAACAAATTAATCCTGAGCGTAGCTCTGTTGAGCTGTTGTACCCAGTAAAAATACTGACTGGAATTAAGACATCCAAAGATCTGCATCTGAAAGAGACGCCACTGAGACAATCCACAAGCTCATGTAATCCTATAATATCTGATCTGGAAGCATTTGATCAGAAGCTAATTTTCCATGTGATAGTGTCAGTGGCTAGTACATGATGACACAACCCCTCCTTTAACCACAAGTTAGAGAAAACATTACATCAGTACATTGAAATCATCCTGGGTTTTGTTGTTTTGTTTTTTGGAGTTTTTTTTTTTAAATGTTGTGTTAGTCCCTGTTTCCTGCCTTGGCTGAAGAGAGAGAAGCTCCATAGACAGCTGGATGTCAGAGCTCAGGCTGTAGCGCTCCAACGTCGCAAACCGCATTTGATGAGTTTTGAAGCTTCAAGAAGGATCTAACCTCAGTGGGCACAACCCCTCACATATTTACCTGTGTGAGAAAACACATTGAGAAGGACAAACATGCTGAGAGACCATCTGATGCCACAGCAAGCAAAAGCTATGGTGTGTCCCAGGAAACTCTGGGAGCAGTTTCTCTCTTCTGTTATTGCTGGGTGCACAGCCATGCAGGTACAGAGCCTTCCTGCTGCCTTAAGCCACGTCAGACAGAAGGGGGAATTTTGGTTCTGCCCATGATTTTTATTTTGGAGGAACAAGACCATGGCTCTGCTTTTAGAAGAACAATTAGTAGTCATTCCTGTTAGCATTCGTACTGCCAAACTGTATAAAGCTTCAGGCACCAGTGAATGCCTTGTCCTGCTGAGGCACTTCAGAGGCACAACAGCAGAATGGTCTCTTCTTCCAAGCAGTTTACAACACATATGAATCAACTGAAGGACACAGATTTCTGAAATCTATTTTACTACTTGATGTTGCTGTTACTTCTTAATCTATTCTCCTCCTGGTCTGCTTCATTGCCAATGAAGCAGTGATTTGGAAATCATTTTAATCAGTAGAAGTAACTCTGTAGGTCTTTGCTTATTTGTAAAGAGCTGTGAATTCATAAATAGCTTTTCTAAGATTTTGCAACATACATTTTATATCTTTCAAACCTCTTCCAACATTATATACTTTTCAGAGTGTCCCTTAGAACAGTCTAGAATCACCAGCACCCCAAAGCTGACAGGAAAATCACTGGGTTTTGCTGAAGTGTCTAATAAACAAATCCACCTACCTTTGAAGTGAATGGAAAGTCTGACTTTGTCTTCTGTGGGCATTACATGTAACTCCAAAAACTCTCTGACAATTCATGCAGCTGAAGATAAAAGGTAACAAAAAGATGAGATAGGATTTAGATTCTTTTGTTGACTCCATGTTAAAGCACAAAATCAGCTGTAACTTTTGTTTATAATGGGTTTTACCATAGTGGTTCAAGCCCATCTTCAGCTGCTTGAATCTTGTAACAAATATTCAGCTCCTTCACAGCTTGTTGTAGTTTAAAATCACAGCCATTTGTTGGTTGCTCATCATGTGTCTGAAAAACTCATAACAATTACAGATATTTCAAATAGAGCCATTAACCATCAGAATGGCACTGTGGGGTACCCCACTACTATGTGGATTTGTCAGAATGCTTCCATTTATTTCTTTAAAAGCAGGCAGGGGTAGCAGCCTTAGTTTTGTGGTTCATTGTTTTCACAAAAAAAAAAAAAAAAAAAAAAAAAAAAAAAAAAAAAAAAAAAAAAAAAAAAAAAAAGTCACAGAACAATATATTTTTCAAACAGAAGAATATTTACTGCTGTGCTAACAAAAAGTTACTGCTGTGGTTCCAAGTGAAAACTGAGATGTGAGACCAGATTTGTAATTATTTTTATTTCTTTTTTTAAAAAAGGAAGGAGAAATGAAAAAGAATAGAGTCAAACCCATCCAAAACTGAGCCTTATTGTCTCTTGTGCCTAAACCTGGAAATGTCCCAAGCCCACTTATACTTAGGGAAGGTGATGTTGTGTTTCCACACTAGTTCAGAGCCTCTTGAGCACTGGTGTCTGCAACATCTCACCTTGATCCAGTTGAATCAAAACACGTTAGCCAATATTTGATTTGAAATGGTGTTGGTACTGGCAACTGCAGTCCTCCTTTAACCAAGCAGCTCAGCAACAGCTTCAGCACTCATGCAGCAAGCAGGAGAGCATCTTTCAGGCCTCTCCACTGCCTGAGAGAAGGAAAAAAATCAGCCCTCCCAAGAAGGGAGGCTAGGAAAGGTGTGCAAGGTATGGATCCCAGGTGGGGATGGCTTCCCAAGGCATGCAGACCCCACGGAGCTTCAGCTGTGGTGATTCATCACCTGTTTAGTTTAAGTTTTACCCAGCTTGCTTGTATTTGGGCATTCAGTTTAGGAGGTATCTCTCTAAATCCCAGAGGCAGGAGCACAGTGCAGAAATGTGGGTTTCAAACAAGCCCAGCTGCAGGGATGGGAAGAGTTGCAGTCCCAAACACTTTTAAAATCTGAGTCTTTATCTATCCCAAGTTACACAACAAGGGAAAACAATGAAAGCTGAGCAGTTTCTATATGCCTATGAAATATTATCTATTTAAAACCTCATTCCACCTGTACTGTGCCTTAGCATCTGCTTCTGCCAGTCAAATCATTCACCAGAACTCCCAGAAGCCAAGAATAGATATTAGTGACACAGGCATCATGCAAATCCCCAGCTATTAGTAACAGAGAGAAGCAGTGTTAACAAACACCCAACTCCTCTTATCCCTATTACTTAATCTAAGCTTCCTATTTTTTTAATAGGTGATTTATGGGAACCTCAATGTTCACATAAGAGACAAAAGTGATGTCCCTCCATGACCAGCAATGCCAGTGGCAGATTATTGCTAGTGCATCCCAGAGTTTGCTGAGTTGCTACAGGTGTGGGAGTACCAAGAGACACAATCTTACACTGAATGGAACCAAACCATTTACAATGTTCAGACCAACACCCAGTTCTAGAGACTTAACAGTCCTGAGATTCAGCAAACCAGCACAGAGGACATATAGCAAAGCTCTTCTCCTTGCCTGTTTCCAGAGCTATGAAAAAAAGAATATACAATTTAATGGAAAACATTCAGAAAGATTATAAAAATACCTGCTGTCAAAAGATTGGCAGATTTGACACTGATTTTTTACTCCTCCATATAGCCCAGGTGCAACAGCAGCTGTGATAGTTTAGCCATGGATTTGAAAGGAAAAATGCTAGCATGTGGCTTATCTTTTCCTACCTCTCTTCTCCTATCTATTAAAAATGTGCCAGTCATGACACTGTTTCCAACAAGAAGTATTTTTTCTTTCATTTTAATTTAAAATGAAGACTTAATGGCAGAAAAAAAAAAAAAAAAAAAAAAAAAAATATAAATCAATCTAAATGGCACAACTGATTAAATAAGGGACATTATTTTTCCCTGCAAATATTGTTCCTTGTATCTTCTTTGGTGTCAGAGTAAGAACTGAATAACCCAGTTAGTCATCACATCCAGCACAGATGGGAAGGAGTGTCTAGATCAGGTACAGAGTCCTCCTCCTTCTCACCAGGCAGACACATGGCAGTGTGCTGCTCACTGCTGGAAACCAGCCAAGGCTGTTGAAACCTTCTCCAGACCCAGAGACTGCTGACCTGCATATTTACAAAAGGAATAAATCAAAATATGGGGTAAGAAACTGGAAGGAAATATCATTTGTTTGGAGCGAGAGTTTGTATGGGAATTTACCTCTGAGATCCTGCAGGTACTCAGGTGTGTAGCAGGGCAGGACAGCACAGACAGGTGCACACACCAGCATCCAGCTACATGCAGACATAGGGGTGGATAAAGGGTCCTACACATCCACTTTTTTCCCCCAGAATACAGAAGAACATGTGGAAGGAGCAGTGTGTCCTGCACCAAACAGCAGTGCCTGACTCTGGTGTGTGCACACCAGGGGAAGCAGAAGGTTTCCTGTTGCTCTGTCACTGCCTTCCAAATCAGGTTACTTGTGAAAATTAACTAAGTTGACATAAGCAAAGACCATTGCCAAAAGAAGTATCTTGCCCTTTTCCATGCCTCTCTCCCCAAATCCTAACACTAAATGCTTGTTCCTGCCACAAGGGAAGACCAATCAGACTAAAATGTAACCTGACAATAACAAAATAACCTAAATTTCCAACTGGATCATTTTCCACCCCCATAGCTGGTTGCTGCTGCAGGCACAAGGAGGCCAGCAGGACACATGGACAGAGACTGGGAACAGAATAGCACCTAATACTTTCATCAGTTTAAAATGATCCTCAAATCACCAATAATTCTATTTCAAAAGAGAAACAATAGCAGAAAGTGAGTGCCTTACCCCAAGTCTTTTCTTCAGTCTGCTTTTGCTCAGCATGCCCTTGAGAAAATGGCATGTCTGGAGGACTTGTGCCAGGAGCAAGAAAAAATATCAAGTACATTTATTCTATTAGCGTTTTATATGGTCATTAGTGTCTAATTACAAATCATTATAGTAATGGTGCATTTAGCAAGTATATCCCAACAGCACTGTATCTCCAGCCTCATGATTAGTTGGGTAAGTCACCACCTGCAGGAACTGAACCTGGAAATTCAAATTAAGATGTTGCTGCAGCTGAAAGTCAGATCTCAGATCCAAATCTGCCTCAGACTCCCAAGCACCAAAATGCATGCCCAGGAGTTGCAGTGTCTGCCCTGCAAAAGCCCAGACCAAGGTCACAGTGCTGTTTGATCCACGTGCCCCTGGGGCTCACACTTGCATCATTAATTCTTTTGATGAGCCATTACCTGTAACCCTGGTATTTACATCTCAGGATCCCAAAGCACAAGCTTACACTAATTCAGCTGAAAAACTTGATAAAGCCCCAGGTCAGGCCAGAGTTTTGAGGGGAATTTCTCATTACTGTGTCACCCCAAACAACCCAAAGGGCTCTTGGATGGATCTTTCCCACACACTCACTGCTTTCTTGCAGGTGAGCCCTTCCACCAGACTTGACCTGAGATTAGCACCTCAACAGCTTTCTGCGTTGCAACAAACTCCATGTAATCTCTTTAGAGGCCCTAGAAAACCCTTTTCCACCCCATCAGAAGCCCAGCTGTGTGCAGACTGGCTACATGATCTTCTCCAAAGTCTCCTAGGCTCTGGGGTGCTCCATCTTCCTGCTCACTGCATTGTCACGAGCCCCTTCTCTGTCCTGCACCCCCACATGTGCAATGGGCTTCCCAGGAGCACATCTTCCCTCAAAAAGCTCCCTCTGTACCAGACAAAGCCAGCAATGTTCCTCTTCTCAGAGGCCCACCACCTTGCTGAGGGAGCAAAACAGACACTGCTGAGAAAATGGCTGTTGTCTGTCACACCCTGCAAACTCCCACTGTTTGTGCTCACCTTTCAGATGGCTGCAGTGTCCTCACACAATCAGAAACAAAGCAGTGACCCCAGCTGGGAAGAAAAAAGCTTTGGCCAGAGCTTGAAAATTATTCAGAAATCTGTTTACTTTTTTAGCAATACTCAGCCATGTGGGCTTTTGATCCTTACAAATATTTACCAATAGGAAACTCTTAAAGGAAACTGTCCCTTTTCAAGTAGGAAACAGAGAAAAGACAGCATATCACTGCTTGCAACCCAAACACTGGGATCTGCAAGACTAAATACAAGATAAGCACGTGAAATACCAGATAAAAATGAATTTGTTTTTCCCCAAGAACATTCCCAGTCAACTTGGTAGGTCCTCATGCAGTAAGAAGCTCTGAGGGCAAAGGGCAACAGCAGCAGCATTAGGTTGAGACTGATCACAGGATGACCCACACACCCCTGAGAGGGGACAAGCCATAGTGCTCTACTGCATTGCTAGGAACAGAAGGACCTCTATAAATTCAGCTCTGCCCATGTCTAAGGCCATTTTCTAGTGTCTTTTGTGTTTGCCACAGATGTTCCTTATACTTGCACAGGCATCTGGTTCTTCCTGCAACATGCTGAGCTGCCTTAGCATGGACAATCTCCTGTGCTTATAGGTGAATAGATGCTAACATCTTTTGCATGACTGAGTCTTTAAATGATAGCTGGTTAGTCATTAATTCTCAGGAATTGTTTGGAATTGTCTGTGTGGGGGATACAAGAAATTACCAAACATGACCTTTATTTAATCTATGAAAAATAAACTTTATACCAATATCGAGGTCACAATGATAAATTTAATTAAAGCTGAACAATTTCTATGTAGGACAGACCTTTAAAAACCAAAGAAACAAAGCCCCCAAACAAACAAACAACAAAACCCCCTTAATGTAATAAAAACATAATTTTTCATAGTGAAATATTTCATCACTTCTACATTTTCATTCAGCTCTGTAGGAAATGGGTTCCTTTATTTATTGCCATGTTGATAAAAATGATTGATTTCTATCGTTTCATTTCACTTTTATAATCCATTTTCTTAAGAAAGGTTAATGTCTGGATTAGTGGGAGACACAAACTTCTGAATCTAGGATCACTGGTCACTCCATAGTAAAGATCAATTCTATTAAGTGCTGTGAATAATGATTCACAGAAGGTTCATATGACACATGTGCTCACTTTGGGGAACATCAAGCAGTAAAACTGTGCTTCAAACCTTCCTTTTCTAGTCCAGAATATTAATATCAGTAGGTATGAATCTCTTTAGAAATCTATGTCACTTTATAACAGTGCTCTATACATATAACCCTGCATGTTTCCTAAACAATCACTGTCCAAAAATTACATGGCTGTACTGAGTCTAAATGAGAAAAATCAAGGAAAAGCCTTAAGATAAGCACATATAAATTATAATAAGAACAGGTTGCTTTTATATCCTTTCCAATTGAATTACAATCACTGTCATAAAAATGGATTAGATGCTGCTGTTTTCTCTTCCCATTGCCATCCTTGTGGTAAGAATGAGAAATCTAAACTTCAGTGCCTGTCAGCTTTGGTTGAATGCTGCAGAGTTCTTTAACCTTCCTACAGCTGGGTCATTTGATTGGCTCTGATTCCATGTCTTTTGTATTTAAACCAAAGTAGGTTGCAGTAATGAGCTGGAATGGAGAACCAATCCCATCACAGCATGTTGAAAAGGCCAAAGCACTTCATGGTGCCGTAATCAATATCCTCAATTAGAAAACACAAATCTTACTCTCATGAAAAATGCTAAGACAACACAATGACATGAATTTATAGTGGGAAAGATAACGTGTATGGAGAAAACAGGCCCACCTTCTGGCAGTCTTAGTATTTTATTTCCTGAAGCTTTCTGCTTTGGCCTTGCAAAGATACCCCCAACATCCACAGCTCAGAGTGCTAGAATCCCTTAGACGTGTGCACCCATATAGTGCTTGGAAAACCTACCTCTTCCTTATTTCATTTCATTACTAATATATGACATTAAAAGTTTATATTCTCTTTTAGGAGAATGGACTTTAGGTCTATTCATTTTAAAAAAGTAAAATTCAGTAAATACCTGCATGCTTTCCAATCTGGAATGCCCAGAGTTCCTGGGTTTATGCCCTGAGGCAGGGAAGTCATTGCAGGCACAGACAGAGGAGCTAGCAGCCACCCAGGATGTCCTGTGCCAGGATGGTGTGTCCCAGGCACAGCCTCCCTGCCCCAGCAGCCAAGGGGACACCTCCTGGAGGCCTTTCTTGAGCAACTGCACTTGAAGTTAAAAAGATTTCAGCAATGCAAAATAAAGGACTCATGAAATATAAAATATGATCTTAGCTTGGCCATGAGGGCTGATCTTCATGATGAAATGTATCATCATACTATGACATGGCTAAATCCTCATTTTCCCCTGTCCACTGAGTGCTGAGATAGACCCTATTTCTTGGTACTTAATTATCCTTTACTTGGGTTTGTTTTTCTTAGCATAGCTGATCAAAAGCCTGCACGACAGACACATGTATTACTGATCCCCTGGCTGTGACCTTGCCCTGAGGCAGGGGTACTTCACAGTTACATGTACCTACTTCTTTCTGCAGCATCAAGTTCAGATTGTTCCCATTATGCTATTCCCATTTCAGAGATAGAGAACTAAGGAGACAAAGATGGAAATGTAACAATTTCTTCTCTTTTTTTTTTTAATAACCTGTGAGGGCCAGAAGCATCTTTGATAGAGACTGAATCTTTGAAGCTGTCAGCTGCCAGTCACTTGAGGCTAAGCCCACTCAGCTATGGAGAGCCTGGGTTCATTTTTTCAATCTTCATTATGCATTTTACTGAAGACTGATTTGTCTACTACACCACAGACAAGTGTTCCTCACTATACAGTAGAGTAGTAAGGATGGGAAAAAATCTTATTATTTAAGGCAGGAGTTGATACTAACTTGCATAGTTAGTCATTTTTACTATACATGCCCTAAATTACATGAGGAATATGCCTGTAAGAGGAAGAAAAAATGTCAGTGGCTTTCTACTTGCTATTCCTTTGGGTTGAGGTAATGCCCTGATTTCAGATTCCAAGTGCAGGGGTTAAGATGATAAATATTCAGGCTTGCACAAGGAAGGTTAAGATGCAGTCCACAGGAAATGTTTTATCAGCAGCAAAGGGATGGCCTTGTGCACTGGAAGTGACAGCTTTACTGGAAGTAGGAAAGGAGCCCAGGCAGCAAGGAGTTTTAGCCTGGCAGTAAATGATAACATATATTCTATTTCAACAAAGATTCAATGAGTCTCTATTCATATAAATGTCACCTTAGTCAAACAGATTTCTAAACTGGAAGCTTTTCTAGCCCACTAGGTGAAAAATAGAGATAAAACAAACTCCTTGGACAGCAGTTTAAAACAGTGTTTGTGTCAGATTGCTGTGCCAAGAGTTGGGAATGAGTATTGAAAAATAAGTACCTTCTGTGTCTCTGGGTCATGTTCCTCCATGGGTATTTGCATTATGGAATAGACAATGAGAAGAACATTAGTCACCAGCCCTCGGAGTCTGATCCAACACTCACTGAGGCTGGAGAAAAGACTTCCCTGACTTTGGTGGAAATGGGATCAGGCCCACGATCCTCCTGTCCAGTCTCTGGATATGTTGTGCCAAACAGGCAGGTCTTGCCACAGTGCCTGCTCCCTGGGAGGAGCTGGAGGAGAAGAGCCCTGAGCAGAGATGTCTGCCCCAGCCACAGGGATGGAGTCAGGGAGATGGAGAGGAGCCACAGGGGCACGATTGCTGAGGAAGATGTTGGTCTGGGGTGTAAATTGGAAGCAAGAAAGCTGGGGCAGGCCCCCAGAAAAGCTGGACAGGAGCTGCAGGCCAGAAGCTCTGCAGAAGGGGAGAAAAGACTCCATGGGGAAGTCTGGAGTGGCTGGAGAAAGGCAGGAAAGAAGCCACTGCGACAGGCATCAAAATGGGCAGAGTAAAGGAGACAAAGCTCAGAGGATGCCAGGAAGGTGACCTGCTGTGGGAACCATCACCTCTGGAAACACAGAAGGGAGTCTGGTTGTGGGGACTGGGCTGCAGCAGCTCAAAGCTGCTGTGTTGGGGGCTGCAGGTTCATGGAGACACCAAACCAGGGATGGGCCACGAGCCTCCATGGCAGGGGAGGAAGGTGCTAAGGAGAGGGGTGGGCTGCACAGACTCATACACATGGTCACTTCCTTCAAACTTGGTTCAGCTTGGCCTCAGGAGAAGTTGTCAGGTCTGAGGCTTTGAGAGAGCTGGGAGCTAAATCACTATTAGACAACATGCAAAAATACATGAAGCCATTTGTGCAAAACTACATAAGAATAAGCACATAGAATCAGAAGACAGCTCTGTTAGATTGTACATTTTATTGCTTCTATTCTCTCAAAAGTCACAGAGCAGAATAGCTACATCTCATTCCTTTATTTGAATTAAACTAAACCAGATAAAATCTGGAGTCATTGTACAAAGTTAATAGAATATAAAGATATAACCTGAGGGTGGCTTTAATGGTTTACATACTGTATTGTTTTCCTGAATCTTTGAATAAATATTTCTTAGTACAATAACTTTTAAATTAAGTTATATCCAAGAGGCTGATGAAATTACAGAAGTGTCCAATTGCATTGTTCTTCCAACACAACAAAACCCGTGGCTGAATGGATTTCTGATCCATTTCAGATGCTTGAGTTCAGCTGGCCTGTGTCTCATTTGCAGTCCTGTAAATCTGGTAGAGAACTCCAGTTCTCAGTTAGTCTGTCCTGTGACAGAAAGGCATTCAATTAATACATTTGAAATGCAAAACTACCAGAGACAAATTGTTATTTATTTTAATTATTCACATCAGTGATGTTGTAGCAAGGCCTAAGAATCTCAAACAAGATGAGGATGATGAAACAGTCTTGACTGACTGAAGAAATAGTTGAAAATGGGGTGAAAAGTAAAAGTAATACCCTCAGTTTTCAGCTAGGAAGCAAGACACAAGAAACCTGTGACCAAGCAGAGGTTTAAAACCAGTCTGGTGACTTGTCCAGAAGTTTAAACAACCTTTCCATTGAAATTATTTGCCAAAGGGAACAGCTCCATAGCTGTGAATGAGAGTTGCAGGTTGTGGTCCTTTAATCTTTAACAAGATTTAATAAGAACTTCTTCCAGGTTGTTTTATTCCTGCAGCCTGGGGACCTCACATAGTTCCTACTACTTTTGGTATTACAGGAATAATGACTAACTTTTCTTGGTAGAATGTATAGACAACTCATCAGTGACCTGTTTTCTGGCTCTCCAGTCATAGTCTATTAAGGCCTTGCATGAGATTTGTGCAATATTCTTCTCCATCTTTACTTTTCATATTTTGTGTTTTCTCATTTGATTGTAATGAAGAGGAGAGGAGAGGAGAGGAGAGAACAGGACAGGACAGGACAGGACTAAACTGTAGGTGTATTGCAGTGATGGTTTTGGTTTTATTCCTAATATTTTGCATCATGCAATTTGTTTGAGGGCTGCTGCTGCTGCCTGATCTGAGATCTGCATTTCTGACTAGAGCCACCCCAACATCCCCTCTCTTAGCTGCAATATCTGCCTCAGAACCAACTACCCCAATAAGAGCCACCCCAACATCCCTTCTCTTAGCTGCAATATCTGCCTCAGAGCCAACTACCCCAATAAGAGCCACCCCAACATCCCTTCTCTTAGCTGCAATATCTGCCTCAGAGCCAACTACCCCAATAACAGCTGGCAGAGAAGACTTTTTTTCCAATTAACATTTCACCTATTAACGTTGCCATTATTCTTCAGTGCTTAAAATTATATTTGATCTGCTGCTTTGACTCTATCATCACATAAGTTCTGCAGTATTTCACAGTCAGATTTCATATTTATTACACTGTCATTTTTACTGCTCCATCAGCACACTCCTTCCCCTCCCGCAGTGCTGGGACCACATGTTCCTGGCTCCTCAGCTTTACAGACCAGATGTAAAGGAACTGAAATCAAACTCTTAGGAGCATGCTGGCCCAGCACTGACACAGGTCAGCAGCACAGGACAGTTACTGAACCCCTCACTGAGCTGGGGGAAGCCTTCACCCTGTGCCAGAACACCAAAGTCATATTGCCATTGGCTAAGACTGAAAAGTATAAATCTTAGAAGTGCTTCTTGCTTAGTGAATGAGGTATTGAAGAAAACCAAACCCAACCAGGCTTCACACAAGTAGATAAGTAATTGCAGGCTTGGGCTTCCCAGCCTTCAAAGCAGACAGTATGGTCAGCTGTGAACAGCCCAGGTAAGGAGGCCTCAGGCAGCAAAGACACGTTACCTGACACACCCCTTCATAACCTTGGTTTAATTGCCAGAAACCTCTAAAGCCTCGTGCTGTGCTGCAGATGGAAAGTGAGGTCTGAAGGCTCTCAGATGGCTGCTGAGGAGCCAGGGCCTTCCTTGCATTGCTGGGATGTTTTGTGGTTTAGGGGGAGCCTTGAATGATAAACCAAAGTGGAGCAACACTCAGCATGGCATGAAATGTGCAGCGTAGGAACAGGTTGAGTCCAGTTGCTTCTGCAAATGAGGATGAAACCACATGGACTCTTGTTGCTGTAACATGTGGGTGGTTCAGAGGAGGGTAAGAAATTAAGATGTCAGGGTGGCAAGGGTTAACTGTGGCTGAACAAGTCATTTACATCTGAATTAAATACCATAGGTGATATGAAAGCAGAGACCAGTGGTTCTGTAATGAAAGAGAGCATCCAGTACAGACTTATTAATTGCAGAATGGAAAATAAAGGAAGCATCAAGGAGGAACTGACTTGCTCATCTACACCTGTTCAGAGCCAGAGATCAACTCTTTACTCCTGTTACTGCTTTCTATCATAATGCAGGAGATTGTAGACCTCACAATAAACCAAAAGAATATATTAGGCAGAGGAAGTAGCTCCAGCTAGAGGGAAATCATCTGACAATATTTCACAATGAGAGCCCGTTCTCATTCCTTGTACACTTGTCAAATTCAGCAGTTCAAGCTCAACTTTTTAGGCCGTATATTTGTCTCTGAATTCTTGGAGGAAGACATGGCTAAAATAGTTCAGCTGCTGTCAAAATGTCACTGAGGAAAGAATATGTCAGAAAACACGTTGGTCTGGTAGCTGACAAAAAATAACTGTGGCAAGAGAGGCTGTTGGCTCTGGGACCAAAGCCATGCTCCTGTGAAGAGATGGAAATATAGATCTCAGGGCAAGGAGAGAGGCTGATAAGGCAAAGCAAATGTGTTGCTTCCAGCATCAGGGCTGAGTCTTGTAGCTCTAGATCTGCTATTTTTGTTCTCACACCCTAGAGGGGTAGGTAAACCCAGTAATCCACAGGCATTTGACACCAAAATCCACATCTCCATTTTAACAAATTGTGAGCAATCCCAGGTTCAGGAGCTGGTGGCTGGAGCTGCAGATGGTGTGCTGCCTTCCAGGTACTCCTTAGGCACCAGCTCAGGTGGGCTAAACAACCCTCTAGGATTGCTTGTGTTCCACAGAGAGCAAGGCTCAATGAAATAATTTAATGAAAAAAAGTGGACTGTCCCTGCCCCCTCTTTAAGGAAGGCAGGGGTTTGGTGAAGTTGAGCCTGCACTACTCCAATTACCCCACGTTTTCAATGTCTATTTTTACTTTCAGCAGTTCAGTATCTCAGTAAGATTTCAGCAGTAAGATATCTTTTCCTCTGTGTCCTGGTTTAACAATATGAGAACTGAAAACATACCTGCTTTTGCAGACTGATATTTAGTAAATTCCTGTAAGACCTTGAATTACATTGGAGCCCACAAAGTAAGAAGGACATGGAGCTCTTGGCATGAGTCCAGAGAAGGGCCATGAAGATGATCCAAGGGCTGGAGCAGCTCTGCTCTGGAGCCAGGCTGGGAGAGTTGGGGTGTTCAGCCTGGAGAAGAGAAGGCTCCAGGGAGACCTTAGAGCACCTTCCAGGGCCTGAAGGGGCTCCAGGAAAGCTGGGGAGGGGCTGTTTACAAGGGCTTGTGGTGAGAGGACAAGGGGTAATGGATGAAACCCGAAAGAGGGGAGATTGAGGTGAGACATGAGGAGGAAACTCTTTGCTGTGAGGGTGGTGAGACCCTGGCCCAGGTTGCCCAGAGAAGTTGTTGCTGCCCCATCCCTGGAATTGTTGAAGGGCAGGTTGGAGCAACCTTGTGGTTGTCTTGTTTCTTCCCCTCAGAAAGGAATCCATGTAACAGTGTATTGTCATTTCCACAGCTGCTTCAGTATTGCCCAGGAGCTGCATGCTCAACTGTAAAGTGGTGATGCTGAAACCCTCCAGCATTACCCTTATATCAGTGGGACTGGTCTTCTTGTATTGACCTGCACATCTTCTCAGAGCCCTGACCCCTTGCAGACTCCATAATATTTATCATAGAATTGACAACAGTTAATGTAATGAGATTATTTCCCAAAACATGAGCACTTGACTTCTGACAGTGCTCCAAGCTGTGCTTTCTGTTTGACCCCTAGTGTTCCTGCCACACAGATTTCACACCTTTGCTGCAGCACTAACATCTTCATCATCTTGCTCTGAATTAACCCACTTGATCTCTGAGTAAATCAGTGGACACAGAAGAAGTCTTCACCCACTGGTAGCACTGAGAAGTGGTTATTCTGAATACTTTTCAAAATCCCAGGCAATGCTTCATCTGCTGATAAACAGGAGCCATTTTTGCTATACACTTTAGCCTCGTAATTATCTCTGGATGCTTGATACTGTCTTTCAAAGCAATGGTCCAGACTTTGTACAAAACAAAACGTTCTGCCAAACAGCCAGGGACTAATCCTTTTTTTTCCCCTGCTCAGCTCACATTGCAATCTTATTGCTGCAGGCTGTCCTAGCATTTCACTGCCAGTTGCTCTCCAAGGACACTCACTAGTCCTGCTTTCTGTGCTCCCCGTCATCCCTGGCTGTGGTGTCTCCTCCCCAGCAAGGGAACACAAGGGAAAACTAGACAGATGCAGTCAGCTGATTGTCTCTCTCAGTGTCACACAGTGCCCCACTGCTCCACCCGGGCTCCAATGGCTTCTTCAAGACTAAAGGGTGACCTCCAAGAGGGATGCTAAACCATTTGGAGGAATAATATCGAATTTCTCCAGACTTCCTTCAATTCCTGGGAAAAGTTTTGCTTTGCAGCCCTGTTCTTCCCAGCAGCCATGCATACCTGGTGCTGGGCCACCCAAGGAGGCTTGCCTTTTCTCTCAGAATGCCCCTCAACCACAAGGTTTAGCTGCATAGAATTACAGAACGAAAAATTAAAATTCAGCCTCCGGGTTAATTTTTTTGGTGGAGAGATGGGAAATTATTTATTCATTTATTTTTTGATGGAGATTGGATTCAAACATCTGAAAGGTTTACAGGAATCTCCTTGAAGGGTGTTAAAAAAGGTGTGCTTTTAAAAAAAAATAAATAAATAAAAATTTGCTTTAGACCTTTGTGCAAAGGTTACAGGGGCTATTTTTGGGGCTGGTGTTGTAACTTTTGGCTCAACCAGTGGAGAAAACAAAGGCTGAAATGCCCCAGTGTTTGCTCTGCCCCCTGCCCAAGGCACAGCACGAGGCTGCTGCAGCTGGAAAATGTGCCCTGGGTGAGTGGGAGACTAAACCTCCTTGGACTGAGGAGGAAATGGGCTTTGTGATATCACTGGAGTATTTCTAGGAAAGATGAGTCATGGGGCTTGACCAAATATAGTGTTGCTGTGGGGAGGCAGCCTGGCCCTGGCCCTGGCACCCGCCAGGAAACACAGGGAGAGCAGGCTCGGGTCTCCTGTAGGAAAACAACCACTTGCTTGCTTTTTCTTCTTTTTTTTTAATGAATCCTGAAGATTACATGAAAAATTCTGACGATGGATGCAAAGTGCAGGATATAAAATACACACCTCAAAGCGCTTCCAGCCCTGCATGTTTTTAAACACAGAAATTGCCTCATTCAGGAAATCACCTTCCTCAGATCATCGTGTCTGCTCATCTGCTTTGGCACGTTGCTGCTGCAAGGGCTGCTCCACAGTTCCACTAACTGGGGTTTTGCTGAACCTTTAGGATGAGATGATCTGACAGAACTGAGAGAGCAAAAATAGAGTTTAACCAACAGATTCGATTCTTTCATGTATCAACATTCAGTATTAAATTTCCACTCCTGTGAGTCATATGCAAGGAACATGCTCTGTACTGGGGGCAGTTCATTTTCATATCTTTTTCAGCCATTTGGAAGAAGGGATAGAATTCACCTTCAGTGAGTTTGCAGATGACACCAAGTTGAGTTAGGAGTGTTGGTCTGCTTGAGGGCAGGAAGGCTCTGCAGAGGGACCTGGACAGGCTGGATGGATGGGCCAAGGCCAGTTGTATGAGATTCAACAAGGCAAAGTGTAGGGTCCTGCCCTTGGGTCACAACAACCCCAGGCAAGGCTACAGGTCTGGGGAGGAGTGGCTGGAAATCTGCCTGGTACAAAAAGAACAAGGCTTGTTGGTCAACATTTGGCAGAACATGAGCCAGCATGTGTGCCCAGTGGCCAAGAAGGGCACCAGCATCCTGTCCTGCACCAGGAACAGTGTGTCCAGCAGGAGCAGGGCAGGGCTGGTGCCCTGTGCTGGCACTGGTGGGGCTGCAGCCCCAGCTCTGGGGGCAGCTCTGGGCCCTCCCTGCAGGAAGGACATGGAGGGGCTGGAGCGTGTCCAGAGAAGAGCAATGGAGCTGGGGAAGGGGCTGGAGAACAAGTCTGATGGGGAGCAGCTGAGGGAGCTGGGATGTTCAGTCTGGAGAAGAGGAGGCTGAGGGGAGAGAGACCTCATTGCCCTCTGCACCTGCCTGAGAGGAGGGTGCAGGGAGGTGGGAGTTGGGCTCTTCAGCCCAGTAACAAGTGATAGAACCAGAGGAAATGGCCTCAGGTTGTGCCAGAAGAGGTTTAGATGGGGTATTATGAACAATTTCTTCACTGAAAGGGTTGTCAAGCATTGGAAGGGGGTGTCCAGGGAAGCCATGGAGTCATCCTCCCCAGAGGTGTTTACAAGACATGCAGCTGTGGTGCTGAGATGTGGTTTCGTGGTGGACTTGGCAGTGCGAGGTTAAGAGTTGGACTTGGTGACCTTAAGGGTCTTTTCCAACCAAAACAATCCTATGACTCATCAAGTCAATCTTGTTTATAACAGAGTTTGTTTTTGTACAGAGGGTCATAAAGATTGTCACTCGGTCACCAAGAGAGACCAGGATGTGAAAGAATGAGTTGTAGATCTGCTGGTTAAGCCAGCATAGACTTATTTTAAAAGAAAGTTTTGACTCAATCACTCATTCTAATTCATCTGGTTTGTTTTCTTCCAAAAGCATTTTCGACCTAAATACTTGGACTGTATTTAGAAAACTTCCCACAAAGTCAGTTCTGTTATAAAACCACTCACTAGTGTCAAATGCAACTGTAGCATTGAGAGCTGGTGTAGTTACTACAGCTCCTTACACCTGCATGGATCCTCATTAATTCAGGTGTAAGTTAGGTATCACAGGCATGGAAGATGTAAAACCTTGCAGAAGTGCTAACTCTTCTATTTTATTACTGTAATTACTCCTACAGGAGCTTTATCCATTAAAACCAGTTGCTATAAAAATATTGACAACACTAACTCATCTAACCAGCCTGTTCTTTCATTCCCATTGCAGCTAAAAAACCCTTAAAGCAAAGTTACTATCAGCTGTAAAAAATACTATATGCTGTTATAGGAAAGAAGCAGTTAAATACCCACATTTCACAAACATCTGACAAATTTACATGGTATAACATTCACACTTTAAGGAACCTGATGGAAAACATTGTAGAAAACTGTATTTTTGTTGAAGTACTGGGTTGGCATCACAGACCCTTCTAAAACTCTAGAATAACAAGGTTTTTGGTTTGGCTTATCAAGCAAAAAGGCACATGAAAAAGAATGATGCTAAGTTTCAAAGACTACTTTTCCACAAGATGAAACTACAAAAACACCTTCACTTCTGAAAAGATGGTTCCTTAGCTGGTCTTAATCTTCAAAGACACACTGCAAGTGGTATTTGCCACACACATCTCATTTTTAGTTTGTTTTGTTGTTGTGTTTGTGTTATTTTTTTTTCCAGAGGAAAGGACTTCCTGCATGTTCTGCCTCTTTCCTTTAAAAGCCCAAATAATTTCAGATAGTGCAATGAGAGGCTGCAGCCAAGGTGCTATATCCATCTTAGAGGGTGTTTAATATCCTGCTAGCAGTGTCTTCTTGTAAGCTGAAGGCAGAAGAAAGTGTCTGTCTGTGGACAGAAGTGTTGGAATTCCTCTGATTTGTGGGCTGTTCTATTTAGTCCAATATTGTCCACTTGAAACCAAGATGACTGCTGAGATCTGTGCCTTCTCCCAGGCTCTTTATCACCAGAGTCTTTCAGAAGAGGGGAAGAGCTACATGTGAAATTGCAGGCCACATGATTCTGTGCACAGAGCAGAACATTTCACTGGAGGTGGTATTGATCTGTTCCACCTGATTTCCGAAAGTGCTTGGATTATTCCTACAGTTTTCCTTCTGGTTAAAAGAAAAGCAGAATTCTCCTCACTTCTCACCGACATAATGATCAAAATCACACTCTCCTAAGAAGGTGTGCAGTGCTTATTCTGTGGTGTTCCTTTTAAAGGAGAACTGTGTCTGTGCTCTATGGTGAACACCTCTGGTTTCAATCTCTGAAGCAAACAGAAAAGGCAGAAGCTGGAGCGTTGGACTGATTGCAGCCAGACACTGCCACCTTCCAAAAGCAGGACTCAGCTGTTTGTCTTTGAAAAGCAGAAGCTTTGGAAAGTGCTTAATAATTCCAGTCCTCTTATTTTTTTCAGCCAGCTTTATTGCTGTTAGCAAAAGAGCCTTGCTGAGGGCTGGGAATGCCTGGTACAGGTGCCTGAGGAGAGTGTATCCGAGCTCAGAGCACCAGGGGAGCTCCTGCTGGGGCTTTATCTCTGGGCTGTCCATGCAGGAGGAATTCAGAAGTGGGCCACTAGCAAAGGCTGAGCAAAAGGGTTCAGAAATCAAGCAGTTGCCTCTAATTGGATCCTTACAGCCCTTCTGGAGAGAATTCTTTCAGTAACCTGCTTTTAGAAGCCAGCATGTGGAAAATATCAAGCACTGTATAGCTAGAGTAACAGTAATTAAAATTGGACTGCCATTCATTTTATACTGTAGAGATGACTGATTCCCTGAACACTCAGAAAGGCCCTTTTTATCCTCATCAAATAATACCTGAGCCTGGGATATCCTACCTCCTCTATTTTCAGCCTGGTTCCTGCTATTCTTGTCTTCCCCTGTCAGCAAACCACGCTCGTGTGCTCTGGAATAGCGTGAAGCTCCAGCTCATGTTTAGCTCAGTTCAGCTCTTCTAAGGGCTGCGAGGGAAAAAAAGGGATCCCTTGAACTGAAAACTTCCTCAGCAGTGGGTTGAAGCCGCTGAAAAGCTAGAGTAGGGTTTTCTTTTTGCACTGCTCCTTCTGGATGGCATTGCAGGTGCTGCTGAAGGTGCCTGCCCTGCCAGGGCGGATTGCCACAAGAGGGAGAGGCAGGTATCAATTAGCTGGAACCAGAGAGCTTATTCTCATGCAAATGAGGGACTGTGAACAGGAGAAACAATCCCAGACTGACATCTGGCATATAACACCTACAAAAGCTTTCTGCTTCCCTGTGTCAGTGCTGCCTCGGGTTAGCCATGAATCGTGTTTTGACAGGGTTTAATAAAATACAAATTATGGAACTAGTGAGTCATGTTCAGTATTTCCATCAGACAAATTCAAATGGGTGCATGTTTTTACCTGAGCTGGAAATAGATGGAATTGCAAACCTAGTCCTCTGAATTATTGTAGCTTTACAGCTTTTGGAGCAGTGTGATCTCGCATCCAGAACTCATTCCTGAAGCAGTGCTGAGGTGACTGCAACATGCCCTGCTGAGGGTGAGAGGCTTCACCCAACGTTCTCTCAGATGCTGCACGGGTTTGAGACGTGTCCACAAGCATCTCTTTTCACTTTCATTCACCACCAAAGCCCTATAAAGAAAAGGAGCCAAAATGCTCTTTAACCACAAGTGCAGAGCCAAGGTGTGGAAAGGAGGAGAGGAGCTGCTGTGAGGTTCCCCTGGGGCCAAGGGGACAGGCAGCTCCAGCCCATCGCTCTCCCTGACCTGATGCCCCTGGGAAGTTGCTCCCCAGGAGGTGGTTGCATCTCCCTGCTGTGCCTCCTCTGCTGGGCACCTCATCTAGATGCCTCCCTCATGGCTCAGGTCCCGTGGTCTCCTCAACCCTTCTGTCTTGCAGAATTGATTTTCTTGTCAAAATAAATAAAAAATAAAAAGGGGGGGGGGGGAGGGATCGAGTTTCTGCAGCTGAATATTGAGGATATAAAGTCTAAAATGTGAGGTGGAAAAGAAAAGATGAAAAGGAGAAAAAGCACAAAAGCTTGCATGAAAAAGCACAAAATGGAAACTTTTGTAAAATGCCCTTCAGTTTTGAGGGAATCTGGCAGGAACCTCATTGCATGTTGGAGGTTTCCAAACTACCAAACACTGTCACAGGTTTTTTTACCTTCGATAAATCAATTTGGATAATTTCTTAAACATTGAGTAAAAATGTAGTTGTTTTTATTTTTTCATTGACAAATTCTGAGCAGGCCAGAATGACTGAAGTGTTGCAGAAAGAACCTGTGTATCCTTTCTGAAGGCAGAAGACAGTAAGGCTGCAAAAATTCTGCTTACATTTTGGATCCTGCTGTCTCTGTGTTTATTTCGTTCTACAATGCAGAGAGAAATAAGAATAAATACATTAGAAAAAGCTGTTGCAGAACAGAAGTTTGCTGCTTTGGGATAAATGAATAATAGCTACAGAACTGTCATCACACAATCACTTTTAAGCCTTATTTCATGGTATACAGCTGTGGTTTTGGGCAACGCAATTAGAGGGTGAAATCAAAGACATGTATCTTTCTTCTCTTGTGTTATTTTCTTCCTCCCTGTCTTTATCTGACTATCGTGCCTTTCTGATGATATTAGATGCAATTCAATTCCATCTTTCCAAGCAACACTGAGATGTTCCTGTCAAACAATATATGTATGGTAAAGACAAACATATTAATAAGTGAAAGCCACAAGTTGCACGTGTGGATAAGAGGAAAGGAGTCCTTAAGGAGCTGCTGCTTTTCATGGTCCACAGCACAACCACGATCACTGTTGCTGTTCTAGGAAAAAAAGATAGAGTCAGAAAATTCTGGAGCTCCTGGAGAGAGTTCAGAGAAGGGCCATGAAGATGATCCTTGTGCTGGAGCAGCTCTGCTCTGGAGCCAGGCTGGGAGAGTTGGGGTGTTCAGCCTGGTTCAGACTTCTCTAGGCTCCAGGGAGACCTTAGAGCAGCTTCCAGTGCCTGAAGGGGCTCCAGGAAAGATGGAGAGGGGCTGTTTACAAGGGCTTGTAGGGGGAATGGATTAAAACTGGAAGAGGAGGGATTTAGGAGGGACATGAGGAGGAAATTCTTTGCTGTGAGGGTGGTGAACCCCTGGCCCAGGGAAGCTGTGGCTGCCCCATCCCTGGCAGTGTTGAAGGGCAGGTTGGATGGGGCTTGGAGCAGCCTGGACTGGTGGGAGGTGTCCCTGCCCATGCAGGGGGTTGGGACTGGATGATCTTTAGGGTCTCGTCCATCCCAAAAAATTCCATGATTCTATGAATTCATTGTCATTTAGGATCAGATTTTCAAAAGCTTCTGACAATTAGCAGGGTCTTCATTTAGGGGTGTGGAGTTCAAAATAGCTTAATTTAGATCCACACGAATGTGAAAATATTGGGATTTCTGATATTTACATTTTAAAAAGTCAATACATCTTTCTTGTTTTCTTGTAGTGTTTCTTATGCTTGTGCAATGGTTTTGAATTTGCAGTTGTTCTCCATTGATCCTTACAAGTCTGAGGCCAAGTTGTACACTGGACACTGGAACAACCTGCTGCAAGTCTTGTGAATATGAGCAAGGGAGTCAAGGATGTTATTCCAGGAAGAGGCTGAACAAAGGATAATTAATGATCCTCTGGGCAGATCTGCCCATTGATCACACCAGGTTTGATTGCCACAGCCTTGGCAGATGTCTACAACCCTAACTATAAACTTTTGTCCCAATCAAAACTCCACAGTGAGTAAAGAAAACTGACAGAAACCTAACATATTTTTTTCTGCATTTCACAAGATAGTGCTCAACTAACAAAGGTTGTGCCAATTCTGTTTTGCCTACCCTAGCTGGTAGGAAATAGGGATCTGTGAGAAAGGCATACATTTCCAAAGGAAAATTATTTTAGTAATGAGATAATTCACTGTATATTCAGCCCAAGCAGAAGTATTAGACTATGTGTTCCCAGGAATATCAGAGAAGCTAATTTCTTTAAGAGTTTCTTCTCTTCCTCTCCAGCTAAGAAGTTTCTGATAGTCTCAGATCTATTCATAGAAAAAAAATCTCAAAGTCTTCCCATCAGTGTCAAAATCATCATCATGAGATCAGATCTCCTGGAGACCTGCCTTGCACATGGAAACAACATGAGCTCAGTGAGGCACAAACCCCTGAGCTCATCTGTGTTCCATCACAGCAAGTTCCTGTTGTTGCCTTGGAGGGAGTGAGGCATCTCCTCCTGAAGCAGTTTCCTCCAAATGTCTCTTTTTTTCCCCACTAAATAGAAAGAGAACCTCAGGAAATAGCTGGGATGCAGACATCTGGGTAGCAAACAAATAAATTTACATGAAATGAAATTTCACCCTCAGGGTCTACAATTAAAGTGCAGTTATATTGCTAAGTTACATGGACAGGATCCCACCCACTGTCTTTAAACTACTGTTGTTGCTATTATTTATTTGCAGTGAGCTAGAACAAGCAGATTTGGATGAAAGTTGACATCTCATTATACTCAGTCTCATACAACCACTGCCTCAAAGGATGAGACTTTCAGCTTAAGACTGAACAAGAATGAGTAGAACACTCAGAAGGGGGAAAGGGAAGAGATAAAATAGCAGCATCATGTGGTTATATATGTTAACCATGAATTCCTTTACTTAAGTACAAGTCAGCATTTATTTTCTCCAGGATGAATCATCACAAATCTTAAATCCATAAATCGAGAGGTACTCACAAGCCAGATGTACTTCTGGTGTGGCAGAAAAATTAGTCCTTTGAAGGAAGAAGACAGAAACTTTACACAAGAGAAGAGGTGAGAGGATTAATGACAAATAACACAAGCCACATTTTGCAAGGCACTAAACTATATTGAGCAAAACTGTTTCCAAATCCTTCTTTTGTATTTTTTTTCCTGTTTGTATTTGTTGCAGGGTTTTTAGGGTGTTTGTTGTTGGTTTTTTTGAGGGGAGGGTGGGGGTGTTTTATTTGGTGTGGGGTTTTTTGCTACTTCTGCCCACAAATAATGAAACAAATATTTTGAAGTTCAGCTCTTTTTGCCACAATGTATGACAGTAAACCAGTACCTGTGCTTACAGCTAGACTACCAATAGTAACCAAGTAGCCATCTGAAGGTTGGCTGGTTTTGCTGTGACTGCCAATTATCCCAACTTCTCCTGGTGGGATATTTGGGTAGTTTGCTAAAATGCAGCCCAGCTGGGTATGGAGAGAGGAATGTGGAGGCACTCGGAGCTGATTAAATACTCCTTTCTGTCTGTTCTCACAAGGCCTATTTCAAGTTTTAAAAAATGTGAATGGAAACAATAAAAAAAAGCAACCCAACAATAAAACAGACTTCCAAATAGGAGTGGATGAAAGCCAAACCTGCTACAGACTGATAGAAAGGAGGCCCTCAAGCAGCCTGGTGGCTATGCTCCTTATAAAAACCAGCCTATCAAAAAATATGTGATATCATGGGGAGAGGTGGATGAGAAAAACTTCCAAACATAAAATCTGCAAGTGCTGAGATACCAAAACCAGCTGGAAGAAACTGGTGAGATGCAGACACAGGCTCTGTTTGGAAATGCACTGGGTGGATCTTACTGGATTCCAGGCTCTTGAAAGGAACAAACTGATGTGTTTTACCTTTTGTCTTTTCCCCCCCCCCCCCATCCAAAGGATGAATAATTTCCAGGCATTAGCAAAGTGTACAAAAGTATTATGTGCATGCAAAGACATTACTAAGTGTTGCACATTAAGGAGTCTGTCATCAATTATATTTCAAGCAATTACTTTGAGATCATATTTCTTTTGTTTACAGTAAGCTACCATGAACAAGGATGTCCCTCAGGAAAAAGGGTTTGGGGAGGGGAGAGGACATAGGAAGAAAAGGCTCCGAAAACAATATCTGGCTTGAAGCTTTTTCTAAGAAAAAAAAAAAATGAATCATGCTCAAAATTTTCAGTGCAACAAAAGAAATCTTGTTTCCTTGCCAGAAAGGTTTGTTATAGCAATGACAGGAAACAGGAGAAGAGGTGGGATCCAAGGGATTTTAAGAACTAAAACTAAGAAATATTCTATGGGTTTTGAGGTAGTTTTGCCTATTGTGCACGTGGGCATTTTTTCCTTGGTGGATGTTTTCTTTGGGTAGCTGATAGAGCAATAATTGGTTCCATGCTCAGCAGAGCTTTGGTTTTAGCTTCAGCCTCATTTCTTAAATGCAAGGAAAAAGGAATGTAGTTCACTGTCACGCTTTGCTTTTTGGGTTTTGTTTCTTCTTTTTTTCTCTTTCTGGTAACAGGCTGAAGAATGAAAGCATGATTCATTTCATAACAAGGAAATGATGCTGCAGCTACATGAAGAGCAGCAGTTGCACTTGTTTGCATCCCAACAGGAGCTGTTGAGGAGGAGCATGTGCTGGAGAGCTGGGATGTCCATGCCCTGCTGGGGAAGCAGAGGTGCTGGCAGAGGGGCCAGGCTGGGGCCAGATTGCAGCCTGTCCTCATCTCAGGTGTTTGGGCAAATTAACCCATGGAGAGAACTGCAATGTGTGGTGCAAGACAAGTGAGTAATGCTGCAGGACCCAGACTGGTACCTCTTGGATACGAGGGGGTCTGGCTGTGATGGCAGCAGCACTTTCTCCCAGCTACCCAGTGTGCTCCACCAGCCCTTGCCTGTGGACATGGCAGTGTCAGGCAGGAGGAAGCTTCCAGCTTTTTGGAATGGCATGAGGTGGTATACAGCCTTAATACAACCCCTGCAGAGCAACAGAGAGGCAGGAGCTGCTGCCGTTAACAAGAGACAGAATAGTCCAAACACTCTTTGCAGGCATATCCCAGATGCTGCTACTGCTGCACCCCGAAGGGCATCTCCTCTGGTCCAGCAGAGTCTGCAAGTTTTAAAATCAGTATTTGAAATTACAGAACCCAGGCTGATTCTGCAGCTCTTGCTCACATGAAGAACTTGTACCAGCTGTCCCAGCCAGCAATCCACAGTACAGTGACATTAAACATATTGAATCCATCTAAATCAAACTTGCTTAGGGGTGAACCAGCTTTCATAGGCTGGTGATTTTTGTAAGACAATATCATTTCCAGGACACTCAGGGCCTAAGAATGTGACCAGGATCTCAAGGGCTTCCTCTTGCCTCTGTGTGGTAAAAGACCCTGAAAAGCCAGAATGAGGCCTCTGATGTCCCACCCACCTGCAATGGCAGGATGCACAGAAAGTCTTAAGAAACTGGGAAACAGCTCCTTGATTAATGTGAACACGTGAGGGTGTGAGTGGGACCTGCCTGCCAGAGCCCCAGCCCTCTTGCTGAAGCAGGATTTTAATGCAGCTTAAAAGTTACTGCTTGTAGTCAGCAGATTGTCCTTACACAGCACTGCCAAAATCCTTTTATATGGCCTTTTTTTTTGGTTGTTGTTGTCTCTCTAGTCCCAGGAAAGATGGTTTTCACCATCTAAGTGCACTTTCTTGCCTGAATTGTGCAATCACACTTTAGGAAACCAGTGTTCCTTGTGCTTGTGCTGCAGTCTCTTTGTTCCAGTGCCACACTCACACCAGACTGTAGTTCCCACATCATTCACCAGCTCAGTTTTCATTGCCCTGGGCACTCTTTTGTTATTTACCTTGCTTCTGAAGCTCCTCTGAAGGAAATGAGAAGCCTTTACCAAAAAATACAACCAGTCTGGGGATCATTTTAAAGGCAGGTATTCACCCCACCAAAAGAAAGATGAATGACTTGGTGGCTGAGTCAGAAAACTGGATTTAGTGCCTGCCCCCTGAGTCTGGCCAGGCTGGTGCAGAGACACAACAGGCACCTTGGCCTTCTTACACCCCTGGCAGAACAAAGGCAGGATAGGAGGGCAATGGAGAAAGGGGAAAGAAGTGTGGTGAGCAGGAAAGCCTTCCAGGTATTTGAACCTGTCTGCAGAGGGACTGGAAAATGGATCTGTAGCTTTCAAAAGGATTCCAAAATGACTGGAGAACCTGAGCCATGACTGAGGGTAGGGATGAAAATCCATCTTCCAGGCAGCGACGTGACGTGAGGGGACATCTGCCAGCTCAGGAGGGAGTCCAAAGCCCAGGAAGATAATCAAAGCAGAAATAAAATCTCATTCAGGAACTCATTGGAAGTTCACACTTTCCACTGCGGCTCCATTTTGGAGCATCTTTCCCTCATCTCAATATGCAGATGCTCTCCCCAGCTCCCTTTACAGCACGCCAAGCAAAGGAGGCAGGTGGAGTCTTTGGAGATAATGATAGCAAAAAATCATCATCTAGCAACTGGTGGTGCCTAATAGATGCCTGCAGATGCCTAATTAACATTCATAAAGCACTTGAATCCCTTAGATGAAGCCAGTATACAGTAAAAGCATAAATTATTATTGTTACAGGTAGTAACTGCTTCAGAAAACTATTTTGACTATTCTAAACAAAAATAAAAGGTTTATTATTCCTTTTGCTAAAAGAGAATTGAGCAAAGACCAATTAAGAAAGCTTTTTTTTTCCCTA
>NW_009953933.1:616070-649476 GCF_000747805.2 Chaetura pelagica
TCCCTACACATTAATTATTGTACTCCTGTGTGCATAGTAACAAACCCGTATTAAAAGGTGCTCAGGAGTCTCAGGAGATCAAATTTCTAACAAAAGCTAAGATTCCTTTTAAATCTGACAGAAAACTGGACAACCAGCAATCATCAATGTGTTTGAAATTTTAAAGCAGACTATTCAATCATGTGACAAGAGCTGCTAAGAGCATTTTGTGTCCTTCCCTTGTCCCTGACCCTTAAACTGCTTTGCATCTGGATATTTAAATACTTTGCCCAGCTGTGTCTTGCAGAATTCGCCTTCTCCATCTGCTTGTTTGTTTTCCTGGGTTTATTTTTCAGGCTTCTATTTTGTATAAGCAAAATTATCCTTTTATGTCTCCTCTGCCTCTGTTGTTTCTTCTAGATATTGTAAACTACAGCATCTGTGGTGCTTCTCCCATTATAGATTTATATTCTGCTAGGGAGTATGGGGTAAAGACAAGAAGCCTCAGTGGAGCATGAGGCTGAGCCCTAGTTTGACACATAAATCCCCAGAGCTTTTTGCTGAAATTTTCTGCAGAGTATCCCCTTGGTGTATAAATTACTTCTGTTGATTTTTTACAAGTACAAACCACAGGTCAGCAGAAAAATGGAAGACAAGCCACTGGCCGTTTGACAGGACAAAATTACTCTTTGCATTAGCAAGAGTGACACCTTTTTTTGTCAGATACTCTGAATGCTCTGACAGTAAATCTTCCTAAAAACTGGGGGCATGACCTAAGGAAAGTAGTGATTCAGATTTGATTTGTAAAGCATTTCTCTGTCTTTGGGTCAGCATGTTTGCAGAATGAAAGGATGTGTCCTGACCTTTGATCTCTGAAGGGTGGGAAGTAACTTCAGATTCACAGATTTATCTCTTATATCCTAGAAACAAACTGAGCCAAGTTTTCAAGTTCTATCTCCCAGTTATTTCTGGATTACTGAGCTGCACTTACTCTGAATCATTTCATAAAGGAAGTTAAAAATTAATGTCTCTGCTTAGATCTATACTTAAATATGAGCTCAGCTTTCAGCACAAACAGATGTTCTTGGCTTCCTTGGGATGGTGTGGAAAAAAACCAAGAACAACACACACATACAAATATAAAATTGTTTTGATGTGTTTGATTCTAAGAATTTATTAATGCCTTATGAATGGAACAGGCAGGTGCCTCTGCCAGGCCTGGTTCATGGCTTTCTTACCAGATACCAGAAGTAGATATAATCAAACAAAAGCCAGGGGGTCACACGCTGAAGAGCCATGGTGCTCATAATACCCTACTGCTTTCATACTCATTAATGCATCCCTACTTCTTTGTTCCCTGTGTTATCCTGTACAGAGCTCAATCTGCATGATGTAAATTGCAAGAAGAGAATCTTACCTGCTTAAACAAATATCTCAGATTACCTTAAAATGTCATTGCTCAGGTTTCCCAACAGCCGTTCTATCTTGTCGAACTGTGGAACGTCAAGAGCAAGGCAGCAAAATGTGCCCAACTGAGCAGAAGTCTAGGAAACAAGAATCACTGAAATCTAATTCTGGAGCATCTTGGAGAGAGACTGGGGAGAGGATGTAATGCTAGATTTTCATAGTAGCCTCTGATCATGAGCTTTGCTCTTTGACACAGCTTGCCCTCGACTTGCGGGTGGAGCACGGCACTCCCAGCTTCCCTTGGCTGCAGGGGAGACTTAGAAATGTTGGGAATTGCTGTCTGAGCCTCACAGGGAAATGCAACCATATCCAGGTGCATTCCCAGTAGTTCTATAAACACTGAGCAAACATCACGTTGAAAAAGAAACCTTAAAGAAAAACAACAGCAAGCTTGGAGTGAGCATCTGCACTTTGGGGTGTCCAGTTCATGTCTTCCTTACTCATCACTTCTTCCAGATTCAGAGAAAAGAACATTCAACGACCTAATCTTCATCTGCTGCTTATCACAGATGCTTAACATTTCCCCATGTAACCCCTGGGCTGATCTCAGTCATTTGTGTTTGATGGAAGGAGGTGATTTTATCACACAGCACCACCCATCAGCTCCTCCAGCACCAGTCCTGCCCCTCCTGGGGACTCCTTTTAATTCGGTCACGGCTGTATTAGAAGTTGCTGCTGGTTTGTCCTTTTGCAGTCATGCTTAGGATTCCCAGGTGTAGACCAGGTTGCTTTCAGCACTCAGAAGTGCAACAGGAGTTTATTCCCTGCCTCCCACAGGCTGCAGTCTCAGTTTCCTGGGAAGGGTGAACTCCCCTTGTTTCCTCACAGTTAACAGTTTCCTGAGAAGGGTGAACTCCCCTTGTTTCCTCACAGTTCTCCAAAGGCTACAGCTTTAGTCCCATAAGTGCTAATGGTTTATTAGTGCTAATGTCAATTAAAGAAAAATAAATGATTCAACACCATTTTCTTAGAGGAAGCTGGCCACAATGAAGAGCTAAGGCCTCATTCTCACACATTTAGGTTTTCAGTTCTACTTAACAGCGAAAGGAAAGGAAATGCAATAAACTCACTGACCACCCTGAGGACTAAGGCACCTCAAAGATTTCGTATTCCCATTTCAGCAAGTGGCAATGGTGACCCTGAATGTGCCTCTTGCTCTAGTGACTTGCTAAGTGTGTCAGTTATTCTGAGCTGCAGTGATTTATGTACCCATCGTAACAGGACAAGGAGCTGTGTATGTTTCCATACTTGAGGCCATAGGTGTATAAGACAGCAAATGTTGTCTTTAGGGCTCCTGATACTCGTTCAAAAAGCCAAAGCCATATGATCTAAAAGGCTGATCCTGTATTCAGCTACATTCAGCTAGCTCAAATTTGTTCAAAAATAGCTGAAGGGTTAACTTTGCACCAACAGAGTTTACCAGAGTAAGCACTGTTCCTCTTCACCATTCCATCCTAACACCAGAGCTGGTATCATTTGTTTTCCTTTCTTTAAAAAAAAAAAAAAGCATCATGCCAAAATAAACCCCAGCATGTGTGCTGTGGCTAAGGTGACAGAAGTGCAGCCATCTGATTGCAGCCAAACTGGATCTTGTTTGTTTCATACAGCAGTGATTTTGTTATTGATCACTAGCAAACACAGCAGAACTGCAGGGTAACTTGTCATGGAATCATAGAATTATAGATCATAGAATCACAGAATGGTTTGGGTTGGAAGGGACCATAAAGATCACCAGGATCCAACCTGGCAGGGACACCTCCCACCAGCCCAGGCTGCTCCAAGCCCCATCCAACCTGCCCTTCAACACTGCCAGGGATGGGGCAGCCACAGCTTCCCTGGGCAGCCTGGGCCTAGGTCTTCCTACCCTCATGGGGAAGAATTTCTTCCTGATGTCTGACCTAAATCTCCCTTCTGTCAGTTTAAAACCATCCCCCCTTGGCCTCTCACTACAAGTCCTTGTCCAAAGCCCCTCCCCAGCTTTCCTGGAGCCCCTTCAGGCACTGGAAGCTGCTCTAAGGTCTCCCTGGAGCCTTCTCTTCTCCAGGCTGAACAGCCCAACTCTCCCAGCCTGGCTCCAGAGCAGAGCTGCTCCAGATCTCAGATCATCTTCATGGCCCTTCTCTGGCCCCTCTCCAACAGCTCTATGTCCCTCCTGTGCTGAGGGCTCCAGAGCAGGACCCAGCTCTCCAGGTGGAGTCTCAGCAGAGCAGAGAGGCAGAATCCCCTCCCTGGCCCTGCTGCCTCCACCTCTCTTAATGCTTGAATAAAAGCTTTATGAATAGTCTTCTCTACTCTCTGTGACACAAGCATCTCTTGTCCCACTCAGTATTAATATGAAAAACTCTAAGGTGTGGAGAAACCCTCCCAGCCCCAACTGACATGCCCCCTCCTTCAAGACTGACTGCAGCTCTCAGCGTCCCCCACCCACGGGCCAAGGCACAGGCTGAACCTCCAACTGACAAAAGGAAATCGTTCTGTCCCTGACCAGGGGGGGCAGTTTTTCATTTCCCCCACCCAGATACCACATGGGAAGTGGGTTAGGTGGGTAGAGCGAGAACACACCCCAAATAATCCCATGGTTGCTCTAGCAGCCAAAACTTCCTACGGTGTGTTTACCCCACGTCCTCCTGATGAGCGTGTCCTGGGCGAGGCTCCGCTGGCCTCCTGCTCCACATTCTGCCCTTATCTGGGTGTCATTTGCACAGAACTACATGAAAATGCTTTCCAGTTTTAACAGACTTCTCTGGAAGGAACTGCTTTTACCTACAACAAACGAACAGTTTTGTTGCTTAACAGCACTGAGGAGAAGCCAAAATGCACTTGTAAAACATTTAACATATCGCTACCCACACCCTGTAATTTCAAGACTCTTAGGATTTATATTTTTAAAGCATAATTGAAACTTCCTGGCAAGGGCCCTATGACTTCCAGTCAAAATGGTTATAGAAGAAAAATTCTCTGCCTTCATGTAAAAGAAATCCTGCCTGAATTAAAAGCATTTGATATTAGCTCTTTTTCCCCTATATTAATATCTACCATTAAGATGACAGCTAAAATATAAGGTCTTCTTGCATTTCAAGGGACTATGAAAGGAAAAAGGGTTGGTGGGGTTATTTTAGTGATGCTAAGCTTAACTCATAATATATTTTGTCAAAACAACTGTTTGCTCATCTACATATGAAAATGCATTTTTAATTTAGAATTAATTCAAGATCTTTTGCCTCAGCTCGTCCCATGACAATAACTCCTTGCATAACCCAGCACAGGAAAGTGCAAATGTTCTTGCTGTGTGTGCTGCACAGCATCCATGGTTTTCCTAAGATTAAAAAATAATTTGATTTTTTAAGAATTCATCTGTATTCTCTCATTGCTGCTTTGAAGAAAAGTGGGTGTGGGATTGTCATTGAGGTTCAGCACTTTTTTAGGCTATGTAGAAAAAAAGCTTTTTAAAGCTATGTAGAAGTTCTAGAGAGAAGCAGGTTTCAAAATCCCACCAACACAGCAGGCACTCAGCCTCCTGTTGAATGCACAGACACAGTGGTAGTGGAGAAAAACAACCTGAAACTCAATTTTATGCAAAAGGTAAAGCAAAGATGACAGCAAGACAGGAGAAACCTTCTGAGGAACCATCAGACACCATCACGTGAGCACAAAGGTATGTCCTTGCTTTCTGGTCTGCTAACCTTGCATCTGCCCAAAAAGCTCCCAGGAACCCCCTGTACCTCTATTGCACCACCTGTTTTTCTCCCAGTTGCTGCCAGGCAGACACTTCACCCCAGTCCAACACCCTTGGCCTCCAGTGCCAGGGGCCTGGGGCAGCACCCACCTTCTTTTCTCTCTGGAGCAGCATCAGGAGGCTCTGCAGCCCCTGCCTGGCTCAGCATTCAGCCCCGGTCCAGAGGAACAAGATTGACAACCCCCTACCTTCCTCTGCAAGTGCATGTCCCCTTGTAACAACACCTTCCCCCCAGTAATCCCCATTTCATACTGCACAGACAACAAGTTGTTCTGATTTGGCTTGAAAGCCGGTATCTTGTTTCTTGTTTTCCACATTTTCCTGTGGTTCATTTCCTGCTCAGAGTTTTTACCCGTGGGCCAGAGTGATGGCAGGTCTGCAAGACTAGATCCAAATGAATATCAATTAACCCAAGTGGTGTGGAAGGTCTGGCTCTGCCTGCCAGGATCTGCACCAGCAGTTGTACAATCACAGTGATACACGGGGAGTGACCGAAGGCAAAACTGAGATTCATGACAGAGGCAACATTTACTCAGCAGTTTACCCAAAGTTATGAAGTCAGGTGGCAAAGGACAGGGAAATGATCCCTCATCTTGGTGTGCTGATCATAGTTCTCTCACATGAAAAGCCACTTGCAGCAGCTAAGGGAGGGATGGCCACACAGGAGAAGAAAGCAAAGTTCAACCTGGGCTTCTGAACAGCCACGTGGAGCCCTGTGGTTACCACTAGGAACCTTTTCTGTGCTTTCCTCATGGCTGAAGTCTTGTTTGTAGTTGAACTGTAAGACCCTTCGGGCAAGGAAACTGTTAATTCATCAGAGAAAGTGCTCTCTTTGTTCTGGATCCTGCAGAACACTCAGCAGAAGCAGCCTTGATCCCCTTAACACAAATGAAAACACAGGCATCACAGGAGTGGAGCACTGGAAGGGGCTTCAAAGGTCCAGCAGCACATCTGCACATTGGGGAGGAATTAGGTGTGCCTTGGCTGCCCAGCAGAAGGCTGGTAGCCCCTTCCTAAGATAGACTTCTCTTTTCAGGAGAGAAATGGAATTTTTGGCTGCTTTCTGAGGCCTCTCCCACTGCCTAGCTTTTCTTCTATTTAGAAAGCATTTCCAAAATCCAGTTGGAAGAGAGAAACGAGGTGAAATGTTAATAATGATCAAATGTTGGTTTGGTTGGGTTGGTCAGGGAGGTACATGTGACCATGGTGCAGGTGCTGATAAAAGCCAGAGAGCTCTCTGTCTCAGCAGGGTTGCTTTAGAAAAATACTGAGCCATCAGAGCACTTTGCTGCCAGTGCCTGCTGCAAAATGTGTCCACCAAATATTGTGCTGCACAGAAAATGCTTTTAAGTAGCTCAGAAATAAAAAAAACTCATGAAACCTCTGTTTGTCAGGAGCATGGTAAAATGTTCTGAGCATTGCCTCCCCTACCCTGCCCCAAGGTTTTCATGCAGAAATGGTTCCCTCTTTTCCAAATCTGTGTGATGTACACAGTAAGGGCATCTTTTATTCTGCTAATACACATAGTGTGGCCTAGTCTCTCAGTTCAGGATTGCTAATCTCTACCTTTGGATTTGTAACATGAAAGAATTTCACAATGTAGAAGTTTCATTATGCTGGGGTTTTTTGAGGGTTTTTCCCCCTCTTTTTTTGTAATATGCATATATATTGGAAAATATCCTGTGAAATGACTTATTGTAGACTAGTATTTTGCTTTTTTTTCCTTGGAGCTCATTGTACACAAATGTGTGTGTCCCACTGCTCTGGGGTGAAGGATGTTCTGTGTAAGTTCAGGTGAGCAAAACTCACCACTGGTGGCTGATGGACAGGAAAACCATGTCTGTGGTGCTGTGGGCTTGGGGCACAGACAGACACAACTGGGCTAGCTCTAATCTTCTGATCACCTCCCTCATTCCTCTGCTGATGGGTGAAAACCCCCTCGAAGGTTGGTTTGCTGTGAGCAAAGTGAGCTTGCCCAAGACCCTGAGCACTTGCTTGGCAGCTCTACCCTTGGGGATGCAATTTTGGATTAAGACTATCTCGGTTTGTGCTCCATGTGTTAGAGTTACACTTCAGTCTGGAGCCTCCATGCCTCATAAATTGAAGCAGCAATGCATCCTTCACACTCAGATCTTCCAACTCTGGCCATCTGTGGGGCAGATGTGCAACACTTTTCCCACAGTTACAGCAAAAACAGTTTCAGACCAACCTCCCTGTTGGGCTTCTTATCATTGACCTATTCCCAGATCTTGCTGTTGGCAGCAGTCACATTGCATGTTTGGTTTCATAGCTTTGCAGGCCTGCTTTAACCCTTAGGATTGCACAGATTCCTCTGGGCTCTCTTGACAAAGTCTCTGAGTTGCACACAAGTGCAGGGGGGAAGTTGATGGCAACTGTGACACTGAAAGGAGAGTACATCTACTGAAATGAGAGTGTGGCTCAAACCAGGGAAAGGTGTGGCAAACCTGTGCACAGAAGCTGTCAGAACTCCAAGTGTGGGCTGCTACAAGGATGATGAAGGGACTGGAACACCTGCCTGATGAGGAAAGGCTGAGAGACCTGAGGCTTGTCAGTCTGGAGAGGAGAAGACTGAGAGAGGATCTAAATGTCTATAAATACATGAGGGCTGGACATCAGGGACAACCAGGCTGCTCCAAGCCCCATCCAACCTGCCCTTCAACACTGCCAGGGATGGGGCAGCCACAGCTTCCCTGGGCAACCTGTTCCAGTGTCTCACCACCCTCACACTGAAGAATTTCCACCTGATCTCTAACCTAAATCTCTCTTCTTTCAGCTTAAAACCCTTCCCCCTCATCCTCTCACTGCAAGCCCCTGTAAAAAGCCCCTCCCCAGCTTTCCTGGCCCCCCCTTAGAGAAGGAAGCACAACAGGGTGCTCTGCCATCACATACAGTGGGGACTTCAAATAAACAAGCTTTTTTTGTATTTTCTTCACAGTCTCATCACAACAGCCACCCAGTCCTCCACACAGCTGCCAGATTTCCCTTTGGCAGGGGATGCTGCTGCTGAATGGAGACAACTTGCCACACACCCCTCTGGCCCTGCCAGCAAGAAATACCTGCCCCACAGCACCCAGAAACAGGGGGAGGACACAGGTGGGATGAAGGAGTCGACTCTCAGTGCGTCACCATCTCACAGCAGAAAATGTGCTGCTTTGGTCTGGTAACTTTTGAGTCAGAGCCCTTTCTGCTCCTCACTGCCCTCCAAACAACCCTGCTGCTCATTCTGTGACTGCAGAAGGAAATGGAACCATGGAGAAGGGCTCTGATTTCTCTCACCATGAAGTGCTTCCCACCTGACACACGTCCTCGGGTCTTCTGGTGAAAGGATTTATAAATGTGAAATATCTGGTGATATGCAATATCAAATACTTGTTTTCCTGCTCAGTCTGGCAATACCAGGTCCCGTTTTCATATAAATATCTTGCTGCTTTGTAACAAGTGTCTATTGTTAATACTAATACAACTCCTGGAGCATTTGCAGCTGGTTCTGCAAAGGAGTCACACTTAATGAAAAATAAATGTATTTATAGTGATCTTCTGCTAACTTGACTTGCAGATTTTTGTTAGCTAAAATGCACTTTTCATCCCAGTTTGAATAAAGAATGCTTTTCATTTATTGTACCATGAAGGACAAGTCTAGTAGCTGTAGATACACTAAATGAGAGTAATTACTGGTGTTGCACAGATACCCATTACAGCCCAGCTAGGGTTAGCATGTGGTAACTTGTTTGATGAGAACTCAGCACAGTGGTATTTGGTAATGTCATTAATTCTGCACTGAAAAGAAACTGAAATGGGTCAAGATTCAGGAACTGTAACCATAGTAATGGGTAGCAGGATTCCAGCATTTAAATGAGAACTGCTACTTTTTGAAGGAGATGAAAAATGGGTAAGTAAGGTAAAGAAATAACATAAAGAAACACGGACTGCCAGTAGTGACAAAGGGCCCAGATCTGCTCTGGTGAAATTATCTAAGCTCCTAACTTACTGGAAAGCAGAGCAGAACTTAGTGTAGCAATTAATAACCTTCCTTTATAAATTAAAATTGCTGGAGAGGATGCTTCTGTGCTTGGCCATCCAGGGAGTCCCAGCAGGGGTGCAAAGCTCCATTCCCCAGCTCTGCCCTTTCCATATGCCAGGACAGAATTTCACTATGGATTTTTTCTCTTTTACAAATAAGCAAACATTGCACAAATCTTGAAGAAAAGCCATGGTACAGATTCTCCAAGAATGTTAAGAATCACTGAGTTCAAATGCATTTTGTTGATTCAGTTCCCAGGTAATACAAGCGTGTGATCTCACACCACACTACATGAGATCCAGGTTGTGTCCTCACACCTGGGCAGTGCTTGTGACCTCAGTGCTGCTTCATGAACACAGTTCAGAGCAGAGTTTGATCTAAAATGCTAAGATCCCAGCCTCCTCTCCTCTGGCACTTAGCAGAATCTACATTTTAGACAGTCAGTCAGTCAGTCTTGATTTTTTTTCTGATCTCTATTTTTGTCTCTCAGTTTAATTAATTGAATTAGTTATTTTTTTAATATGCTTTAGAGACTAACATAGAAGATTTTATTTTATTTTATTTTATTTTTAATTTGATGGTGCCTGTGCTCTCCATCCCTATTTTCAGCATGTTTTCTGACCTTCCCTTTCAGTTTCCTATCCTTCACCAATTATTGAGGGTGCAATTTCTTTCAGTGAATTTTCTGCATCAGAAAGTTAGAGAAAGAATCAAAATTAGCCATCTAAACTCTCCCTGTCATGGAGAGAGGCAGTGAGGGCAATTGGCCTCTTTCTTCACTGGCTGCAACAGGAGTTTAGACACAGAGCTTTAAATAGGCAACTAAATTTTAAATAGGTAATGCTGGTTGAGATAGTTAACAAATAATGAAAATAAATGGTGGTTAGCCTCCCAGGGTGCTGCAGGTGTTAACTGAGGAACTAACATGCTTTGAGAATGCTGAAATATTTGTATAATACTTTTGGCTGGTTTTATTTATTCTGTTTTTTATAACTGTGTGTCCTACTTTAAAGTTCATTCACTTTTGTTGGTCATTATGTCTATGTGGAGGTTAACTTTCACTTGCTTTCTTGCTTTGTAGGCAAAACCCTGCACCTAGGAGATCTGGTGGTAAAATCTAGTTTTCTAGCCTTCCAAGAGAAACTAGACTGGCAGAGTGCTGGTGGTCTGCCCATCTCTGCCTTGCCTTAATGTCTTAAAACTAGTTTTTGCTGCTCTTACTCTCAAGCAGCCCCCTGGCTCTGGGTGCCTTATTCTTTTTCTCAGAGAGGCATTAGAATTTCTGTTCCCTTTCTGTGCTTGTAGCTCCCTGAACCCCCTCTGCATGATGGTGTGGCTGCCTGAGCCTGGCACCATTCCTTCTGGCCCCGAGGTGCTTCAGAGTCCCATTGCCCTCTGCAGTGTTCTCAGCTGTGTGTGCAGTTGCCACAGATGAAGCACATTCTCACCTGCAGAGCCCTGTGTACGTCCCTTGCACGCCCTTCCCAGCTCAGTTTCCCTCCCAGTGCTGCAGGAGAAGGACAAGATCTTCTGCAAACAGAAGGAACCAGAGGGGGCCTGTTCAGGAGAGAAGGAAATTCTGGTTCTGTAGAGAAAGGCCAGGCTTACTGTCCTGAACTCCCCTCCCAGCTGAAGTAAGGGAGCTGATGTTTTATGGCATGAAAACCAACATGAATTCCAATCAACCAGGCGTGAGATGAGGCTGCAGCTCAGCCAGCTCCTGTACACACCAAATGCTCCAACACTTCAGCTCCTTTGGTGGGATAAAACATCATGTCTGCACGTTCTCTCAGAACTTCACCTACTAGTGAATTTACCTCTGAGTAGCCTCTTCTGGTCAATCAGCCACCAGCTTGGATGCAGGAGGCAAAGCAGAGGCAGGAAAGCAGGCAGACCCAGTGCTCCTGGCTGCACACACAGGCAGGAAGGCAGGAATTGCAGGCACATGCAGGCAAGGGGCTTGTTTCTCAGGAGGACACGGAGTCCCAGCTACCAAATACTGGTTTGGGTTTCCCTAGGGCTCCCCTTTGTTGGTCATGATTGACTGGAATAAACTGTCAACTGCAATTTGTTAATTCTGTAGGATTTACTCCCTATGTCTGAGTGTGAGAACCTGCCAGAAAGAAGAAGAAAAAAGGCTTTATAAAACATTAGTAATTTTTATCACCATCAGTGTTCTAGAAGTGGAACTTTTTTTTTTAAGTTCTTAGCCCTCCTGAATATCTGTGATGAGCAGCCAGGAATGTGACTGCCACATGTCATGCAGTAATGAAGACAGTAAATCAATTTCTAACAGACTGTCAGCCTGGTTGGGACTCAGAACATTTTCTAGAGGGGAAAAAAGATTATAATCATTACCAGGCTGGAGTTGTTGGGTTGTTGTTGTTTTTTTTTTTAAAAAAAAGAAAGTCACAAATTGAAACTACATTTACAGATTCTACAAAGGGGACTGCATTTAAAAGAGCTGCAACAATTTGTGCAATGTTTAGCATCACGTGGGACTCCTGCCAAAGGATGAATATTTCTCTTTAATGTAAATGCACTCTGGAATGCAACACTAAATTAAAATAGCATTGCCAAGTGACAAGGAAAGAGAAGATGTCTGCCTGGAACTACCGAGTTCAAATTTGAATCATTGGACCTCCTCTTGAAGAAGAAAACAAATTTAAATATGTTCATTAAAAGGGCTGATAGACTTTAGGGAGAATAGAAATGTATGCAGAGAGCATCAAGAGAGGGGCAGTAGGAATGGAATGATACTCCCTCCGTAAGCAGCACCATCAGCTCTGAGGTGGACAGTGCACCAATGTGGGCTCCTCAGGAGCTGAGTCTCAGCAAATCCCCTGCAGTGCAACGTGCAGTGACACAGGACAGCCTGAGAAACTGTCTCCACATCAGGGAGAAAGTGCTTTGGCCTTTTTCTTGAATCAGATAAAAATGTTGCGACAACGCGCCGGGCAGCCTGCGCCTCCTGTCCCGGGGTGCCACCTGCAACCCTTGTCACTGCTGGTCTCAGGAAGAGCCTCAGTCTCACAGGGCTGCATGTTCCAGGAATGTCAGCTTGGATCTTCCCTATGATCCCTGGGCTTCTGGGTATAACCATGGGAATAGCTGCTGAGGAGAGTTAGGAGAAGGAGCATGTCCTGCACCTCCCCTGGAGCTGCAGACCTGCAACCCTCTGTGCTGGCAGCTTCAACCCCAAACTGGGGAGGAAGGCACTGGTTGTAGCAGATGTGAGGAATATCTGTTCTGCTTGGGTCTGGCTCAGATTTAGGCCTGAGATCAAGAATCAGCAGAAGGTCAAGAAAAAGGGGAAGGGGGAATTTTACTGGAACTTAGGATTCCACAATAATGAGTTTGGAGAATGTGCAGGCTGCCATGCTCTGCAAAAGAAGCCATCCAGGCAGGGAGCATTGCCATCAGTTTAGCTTTATTTGTTGTATTTCCTGCTGGCTGCTTATCAGAGCTTTTAATTCATTTTTTCCCCATGTTTTCAGGGAAGAGTGAACTTACCAGAATGAATAATTACATCCCCATCTGGAAAAGCCCTTTTTCTCTGGATTCACAGTGTTCTTCTATATGTCCAGTGATAAATGTTTAGTAGCTCTTTAGGGTAGGGTGGCTTTTTTTTAACTGTTCTTTGGTAAATACAGTTAGATGCAAAGTCACTAACAGAAGGCTCTCTTCTCAATGGCAGCAAAATACACTTACAGTTCAACAATTCCAGTCTAAAGGCTCTGTTTTGCCTTTATTCCTGGTTAACCATTTTCCCTGTAGTCTGTGTGACCCCGTGGATGGATATTTTGAGGATTCATGTGTCATTTCAGCCAAAAATCTGTGAGTGCCCTTCCAAAAATAAAATGGTGGACCTACACTAAATGGCATTTGAACTACATATAAAAAACTATTTGGTGATAATTTATTTGATAAATTCTACTTTTTTTTAAGAAGAAGCTTGAAATAGGATGGAAAAGCATCTTTTTCTAAGACATCTCTCCTTTCTGCTTCTATCAGAAACAAGCCACACCACTCCAGAAGTTGTAAGTCAGTCTCCTAGAAAGGTTCAGCAATCTCCCTAAGTGGGGCAGCTGCCTCTCCCGTGCCTTCAGCACCCTCCCCTGCTGGAGCCAAATGCTGGGGAAGGAGGGAACAGCTACATGGGAAGGGGATGAGCACATTAGGGACCAAGAGATGGGCAGGAGAGAAGCACGTTGGGAAAGGGGACAGGGGGTTGAGGCTGGAACTGGAATTTTACACAAAACCACAATGGGAAATCTGTTGATCCCAACTGGACATCTGCAGAGGTTAAATGTGCAGGTCAGGATCTGGTTTGTCACTCCCAGAGCCCTGCCAAGCATCCATGAAGGCAGAGCTGCAGCCCTACAGGGAGCAGGGGCAGGGGTGCAGAGCTGCCCTCCCTGTCCCACGTCTGCAGGGGGGCACACACCAGGCTGGGAACAACCTCCCTCCCACCCCCAAATCACCCCATCCAAACCATCCCACACTGCTGCTGGTAGAAAAAGATTTTCCTGGAGTAATTCATGTTTAAGTTGGAAATGGAGGGGTTACACCAGTGAAAACACTCTATCACTTATCTATCTATCTATCTAGCTAGCTAGCTATCTATCTATCTATCTATCTAAATTCTCTATCTATCTATCTATCTATCTATCTATCTATCTATCTATCTATCTAACTTCTCTATCAGTAATCCCAGCCTTGTAGTGTTTTACTGATTCACAAGAGCAGGCAGGGCTGGTGGCAATGCTGAAGGTTTTGCTGTTTGTGATGTGGTCACTGCTTCCTAGGAAGGGATCTGAGAGCACAACATTGGCTGCTCCCAGCCCAGCCCACTCACCACACTTGCAAGAGGTTCTCAGGGGCTGAAGATGAGATACCAGCAGCATCTCCCTCCCTGGCTTGCACATACTGAAATTTAGAAGGATGCTGATTGGTGCTGACTTTCCTATTCACTTTCCAAGGCTGTAATGACTAATGCTTCTATTGAGGTATAATCTCTGACTACACTAAAAGCTTCCACTTTCCTCAACAATAAAATTTAAGGATTCATTTAAATCAGGAACCGCCTCTGGCCTTGTCATTTTCAGATGCAAGGGTGTTGTAAAACAAACATTACAGAAAAATAATTTAAATTGGTTAATCTCATTTGATTTTTCCTTCCCAAGCAGACATCTATAGCTGTTGATGGACTGTGATTTTTTAATTTGTAGTAAAAGAACAAGCAGGCAATATAAAGTGTTCTTTACTGACAAATTTAAGTTTCATCCTAACAGGACACAAAATGGTAAATTGCATCCCTGTGCTCAGCAACTGAATTTTAACACCTTGGAAATGATTTTTGGGTTTGTGTTATAGGGTTTTTTCTTTTTCTCAGAAGAAGCAGAGGATCATCTGGAAAATATTCCACCCTTTGATCCAAGACACATCAATTTTAGACCTACCTTAACAACTTTAAGGGTGGAATTCCTTATTTCCAGCCCTCCCTCTGTTATCAGGACAACATAGAGGGTTCTGTTTACCAGCAGCCAAATGATTTGCAGATGACAGTCAAAAAGGAATTTGTAAAGTCTCTGTTCCAAGAAAAGCTGTGATCCACTTAGCTTAAAAAAATCTCCAAGCTGCCATTTCCAATATTTTCAAGAATGCCTAAAAATTTAAAGCTCCACACTGAAGCTCTTTTTCTTCTTTTTCTTCTACCATACTTTGGAAATACTCCTGTCCCTTGATTCTAGAGTAAATAGGAATTCACATTTCATACACGGGGCCAGAGCTCTTTGTGATTAAAGGGTATTTTAATTTACTTATTTAGAGAAAACTTTTTTCTTCCCCTTAAAACACTCCCCAAGAACACAGCCAGGTGTGTGCACCAAGCTTTTGGTGTCTGTAATATCTTCCTTGTGTCAGTGTGTTTCTGGCCTGCCCTGGCAAACCTGGCTTGCTTTGGATGATCTTCCCTGACATCAGTATTTAAATTGCAGTGAATGGAACTTCTTAGAGAAGTCATGACATGAGCAGGGGAAGGTGCAGCCAGGAGGCACTGTAAATGTGGGTTTTTTCCTTGCAACTGCAGGCTGCTTCAGAAGAAAGGGCAAGGAAGGAAATCTCCTTTGTGCACCAGCCCTTTTGAGGCCACAAACCGAAGTCTCAAGCTCTGTGCCTCAAGCACAAACCAATTTTTACCATCCTGACACTGTGTATTCCCTCGTCAGGCTTCAGTCACAGTCAGATCTGGGAATACAGATTTCTTCTGAGTTTTGTTTGTTAGCATCCACTTGCAAAAGAAACTGGCCTGGGTTATTATTGAGTGCCAAGCAGTACAACTCCATGTATGTCAGAAGACAACAGGTATCTGATATTATACTCACATCTTCACCAGCTATTGACAGAATGCTCATCTGAGCAGCCTGCAATTCCAGAATGCAGTGCAGTAACAGCATCCAGGCTTATATGTGGAAACAAAGAAGGTTGCTCTGTTTTTCCCTCTGGGTAAACAAATGGATTTTTCACATAGACTTCTGCAGGTTTCCTCGTGTGCCAGAAACCTGGAGAGGTGACCTAGGGTTTGCCTTAGAAGTTGGAGTACCCTTTCCAGAGCTGCTTGTTTCTGACTGGCGTGGCCAATGAGGTGCAGTAGAAGTGTGGCACCAAGCCAGAGAGATATGAGACAGCTTCCAGCAGAGGATAGATGCTGTGTGAAGTCAACCTGTGTATCTTCATGAGCCTCCAGGGCAAGAGAACTCCAGGCTCTGACTGTACAACTATTTATTGACACATCTCAGCAGTCCCTACGTACACGCTGAGGTCTGCCAAGTCCCCTTGGAGAGTCATCCAAGCCCTTCCTGTGCTGCACAGGTGAGATGCTGAGCAGCCAAGACCCCAGATCCAGTTGTTTTATTCACATGACCACACGAATCAGACTGTAAGGGCTGGAAAATGTTTAGAAACAGAAAAACATCCTAGGCAAGGGCTTTTGATTGCCACAGTACCTTGCAGATCATGGCAGGCTAGCACAAGACAGCACAAACCCTTACGAAATGCAAGTGTTCCAGGGCAGCTAAATGGAAGACTTCACTTGCACAATTTGAGAAAAGTTCAGCTCTGAAGTTTGACAGGAAAACTCTTGCTCAATACCCTTGTTTTTAACTCAAAGTGAGCAAACAGATCCAAGGGAGTCTGGCTTCAGGACAGCGTTCCTGCGCACATCCTCAGGTGATGCATGTAGCTCTGTAATGAAACGGGGCCTGGCCAGGATCCTCAGAGCACAGCACTGGTTGTTCTGCTATCTAAAGGAAGCTTCCCAAAGCCAGGCCTTTGGAAGGTGCATTTTGCTCTCTTCTCACAGGTAAGAAGGTTCAGCCCCAACTCCCAGGCCTGAGCATTGTCTCCAGAGGTGTTGCAACAGAGCCATTACCCTACGACTGCAGAAGGGATCAGATAATATCACAAGACTACTCAGTGCTGCACATTCTTGAAAAATTAAGCTATCTCTAGGCAACAAAGGGGTCTTTATTTTTCTGGTAAAAGAAGCCTTTTCTTAACACTTTGTCCTGCACCTTGCTCCAGGTAAGAATTACATACTCTGCTTCTAGGTCACAGTTCTCTTACACAGGACAGTGGTGAAGTTTTGATAGAAAAGATTTCCCAGCTTTCCATAATGTCTGTTACCTTCTGATTTCCAGCAGAAATCCCAGTGCAGATAATTCAGGACACCATGGGAATTAACTGAGTCAGGCAGAGACACTCTGGCCAGTAGGCACAACACAGTAAGCAGAGGACTTTGTCCTTGTGCTTTTCTTCTTACACCACAAAACACTTTTCAAAGCAGAAAGTGTTCTTCTCAGGGAATTTTTTTAAGCTTAAGCTATTGTGACTTTGATGGCATATGCCACTATTGTACTAATTCCCAGCTCAATATTCTGAATTTGATGTGTTTCAAGTAAGCCATCTCCACATTTAAAAGCAAATCTTTCTCATTGAAACACTTTACACCAAGGAGTGTTTTGTCAGAATTCCTAAATTTTAAACAACTGTCAATGTACCAACTTTTGGTTTAATTGCAATAATGTAAGGTAGCTTAGGCTCTTTTCAGAACTTGTCAACAGGGGCAAGGAAATCAGAGGTAAAGAGAAACCCAGATGTGGCCCAAGATGGCATGAAGGCAGATTGATGTGAGTTTGGTAGCTGTGGCTCAGCCTGAGTCTGCTGTCCTTTGGTCTGAGTTCCATCTGTCACCAACCTATGCTGTGATTTATGCCCATAATAAAGTGCTCTGTAAGCCAGTCAGAAAAAACATTTATGTGGGGTATCTGGTAGTATGTGCAGAACCCAGGAAAAAATAGATAAAATCTGAATTATTGTCTTAAAGGGCAACGTTTATTTCAAATAATTATATTTAAAAAAATAAAAGCTGAAATGATTAATATTATTATTAAAGAGGATGGTGCCAGGAGTGGTGGGAGGGGATTTTTGCTAAAAATAAAAACATGCTTGGATTAGTTCAGGGCTCAATCCTGCAAGTTGTCAAGCTTTCTGGTCCCAATTCAGTAAATCACTTAAGTATGTGCTTAAGTTTTAAGCACATCATCAATTCCAAAGAAATGGTCTGACTCACACATGCCTAATAAATGTCTGGACTGGAGCCATGGGATCTCAGCACTCACTTGTACTAAGATCTTTGTTTCCTAACTGAAGGAATAGTGAGCAGAGGGTTGCAGAGGGAACGAAGCCTCCTGCCAGCCTCCCAGTTGGGCCACACGAGCTGGGAATGGCAGCTGGAGCTGCTGGGAGCCACATGTCCCCCCCATGGGCCACCCCCCTCCCTGCCATGGCACAGAGCTGGGCACAGTGTCCCTGCCCTTCTCCCTGGCAGGGCTGAATCATACGCAGGGTTGCTGAAATTCCTGGTTATCCAAACAAACAGCACCAGCAGCATTCGAACAGAAAGGAGTTTTGAGTCATGTAGGTGGTTTTTCTGTGTGGGAAACTACCCACTTTGTATCTCTGTGATTAGGAAAGTCAGCTCTTCGTTTGCCTCTGGCTGTCTGAGGCAGGCAACAAAAAGCCCATTCATGCTGCTGCTCCTTCCTCCTCTGAGCAGCACAGAAGAGGGAAGGCATTATTCTGACCTCGACCACACTGTGATCCTGGGATGATTAACTCCTGTGTCACAGCCAGGTTGAGGGAACACCTTCCCTGGCAGCACGGGATCACTTCTGCTGAGGGGAATGTTTTTTCCCAGCATTTGGTGTTGCTCACCCTGACCTCAGGTCCTGTGAGACAAGGAAGGGCTGGATGAGCACATGCTGATGGTGCACCAAGGACACCAGCAGTGCTGTTATGGGGATGTCCAGCAACTCACCAGACACTAACTGGAAGTGGTGCCTGCTCAAATCTGACTCAACCTGACTAGAAGAGGCAGCTGCTGGACAGAGGTGCAGAAGAGAGTGAAATAAGACAAAAGAGCTCTCCATGTGTGCCCTGTGGTCCCTGGCAAACCCCAAAACAGACCAATTTTAAGACACGAGAAGAGCAAACCAGCCTGGGAGAGCTTCATAAAGCAAACAGGAGCAGCAGTGTGGACAGGAGTCCAAAAAGCTTTCTCTGACAAACTAAGAAACAGACAAGAGATCTGGGTACAACAGGCAGAGAAAAAATCAGTAGCTTCTCACAGCATCATGAAAATGATGTAACTGGGGGAAAAAGGCCAGGATGAGATTATAGTGGAGGCAGATCTGGAGCGCAACATCGGATCTGGAAGCTATCAGGGAACATGGAGGGAGAACGAGGACAGTAATCCCTCAGACATGTTGAAAGGGAGGACAGGATTTCAAGAAGAGCAGGCTGTGAACATGGGCTGTGCTGGAGGTGGCTGGTGAGCCAAAACCCCGCTCAGAGGCAAGTTGGCTGAGCAGGAGGGGAGCAGAGGAAAGGGCTGGGACGGAGAGAGGAGCTCTGCAGCCCAGCAGGACCTGCCAGGGACAGCAGGGAGAGGTTTTCCTTGCCAGGGTGGGAGATGGGCTGTGCACAGGGGGTGTCAGCATGGAAAATAATCGATTCCCAGGAGCAGATGGGTGCAGTGGATACGAGAATCTGAAACCTTTCCCAGCCCTGCTCAGCTTTGTCACTATGCTGACAACTGCACTTTGCAACCCGAAACAGGTATTTCAGGGAGACTTTGCCCAACACCCAAGAGATTTCATTAAAATCAATTTGACAAACTGTGATATCTTTCCAGAAGAGAGCTTAACAACAGGTTTGCATCAGTTTTGCTAGCAGCCTTTGGGCTGCATTTTCAACCTGAGTGCAGAGCACGATGCCTGTTGAAAGTGCTAAGCTGAACCTGGTGCCACCAGCAGTGACAAAGGATGAGAACTGCTTTGTGCTGCTCTCAGCAGCCTTAATAGAAAAATGATTAATCATAAGTGCAAGAAAAAGCTGTCACGAGGCCTCAGCTGTTTTGCCATTAAATTGTACTGACTATGTCACTTATTAGTTCTGGACTGGCTTTGCTATTTTTAAGATAAGCAAAGGGTAGGTAATTATAAGTGATATTTGCATATTTGTTCCCAAAGTGTGGATAAAACCTTTCAACACACCAACATTTATTTGTTAGTGTATGTACTTGGCTCCTGCCTTGTAATAGAAGGTAAATGTGCAGAGAAAGATGAGAAATGAAATCATCCATGGTACCTCTGGTCACCTCCTTGTTGGCGTTTTAGTTAAGAGGTAACTAGCCCAAGGCAATCTATTGTTATTGATCTGTGCATAGACAAGCTGCCTGTTTAAGTACAGAAACAGGGCTGGATGTGACAATGTCATTAAGGACAGCGACAGGCAGCTTGAAACCTTCAGAGAAACCAGCAGAAGGCTGAAGGGAGGGAACAGCATCAGCTTTCACTTCTAAGGGAACATCTACACACGTGCAGGAGGGAACGCTCAGATGTTTGGTTGGTCAAATCTGAACAGAATGGGCCACAGATTAAATGATCATGAAAATAGCAACATTCTCATAAATAATATAAAATTTGCATTTAAAAAATCCTTCCTTCCTTCCTTCCTTCCTTCCTTCCTTCCTTCCTTCCTTCCTTCCTTCCTTCCTTCCTTCCTTCCTTCCTTCCTTCCTTCCTTCCTTCCTTCCTTCCTTCCTTCCTTCCTTCCCTCCTTCCTTCCCTCCTTCCTTCCCTCCTTCCTTCCACTGCTTTAAAAAATATCCTTCCTTCCTTCCTTCCTTCCTTCCTTCCTTCCTTCCTTCCTTCCTTGTTTTAAGCTCTGTGTGTGTGTTTTCCCCAGCAAATCCCCAGCAGTCTACCACCTTCCCCTTTGCACTTAAATGTTACATACTTAAGGATTACCTAGACTAAAAACTATTGATTTCTTCTGTGTTTTCTCAGAGTTTCTGGATCTCTGATCATCCCTGCTGGAATCTCTTCAGCTGTGCATCTGTTTCTTCAACGCTTCTTCATGCTCTTATTTCTCAGCACTGTTACTGGGTTTTTCTGAAGGGGTCTCTTACTTCTGAAAAAAGCTATTTAGTAGAGAAAAATTATGAGGAAAAATTCAATGTTGATATAGGAATCATTCTGTCTCCACCTTAGAGCTTCTAAAAGAAGAGGAGTTATTCAGTACATGCAGAGAAAATAACTGGAAAAAGTAATATACTTGACCTCATATTTATATACTTTTACATTATGAGAAGCATCATGACAGTCCCTCACAATTTGTAGTACATCCTACAGTCCCTTGTGAGAGAAAGAAGTGCTGTTATTGCCTTGCCACCAGCAGGGTACACCAACAATTCCATATATATTAACATGCTCATCAACAATTACAGGTACACATCAACACTTAATCATAAGTATTTATTTATATATTTATGTAAATAATATATTTGATATATTTCTATTTCTTATTCTCATCTGCACTAGGGAAATACCTGAGTGATCCCTGAACAAGAGAACCAGAGCACCACAAAGTACCTTGATTTAATCCCCACTCCACCCACCCAGGCAATATGCTCAGCAAAGATACAGGATTTATTCACTTGTGTTCAGACAGTGATTCTGTTCCTGCTGCACAACCAGCTTAGGATTCTCCAGACAACCCAGACTTGTGTCAACCAGGCAACCCAAAATGCTTGAGTGCTGTATCCCCAGGTCTGTGGTAAATGGGCATGACTCCTGTTTCTATAGTTCATGGCCAAAGCCCTCTCAGCTCTTCCTCCTCACATGCCTTGGCTTTCTTTAGAAAAGTTTAACAACTGGAGGTTTAAAACAGAAATCCAGACAAAGGACATGTCACCTCAAGTTGAGGTTCTTTCATCAGCAGAGGAGGGACCCACCCTCTCTTCTGGGTAGGAAACAGCATGACTCAAAGACAACTAGCTGAGACTCGTGGCACCCAAACATGCACCAAGTACTCCATGAAGGTCTAAAAATTAATCATCTGTGGCAGAAATTAAAAAAAAAAAAAAAAGAAATCACTCCTTTTGAGGATGGGAGATTAGCCAAGTGACATTTGATGTCAGAAGCCAATCCAGGTAACTGTCCTGGCACATATCTCTAGATTTCTAACATGGGGCATTAGGTGCCCATGTGGGGACCCTGAGATGGTCGACAGAACAAATGGAGACCCTGCAAGGAGAGGCCAGGAGCACTAACATGCAGTGACTGCCTGACCTGTGCCCTCTGCCTCTCCAGCTGGTACCAAATTCCTGCCTTGCCCTCCAAACTCTGCCAGTTACACAGTCGTGTCACTAAACAATCAGTCTAGGGACTCTGGTTCCCAGGAAAAGCTGAGAATACTGGATGTGCAATTAATGCATCTTTTAGGATGCTAATTCATTTCAGGAAAGAGACTTTCATCTCACCCATAGCCAGAGTTTTTTCCTTTGTAATTTTTTTGTGAATTAAAGTTTTGTCTGAGAAAAATGAGCAAAGAAACTGAATGTGCATCAAGGCCAAGACCTGGGACCTGCAAGCAAGGTGTGTGTCAAGCAGTTTGTTGCAAGATAATGTATCTTCCCTTCACACTTGGTATAAAGGAGCTTTTCAGTGGACTCTCCTCAGTACTGGGTTACACAGTAGAGTTGAATTGTCTCAAGTACTAAATCAAGTGTATTTCCTCATTTACCAAGTTGTGTGTATGTGCAACAGATGTTCATAGAAACCTTGCAGTAGAAGTCTGAATAACCATGGTGAGTAAATCACACCTTATTTCCTCATTGTCCATTGATACCACAAAACCCATTCCCTCTTTTCCCTTTGCCAGGACCTTCAGCCACACCACAGCTCAAAGACCTGCTTCTCAATTGATATGCATGAAAAGTAAAACTACGAGTTATTTTCTTCCCCCTGCAGCTGCCAGCATACTGGGGGTGAAGTCTGTGCCCATGAAACCATCACTCAGGCTGTATGGTCTTAGGGAAACATATTGTTGATGATTTGAAAAAAAAAAATCTGTGGTGTTTTGGGTTGACTTGGATTCATAGAGAAAGACCCTTCTCATCTCTTATGATATTGTCAGATTAACATTATGTACATGCATACAAATTCAAACCTCCCAGTCACACTGTTCCCTGGTATCCAATGGCATCTTGCAAGCCCAGGTTTCCCATTCACATTGAAGATGTGGCTCCTGCAAAGATTGCTGACTAGGAGATATTTCTTTTTCAGCTAAATAGATGGAGATGAGACAAAGGTGAAAAGAAACAGCAGCTGTTTCTACACAAACAATCATAGTAATATTCACCCAAGCAATTTCTGAGTTGGCAGATCTTTGGCTCAGCAAGTCCAAATGCAGCTCTGCTGTCAGAAACTGCAGGTGATACCAGGAAAAGCCAAGGAGTGAGAGAGTTAGAGGGGAACAGGGAGATACCTAAAGAAAGAAGGGAGAAGGTCTAAGGCTAGAAAAGAAAAGGTGGTGGAAAGAAGAATAATCAAAATGTGAGGACTCTGATTTCTCTAATCTTTGTGCCTTTCTTATTTGCTGGCTTATCATCAAGTACACTGCCAATGCACAGACCAGAACTTTGGTTATGTTGTTCAGTTAACATTCACCTATAAAAATCCACCAACTCCTCAATGGGGCACATGTTAAAGTCTGTTACTCCTGGCAGTGAATTGTATTTTCATTACTCTTGTGCAGAAGGTTGGTCACCCTGGTGCTTTGCACATTGTCCATTGCCTGAAGGGAGCCAGCTGGCTCATCAGGAAGGGAAACCTGGGGACAAAGGAGCAGGAATAGATGTGAACTTTGCCCCATTGTGTTAAAACATGAAGCTAAAGCCACATGTAGAACTCAAGGCAACGTTTGGGGCAGTAACTGAGCAAGTTGACCTCTTGACTGCCATTTCTTGTTACTAATTTATGCAATATTGGTATTTTTTGTTATTGTTTTTTCTTGTTGTTTTGTTCTTACACTTGAGAGGAAAATAATAAATATTTTTGTGGTGTTGTTGGGTTTTTTTTTTCCTCCATCTAAGAACTAGATCATTTTGTTTTCCCCTCTTGCTTTGGAAAGCTTCTAAAGAAATCAATTAGTCTGTCAGCCCCCACAGGTACTTTAGGTGTTAAAACAACTCAGCTCTAATCTTGTGAATTTGCATGCACAGAGATGGCCAAGAATAGGATTTATCTCACCTAATCTAAGAGACAGGAATCTAATCTACACAGTTGTCTAGGCTACACTTCTGTTGTCAGTTGAGAGGCAGAAGTATGAATCACCCCTCCGGGGGCGAGTATCTCCCTCCATTGACTGCAGAGGGAACCTAGGGAAGTTGGTTAGACATCTACCATTTATATGATCAAAACTCAGTCAGCTAAGTCCCATTTGAAAGGCACAAAGAGGATGCTGAAACCAGTGCAACTGTCTCTCTGAAGAAAGTCACATGCGTGCTAAAGGATTTGTATAATAAGGATCTGACATGGTCAGGTTTTCGATGGGAAAGGCTATTTGCCATGTGTTTAGAGGAACACAGCTTTGAGCCCTGACTTTTTTGTTTAAAGGATTAAGTGATGCAAGTCAGAAAGCTCAAATGTAGAAAGAAAATTGTCTAGAGGTACATTACAAACTAATTTAAAAGATAAATTTTGCTGCCCTACCTGAGCCTTCATTCACTGCTAGAGATGGTCAACCTGCTTCTGAAAGGCAGTCCACAAAACATCAGCTGGGGAAAAAAACAAACAGCTATCTGAAAATAAAGTATAGGGGTGTTTGGGAATCTCAGAATTAAGAAGAACCTATTATTCACATATACCAGCAAAGATAATAATAAGGGTATACATCTGCACCCTGGAGACTTCAGACAGGAGTAGGTGTGGTGCTGCTCTGGCTGCTGGGACACTGGCAGCAGCTGCTATCCAGCACTTCCCCAGGTAAAAACGTGTCCTTGGGAATACTTTGTTGACCTTTATAAGTGGAAGATAAGGACTCACTAGTCTCACATGCCTAAAGAACATTCCATGGCCTGGTGAACAGGGGTCCTGGGCTGAACATTCCAGAGCACATATTCCTCTGCTCTACCAACGGAAAACAGCTTTAATTTCCCAGGGACGGAAGGAAGCAATTCCCACCCACCTTGAGGCGTCTGATTTCAAGATCTTTCCCTTCAAGCAGCATGTGTTTGTGGGGAGCAGAGGCTTGGTGTCTGTGCTCAGCTAAAAGCCACTTGCCAGAAGCCCCTGGGCGACTGCAGCCAGAGGGGGTGACGGCTGCGCCGAGGTACCGCGTCCAGCTGGAGCCTGTCCCCACACACAGCCCCCAAACATGGGAACTTGAGTGCCAGATGAGGAGCAGTTAGGAAATCCACCCCTGTGAGCCAGGGACAGGGTGCACAGCTGGAGCCCAGCCCCAGCCAGAGCCTCCCCATGCTGCAGGATGTGCTGGGACCAGCAGGTCGCCGCAAAAAACGATGCGCCCCGAAGGGCAGAGATGCCCCTTCCCACAACGGGGAAGAGAGATATGTGGGCAGACACTGCTCAGCCAAGGGGTCTCCACAGGCCACTCAGCTTTGTGCAGATATTGCCTGAAATCAGGTGGATACCACTGAGTGCTCTGGAGAGACAGTCTGCACCACCGCATGACTCACGCTGCGGCGGGGGGAGTGGGAGCAGCAACCAGTTATGACTCACTAGGTTGTATAAGGCTCTGGAAAATCATTTGCCTGCATACTGTACAAATCCATATTGGAAGTATATTAAATATGTTGGAGTAATTGGAACACAATTAAAATGTTCTGAAGCAAAAGGGGGGGAAAAAAAAAGAGAGAAAGGTTACTCATCCCCAGTCTCTTCCCTTTCACAGGGATAACCTATTAGCAGAAATTTGCAGTGTTTTCCTTTTGAAGTAGTCAAGGCTTCAAAATTCTGTCTAGAAATAGAACTGTGTGAATAATTTGGGGTGGGGGTTCTTTTCAAAGGAAAATTAGCAAAGTTTTTGGCTTTCCAACAGTGTGTTGTTTTTTTTTCTCTTCTTTTTGAGCAACCATTCCTAGCATAGAAAATACCCACGAATTCTTCTGAAATAGTAGGAACAAATGTATTTTGAAACTTTCCCTCTAAAAGCAAAGTTGTGCAAAGGCCCACTGCTCAAACCACTGTTCTCTGAATAAAACAGTCTGTAAAGAATGTGTTGCACAAGAGGGAAAGAAACTGTGGCCTGAAGGTCAGGGTGCTGGTCTCTGCAGTTCTTCTCTTTGCTAGAGTTTAAATGGGGATCTTACTAAAAATCTCTTTGGCCTCGATCTGCAAAAGAGCTGAGGTGCAGGAATCCTGTAGGAGAGTTTATGACTTGAAGACAGATGCCCAGATCCTTGGATGGGGCAAGTGATGGAAATGTCAGAGAGAGAGCTCTGCTTGAACTTCTTTCCTGCAGACCAAGGCCTGTGAGCAGCAATCCCATTGAATCTGTTTGTTGCTGGAAAGCAAAAAAATCCTGTTGAAATGGCTATTTTTGAGGCAATTATCTCCCCGACACAGTGCACCCTGTGATCACACAAACCCTGTCAGAGCACGAGAGGTGATGGGAGGACAAGAACAGGACCAGCACTTTTCCACCCCATGCCTTTTCCACCCCAGGCTGGAGTCACAGACAGGTCAATCCACAAGGAAAAAACCACTTGCCATCACCAAAAACTACAGCTAAACTAAACCAAATGCAGGCACTAGTTAGCTGATTGCTAGGCAATGGCTATCACAGCAAAAACAAGCTAAAAACAGCTCAGGCCAAGACAAGTCCAGGCATGTTTTTAATCCCTGCACTGCCAGGTCAACAGAAAACCCTGGACCTTTTAGTGGCAAAATTTCATACATGCTGGGCTACAAGACATGGGTCTGGGATGCAGAAGGGAAGAGAAGGATGGTCCTTTCCCCACCATCAAAAGCAGATCTATGTAGGACAGCCTTAAATACAGGTGGTGTAGCCGGGGAGCTTTGTATCCCGAGTCGGGGCACCACAACATTTCCTTTTCAAGTCCCCCTTGTTCAGAAAGAGAAACTACTCTCTCCTTGCAGAATCCAGCCAGAGCACCTGGCACCTTTTCCCAAAATGCAGCCTGAAGTTCAGCACCCAGTGTGAAAACCCTGTCCCTTTCTCACCCCAGCCACAGGGAGCAAACCCTCCCATCTCCCCAAAGTGCAGCACTTGTGTGAATTGCCTTTTTCCATGTTTTTGAGACCTTTCTGTCCTGCCTGTGCAGCCAGAGATGCAGAATTCATGGGGTCAGAAGGAGAGAGGGAGAACTCAGCTGTCATGGCAAAGTCTGGGTTTACAATTCAATCTGGGTAAAACAATCAGACAAGCACAGGTTAATTTCCACAGACCTGACAGAGCCTTGCAGAGGGGTTGGGATCCTGCTCCCTTGCTCATTAGCTTCTCCTACAAAACGTGCCACCTTTCTGCACGTTGCAGCTGATCCCCCTTCAGTGGTTTCTGTCCCTCTTGGAACACAGTCCCCTAATGATTAAAGACTCCCCTCCTCTGTCCTTCAGGTCCTTTAAATTCATTGCTGGGTTAAATTTTAAAAATCAGTCTCAGAATGCTGCAGTTGAAGGGACAGAAGGTAGCAAAAGACTTTCCCCCTTGCCCAGTGTTTTCTAGTGGTTTTAACGATTTTAGCAGAGAAATAAGCTGGGTGTTATTGCCAACAGCCCTGTGATTACTACACAACAGGTCTGTAGGAGGCCAAAGACCAGCACAATAATAACAAAATTGCATCAAAGAAAATAATATGGAAGGAAAATGGTGATTGTGAGTTCCGTGGATTTCAGGCAAAATGACAATATTGATTGTGGCCCAGAGGCCAGGCCCATCAAATATCATGAGAAAAAAGTACTGATTTTCCTTTATGGGGGAAAAAAGTCCAGTCCCAAAGGAGTCTTTTAATTTATTTTATTTTTTTTGTAAAAGAAAAAATACATGAAGAGGACAGGATCATTTTAAAACTGGGGCAGTTGCATATAAATTATTTTTTGATACATAAAAAACACGCAAAGGCTTTGCAGGGAGAAAGAGGACTGAAAATTTCCAGTTCTGGAAGGTGAGCAAGGTGACTAGACATATGATTTGGGTGGTGGGCAAGGAATATCCTTCAATTTAAGGTGCAGGAGAGGGTGGGTAAGACAGAGATTAACCAACAGGGTCACTAACTCCTCATTCTGTTGGCAGAATAATTTTACAGGATGGTGAGTGGGCACTTGGGCTGACCCCCAGGTATGTGGGATGGCTAAAGAACAGAGACTTTCTGACCAGATTCTGGAGCAACATGAAAAACATAAGGTTTTTTTTGATTCAAACCTGAATGTATTTCCTTGTGCAGTGTAGATGGAGCACAAAATAGTTTTTCAAAGAAAGAATAAAAATGTAGCTGGTTGTTTTTCAAAGAGATGAACAAAGAAAGACCTCTTTGTTCTATTATCAGTGTTTCTCTCTCTTCTGGTACAGGATGTGTCCTTGCTCTCTGTACCAAGAAGTTACTGCATATAGTAACATTCATTGAGAAAAGTCATTAAAAGAACAGCTCAGGATGTGGTTAAGCCCTGACAGTGTCACTCTGGGACCTACATGTTCAGCCTTACAGAGTGAACCCAAGAGGCAAAATTAATATTCTGATCCATTTCTGGGTACTTCTGGAGACTTTGGCAAATTTGTGCAGATTTTGTGCAAGTCTTGGCTTAATATCCCAATTCATGAAGTACCTGAAGATGCCCTGGGTTTACTAGAACTTGTTTGTCCCCAACAGTTTTGAAAATCAAGTCACTTCATCACTACTTATAGAACCCCCATAGACTGGCCTGATTTTTGGAAGTTCCAAGCAGGCACAGTTTTTACTGGTCAGTGAAAAGGATAAGTGCTCAGTAACTGGAAATCCAGCTACTTTCAGCCAGATTTTTTAGCTATATATGAAAGATTTTGGCTATCTGAAGTTGAAAATCTAAAACTGAGGCTCTTGTAGTGACATGATGGAACAGAAATTTGGGTCGTTATTATAGAAGAGTGAAGCAGCAATTGGGTCACTGAGCTTGAAGCAGAAAAGCCAGCTCAGGTTCAGTTTGCTGAATTCATCTAAGGCCTTTGACATTGAGAAAATATCTTCTAATGGTTTTTTTTCAGGGTTTTTCCTGAGGTTTCATTCATAATGTAATTAAAAAGAACACATACTCTCCCACGGATATTTCAGACAGTGGTGAGATCTGGTGTTGGATTTAAATACTTTTCAGAATAGAAAACCTGGAGGTGGGATGACAATACAGGGGGAAAATTTCACTTGGGAAAAATTCTCATTTCCACTGGAGTCAGTGTCAGAATTCCCCCTGACTTGTACATGTAGCAAAAGCAAGTCAGGACAGACAAAAAAAGCATAAACAGAAGCATCCCAAGCCTGCTGAGACTTCATTACGTAATTTTAAAAATACCAAGGATAAATCCAGGCATCTAAATGACACATACATGTGTTAGGCACCATTAATAAGTGATGAGAGATAAATAAATGAAAGGGAACATGCCCAGTGCACCACTGCTCTTCACGGGGGGCCAGGAGGAGGAGCTAAAAATAGAGGAGATGATTTTGTGTGCAAGTGCCATGAAGAAGCAGTGGTTGAGCAGGGGAAGGTGTAAATAGAGCACCAACACAGTCCCAGTGGGGCTGTACAAATGTGAGAGAGGGCACAGCTCCCTCCCTGTGCATCACACAGAAAGACCCAGGCAAGGCACAAACAGCACAGATCTAAAACCCTGCTGCAGATGCCCTGCCAGGGTGGGCTATGGAGGATTTTTTTTTTCCTTCAGTTTTGACTTGTCCCTGAGATATTGTTACTGGCTGCTGGCTTGTTAAGTGTCTTGTATGTGTCGGGTTGGTTTCCTATTTTTGGTGCCTGCATGCCTGCTGAATAATTTATGCTCTGAAAAACAAGTTGAGCAAGTAAGCAAGCTGCTCCTGCACTTCCCTCCCAGAGCTGTGCTGTTAGTAGCCACTGGCTGGGGAAGGAAGGACCACTTGAGCCAAACACTCTGAAGGTTTTAAAGACCCAGACCAGATCCTTAACTCACTTACATCATGATAAAGGGCAGTTGTTAACGTCCTCCCTTTGAAGAAGGACATGTTTTTTCTGATTCTAATTGGCTGCTGCTGTGGGAGCCTGTGGCTCACTGCAATGATGGCAGCATCACAGCTCCAAGCAAGTGCCAGCAAAACATCAAGGAACAGAGAAGCACAGAGCACAACTGTTTCCCCTTAGCTGATGATTTGCGCCCCAAATTGAATCCCACCTGCTCCAAACTTCTAACACAATAATGAAGCACAAATGGCACCAAGCACGTTTCCTGCTTCTAGAGCAACCCAACTGCCCCTGTGACTGGCAGGTAGGTGCCAAAAAGCTGATATGAGGATGAGCATGTGGTAACTGTTGTTATTCACTGTGTGCCTCTGTGTAGATTCTGTTCTTTACAGGCACTAATGCCACAAAAAGTAAACCAGATTATCCTGAACAGCATCACCAATTGTGATCGTGCCCTTAACATCTTGTGAACTTCCCCATCTCAGAGTATTTGGGGTCACCTGTTCACACCCAGTGAAGAACACTTGCTCCAGTAACCCCAAGCACTGTGAGCTTCTGGAGGCAGGATGTGAAATCCAGGCTGTTCTCTTTACAGTAGAAACCTAAAGAGTTTAAAATTAAACAGCAAAGGGTAGAAATTATTGCTTAGTAATAACACTTAACAACACTTCCTTCCCTGAAGGTCTTATGTGTTGTTGCATTCTTCCTCTGCAGAAATGTTTCCTCAAGTTGGATCATGTGCTTTCAGGAGGTCTTCTCATTCACTTCCTTTTCAAGGTATCAGGTGGAGCAAATGTGGAACTGAGGTCAGTATTTCATTTGAGAAGCCAAAACTGGGAAACAAATATCTGAGTGTCCATTACCAAGGTCCTTGTGAGAGTCAGAGCAGAAGCCTGAGCAGATTCAAGGGCTACTGGAATGAGGTAAAACCCCAGCTCCAAAAAAAGGTGATAAGGAGCAAGGTTAATAACTGTATTTAGAAATAAAAGGTTAGAAAGTATACAATGAGCAGGTGATGTGCAGTGTGCTGTGGTCAAAAGCTGAGAAAAGAGTGGCCTCTTCTCAGCAAGCAGAAATGAACTATGAAAGCTACCCAGAAAGTGTGAGTAGAACCAGATTTCTGCAGACAAGGAAAAAATGATGTGAAAACATGGGCTCTGCTTGTTTCAGGCTACACCATCAAAGGTAAGAAGGTTCTCAGTGATGACTGTTGTTATCCCTTACATCTCCATTTGTGGCAACCTGGAAATCATGACAGGCACAGGAGGTGCCAAAACAGTCTCATGTACAAGGACTGTAGTGAAGAATTTAGAATCCAGTGAACAGGCACTTGAAGACAAACTCACTGTTTATAATGAAGAACAAAATATCCTTTCTAGGAAATGTAACAGTAGAAATTTACAGCCATAAACCAGTAACAGTGCACATCCACCCCAGTGCACATTGAGAAATCCAGGACCTAAACTCTGCACGTGATAACCTTGCACCAGAAAATGTTGGGAACTGTAATGTTGAAACAGATGGCTGAGAACATTTCCAGCATTCAAGCTTGACAGCCACATTTACAATATTCTACAGCTGGGTACAAATGATTGGTTAACCTGGCTTTAAAGAGGCCAGGACTGCCCCAATCCTGAAGCCCTGCAGATCATGCCATGGATGAACTGCACGATGTCATGTGGATTTACTGACACAGACTGTCCTCTTCTCAGTGATCTCTGCACCACACTTCATTTTGCAGTGTTGATGTGTCCCCCAGAATGCATAAAACAACAGAGATCTGTTTTGAGTCAAGGCAGTAATGTAGATTTATACCAGCTGAAGATCTAGGCTGTATTATCACCACGTTCCTGTCCTGCATGCAACCTAATGCTGCTGGGCTGCAAACAGCTGCTGGAGCTGCCACATGGCAGCCCAGGGCACCCAGCTTCCTTCTCATGAAACAAAACCTTGTCACATGCAATGGACAGTCCCTTGTGCCTCCCCTTCCTCTGGAAAAAAAGGTAAGATCCACACGAGGGAGCTGAACTGTATCTGAAAGATTGATTTTAAACCTATAGTGCTCTGCTGGTAGTTGGTGCCTTGTCATATCAAACAATGAGCTGGTATCAACAAAAATTAACCCCTCCTTGCATCTATAAGAAGAAAAAAAAAAAAAAACTCCTTGCATCTATAAGAAGAAAAAAACCAACCAAATAAACAACAAAAACAACCCAGGTAAGATGTGTATTTATGGAAATGAGAATAGGAGGCATCATGTTCTCCCATGGTGCACAACTGTTGCAGCCAGTCCTCCTTTCCACACAAAGCTCTTAGGAAGTGCTAGCTCACCTCCATGAGGCAACCCAGCTCAAAGGCTCACTTTCAATTTAGAATATTCCTAAAGTCTGGAGTGGGTGAAGGATCTGAACCCATCCTCATCACTACTGTTGTGATACTTGTGCTTTACAAGCTGTTTTTTTTAAGTGGTAAAAGCCTCTAAGCCTGCCCAGAAGAGACTCTTGAGCTTTTTTTCTACAGGGCACCTCAGCTCCTGAACAGGATTTCTGTGCTCAGGCTACAAAGCAGGGAAGTCTTTATTAAATAATGCAGGAAGAACAAAACAATTACAAACTTGATACTTCTTCATGGCTGCCCCTTTGAAAACCTCTGTTCCATGGGAAAGGGGTTGGATGAAGATGATCTCTATCTGTTCTTAGCTTGCAATGATCTGACTTGACTGCATTTCTGTGTGGGCCTGGTCCAAAGCCCATAAAGCTGATGGAAAACTTGATGTGGAAAATGCATCCCGAGAATAAATGAGAGCAAACCATTTGCAGCAGGGAAGCAGCTTCTCCACCTGAATGGGCAGAGAGATCAGAATCTGGGCTATTTACCTGGCCAAATGAGACTGCCACCTTCCTCACTGCAGGGACAGAGTGAACTCCTGTGGGCAGTTCAGGAGGGTGTTAGAAGTTTCAGTGAAGACAAGGACAGATAAATGGAATCAGTGAGGGGTTCAGCAGGCAAACTGGGGAAGGAAAAGCAGTAACTCAAAAGCAACAGTTGCCTTTTACTGATTTTAGAGCCTTCCAAAATATGTAGGGTCCTTCAGAGAAGGAACCTATAATCTAAGAGTAATCTGAGTGGTGAGTGATGTTAACAAGTTGTAAAAAGAGGAAACTGAAGGTCAGCAAGGTCAGATAGTCACCCTTTTTAGAAAAGCTGTGCTTAACAGCTACGATTTTCTTGACAGTCCTCAAAAACACTCTCTGCTTTGGGTATCTCAGCATAAAGCAGAGTAGTGGTTTGATAGATCAGGTTTAAGAAGGTAATTCTGGTAAATTCAGAGTCTGACAGTACAGGCAGCAGCTCAGCTAAGAACCTCAGGTTGGGTCTCCAGGCAGGGCCACCCACCCATTGTTCGAGTGATCTGCAAAATATTTCATTTGAGCTAAAGGAACATGAAAGAAGCCCTGGAAGCAACAAGCTTCTCAAGAAGCAGGGCATTACCAAGTAGCCTTGCTTCAAAATCCCTGTTACATCATAAAGTCAGCAACAAACTCATCGAGAGAAGCAAGATCTGCAGTCACAAGGGAGCTTGTAATCCACTCAGGTTTTTCCTGAATCCAT
>NW_009953933.1:649517-669397 GCF_000747805.2 Chaetura pelagica
GATGTTACCGACTGTCTTTCCAAATCACAGGAATTACCCTAGCATGTGGAGTAAGATTTAATGTGAAAAACAAGCTGAGGAGTTAGTCTGGGTTATGTAAACTCCAGGAAGGAAGCAGTAAGAACATTTTTTCCTTTGGTTTTAATCTCTGAGAAGAGCTCTCAAGAATTGTAGTGGGAGAATCACTGTCTGATAACTGGGCATTTTTGATGGATTGTGATTTCTTTCATACATACACATATGTAGGTATGTATGTATTTCCTGTACTTTGCTTGGCAACTTGCATCAGAATGAGGTTCAGTGAGAGTAAAATAATGTCAGATAGAGTAAAGAACAGAATTTCAGAGGCTCTTTCTGGCACCTTTAGAGCATTCCTGGTTACTGTCTTGCCCTATGAATGCTGCATGTTTGGATTCCCATTCTCAGCCTTACCTAGTCGAGGCATTGCTCTCTGGCCTGGCTTGGGATGGATCACATCTGAGCACATGAACTGGTGAGAGAGTTTCAGGTTTTTGTTACTGCTCTATTGAATAAAGTTCTTAGTCCCTTCACACTGAAATGCTCCTGGAACACAAAAAAATGCAAGAATTTCATTCTACTTCTGGAAAACTGGGTGCCTTTAAAGTAAGATTGGCTGAGTTTAACTGAGGTGGGGAAAAAGCCTGAATAGTGTCAGTGACTACCATAGGCTATGCAAGTTCAAGTACCTGCACATTAAGAGTGCAACAAGTCCAGTGTCAAACAGCTTATCTGACTGTGTTTCAGATTATTCTTTTCTGTGATGCTTCTAATTTCTGGATCTGCTTTACTGCACTTAAATAGTTAACCCATTAGCAGTCTTTTCCTGACCCAGTATAGTGTCCAGCTATTTTCTTTTCTCTCTTGACCCAGCAGAAAGCCAGTCCAGGGCTGCACACTTGCACACTGATTTTGCAGAGGGGAGAGATGCGCACAGGCTCCTGCCAAAAGGTCTAGATTTCACACAGTTGACATGGGCACTGAAAAATAAAATAAATGAATATAGAATGGAAAAAAGGAAAACTTAAACCACAGCTAAGCATGAAAGGGTGTGACCCTTTGCAGAGGGTTTTGTCTGGGCAGACAAAATTAAGTCTTTAAAGCGTATCAGCACTGACCAAGTATTTGTTCCAAAAGACCAGATTTCCTGAGGCTGAACTTACAAGTTATGCTATTTTAGTACACAAGGGTCAACTCCACTTGACCATTTCTATTTTTTAATTCTGGTTATGAATGGCTGGGAAGCAAAGGACATTACACCCAGGGGATGGTGTGCTACACAGGCAGGGAGTTTGAGAACCAACCCCTGCTCAAATCCTTACATGCAAAGCAGAGATTGGAAGGCGAGCACAGCTCAGCTTGCCGTAAACCTCTGCAGCATGTTTAGGCACAGCATCCATTTTATGATTGTGCTTTACCCTCATTACAGCTTCCCACAAATTTCCTCAGGAAGGTGAGAAAGTGGCCAAGCTTAGCAGAGTCAATATTCCACCAAATCTTTCCTCTGTTCCAGTGTGTGTTCTTTCTAACGCTGCTCCCACCGCCGCGTCTCGGCGCCTCCCAGTGACGCGCTAAACATCCTCACCAACATCTGCCCAGTGTTGGTGCTCCCGACTTCTCTCCTCAGGGGCAAGATGTGTGTTCAGCAGAGTGTTTTCTTGGGGAATTTATTTTTAATAAAATCTAAAGGCATGAGCTCTCTGTGGAGGAAGCCAAGGAGACCTGCCTTGCGCTCAGCGGGGTGGGTGCACAGGGGGTCACAGCCCGTCTGCCCAGGAGTGGGTCAGAGAGAGCAGTGGGCAGATCATGAAAGAGAGAAGGTGGACAGTGCTCAAAGGGAGCTGTGACAGAAGGGGTACTCACACAAGCTGGGAACACAGGAAGGAGAGGGGGAGGCGGGTTGTTTTGTGGGTTGTGGTTTGGTTTTGGGGTGGTTGGTTGTTGGGGTTTTTTGTATCTGTGCTTGCGTTCAGATCTTACGGTGCAAATTACAAACATGAACAAAAAGTTTCAGTCTAATTCCCACAGATGGTCACCAGAGTCACTGCTCACTTCGTGGCTTCCTGGAGGTGGAACAAGAGGGTTATGGCAGTGAAGCATGTGGCAGACTTGGGAGAGTATGTTTGCACATTTCCTGCCTATGCTTTTTTTAATGTCCAGCTCAGGACAACCTTAACAAATCCCAGCATCTCTTGCACATGTATTTTAAAAAGAGAGAGAGAATGGTGGGAAAAAACACGTTGGGCACTTGCAGTAAGTGAGAACATGGGTGAAAAGGTCTCAATATTGGGAGTTGAAGAGTTTCTGGTGAGAAGGTAAATTTAGAGGGCTTTGAGCACAGAGAAGCAGGACTGATCTGCTCTTTTTCTTGGTAGTCATTAAGAGGAACTCTAAGAGACTCCCAGGTAAAGCCAGGAGAAGACAGCTCCATTCTCCTCCAACTATCAGCAACTGATTTTTGCCTTTGACTGCAGTAGATGGGTTAATGCTAAACAAATAATTGTGAGGGTTTTATTCAGTGGGATCTGCTGATCTTCTGAAATAATCACTTTGTATGCATTTAAGCAGAGTCTACACTAGTCTTCACATAAATAGTGCAGTCCGTAAATTGTCCTTCTCCCGTCATAAAAAGACTTTATCTGCAGCCCTGCAGCTAAACCAAGCCAGCTCTCAAGGAATATGCTTAAAATAAACAGTAAAGATAAAACACACTTGTCTTCAGGTAATATTTTATTATTCTCTCTACCACAATTGTCACTTTTCTTCATTTCATTGCTGACTTTTTAACAGCTAAAACCTGGCGTGCTCAGCGTGATTTAGAAAGCCAGATATCCCTTGAGCTGGGGAGAAGCAACATTATCAAACAAAGCCTTAAAAATATCATTGTTCTCTGGTTGCAGAGACACACGTGCATTTGCAGTGATGCAGACAAGGGCCGTCCATAAAGGAGCATTATTTTATTTTTCTCTATCCCAAAACATAAGTTCAGTCTCAGTGGTCGCGTCCCCAGAACTCCCACATGTTTCATTGGAAAATACACCTGAACAAAGAGTGCAAGTTCTGTCCTTGGGGAGGCAGAGAGTAGATTTTTGTCTCAGATTTATACCAGCAGTATGGGGAGACAGAAAATACGCCATAAGTCAAAGAGATTTTACTTATCAGAGCTTTAGACAACCATTTGTCAGTACTTAACTGTATTGCTGGATGACTCATTCCCATTTCTAATACCTAGGAATACAGGGCATGTGTGGGAACACAATGTCTGCATTGATTTTAATCTGGTCTCTTTTTGTACTGTCTACAAATAGCTCAAAACAAACCCAATCAGATAAGCAGAGCAGAAAATGATTGCAAAAACACATACAGCAAGTCACTCGTGGGGGCCTCAGAAAGGCCAAGGAACACATAAACCAGACAGCACCAAGGTAGCACAGCACCTCTCACAACAGGGCACAGCTCCCTTGTGCCATGGCTCATTAATTCAGCCAGGAAAATGGGATCCCTGTGAAGGAAGGAAAAGGGTGGGGTTTTTTTCAGCTGAAGAACCAGCAGTGACCTTCCTTAAACCTACCCTAGTCTTAGCAGCATATCCTTTCTGAATCACTTCAGTTTTGGACTTCTTTCATGCAAATCCAAGCTCCATGTCAGCGTAGGAATGGGTAATTTATCACTTCCACTGGGCAGGATGGAGAGGGCAGGCTTGGCTGCTGTTGCTGTTTGAAACACTGAACTCCTTTTCCCAAAAGCCTGCTGCAAGCCCTGGCTCCAGAAGGCTGCTGGGGAATGGGTGTGGAAGACTTTGGGGAAAGAATTTTCCTGCTATGGGAGAATTTATAAGTTTTTGAAGTTATATCTGATCTACAATGAAACAGAAGATGAAATTTTGATACTGCTTTGCAGGCTAATCCTCTGAAAACAACTTGAATCAAGTAAATTGAGATTTCAGATTTGTCTTTCAATAACAAGCTGTTTGATTTCAGTTTCAGTATTTTCTTTTTTTCTTCACCTCTTAGTGAAGATGAAAAATTTCACAACAAAAGCTCAGCTAAAAGAACCAACCAAGCCAATCCTTCAGTTTTAAAATTTTCCAAATAGACCCTGTCAACACTTTCAAGATCTTTTGATATTGGAATATTCATCACAGAGATTGGTCTCCAGAGCATTGCCATAGCCTTGACAAGGCCAGAATTTCCAGCAAAAATGTCTTGCTGGTCTAGCTACTCAACACATATTTCTTCTTCCATCCTGAAGTAACAGTTTGGGAGCCAGGGTGGAAGGGTAGAAACTAAGCATGCCAAATAACAGTCTCACCCTTAATCCAGAAGTGCTGAAAGGAGGAAGAAGCAGTCAAAAGGAAGCTCAGACAGGAGAGAGATGACAACCTGTCTGATATTAGAACAGTCACAGCCAGAGTAGCCTCTCTGACTTTGCACATACATTGTAAATTCCATTTTCCACATCAGAGCAAACTCTAATTCCCCAAGAACCCTGTGAGTAACCTCATAAGGGTACTGCAATCAAGCTGATTGGACATCAGAATCCATGATAGAACTGTCAGAATTGCTGCAAAGACAAGGATCAGAACTTCATCTTGCCTTCTCCTCTTACCTGAGCATCTGCTCTTCATTCTTTCTGATGAGTACCTTTTCTTTGTGAACCATTTCTCTGAGAACAATTAAGTGGGCAAAAGGACAGGCTCAGAGAGGCTCCTGAGGCAGTGCCAGCTGAAGGCAACACACATCTACACATCTCCAGGGAGTCCTCAGCTCCAGGAGACAGCCAGAGCTACTGCATCTCCTGGTCCTGGAGCTAGCTCTGCTGTCAACAGCCCAGGGCCTTCACCCCAAGGCTGCAGCCTGCATTCCTGGGGCAAACCTGCTGTCCTTCATGTGTGGGCAACACCAGGAGAGAGCACAGCCTGCAGGGAACAGCCAGGCAATCCTGTTTGCAGGGCCCCTCTAGATGCATCTGATCTGAGATCATCTGATTAGAAAGTTGTGAGCTCCCCCCAGTTTGCCAGCCCAGATGTGCAGTGTCTGGAGACTCGAGGATGTCAGTGCTGCATCACAACTCCCCTCAGCATCTGGAGAGACAGGAAGGAACTTCAGGTCTCCAAAAGCACGTGGGAAAGCAATTAAATATCTGCAACCATGATAAGCCCAAGTAAAACTTCCTTGTGGTTTCCATCTAGGATGGAATCAACCTTTTAAGAAGCTGTTTTGAAGAGAGAGGGTTCCACAGCTTGAAGGCTTCAGGTCAACCCTGTGTCCTGTGACAATAACAACTTCCTCCCTCTTTACTTCTGAACAGAATGGAAAGTTGTTTATGCACATCCTACACTCTTGCTTGCATCTTGATGCCTGTCTTTCAGCAGCCTCAGGGAAAGATTATGAGAGATAGTGAGCCCCTACAAAGAGAAGTAGAGGGCCTCCTAATCCTATTACTTGGAAGAACCTGTTCTACAAGAGCAATGCATTTCCTTGACAGCAGAAAAGTGTTGTGGAACCTCTATGAGGTTCAAATGGTTTCAAAGCTGTACTCCAGAAGCAGATCTCCCACAGTTTTATGTAAAACCAGGGAAGCTCAGGGATTCCTCAGTACATCTTGGATTAACTGGCAATTTTGCATCTTTCTATGCCAAGCCTGGATCTGCTAAAGCCACGATGATGGAGATGCTCTTTCTTCTTCTCCATCCAGGGTAGCTTCTAAACAGAAACACAAATATCAATCACCTTGGACCACATTATATTCCCCTGATGAATTTATCCAGTTTGGACAGGAAGCTAGAAGCTTTCCCATCCTCACTGCAAAACACAGGACAGTGGAGACACTGGAGGCCATCAGGATCTCATCTTCTGCACAGAGGGGTTCACTTGTACCTGTGGAAGACCTGGTGTACCCAGACCTCAGGGACAGGAAGACCTGAGGGTCAGCACGATGTCAGAGGAAAAAAACCAATAAGTATCCACTTAAAACCCAATAACACAAGAGGATTATCACCCTAGAAATCAACTCAAGGGAGCATATTGCTTGCCAAATAAAGGAAAAGTGGGTTATTTATTATTTTAGCAAGGATTTTTTTTTTATTAAAGCAAACACAGAGTTTACTGTATTAAAGTAATAAAGATAAGCAACAAGGAAATTTCTGAGATTAAATAATCACCTTCTCCAAGCACTATTTTTTTTTTTACTTTTATCAGCTATTTTATTTAATTGTTAAAATCAAAGTTTAGTTTTAACTAAACAACCAAATATCAAACCATCGTTTTTGAAAGAGGCTGCTGGAAGCCTTAGATTTGGGGTTTTTTTGGCCCGTAGCTGCTGTCTGAAACAAGCATCCTAAAATTATCAAAGACAAAGATATAAACAACCCTGACTTCAATCTGTACAATTTAAATTAGTTTAGATAATTGCAAATGTGTGGCTTATATTCCCCATCTCTGCACACATACTCAAGTTCACTAAAAATAAAAATTTTCCTCTGATTTGCATCTGATTTATTTATTTTTTTCCTTTTGAGCCAGGGGTTGCTTCTCCACCCACACATGCAGCAGCAGCTAACTCTCAGTTAATTTCAAAAGATCTTTAACAAAGAAGAGTGCTGGAGAGGGATCTAAGTTACTGGAAATGAAGCATCTGGACTGCTCTAAAGTACAAGCTTTTTTCCATCACTCTGGAAGGTAACTGGACTTAAAGAAAAAACCAGTTGTTACACTCTGCTGTACTTGACTGGTTGCTATACTCTGGTGACTCATTTTGCATGTTGAAACATGCCCACTTTCATTACTTGAACCACACATTAGCTTGTTTTGTTTCTGAAGCAGTGTGAAAGGGCAGGGTTTGTACCTCTAGAATAGTTTTTGTAACTAGATTAAGACCAACCTAGTGCTGATGTCCTATGGTTTTCCTTGGTTGTGAGATCTCCCAGCAAAAGGTCTTTACCTTTCTTACAAGTACTGAAAGACCAGAAACTGAAAAATCAGGGACAGGGTGGGAGCATAAGGGATCTGTCAATACACCATTATCTTAAATTATGGAGAGACTAGATGAGCAGACCAGCCTTCCACAAAGCCCCACAGTGGAGACATCCAAGCAGGGCCTGCTGCTGGTGTCCTACTTGGCTTGCTCAGAGCTCACTCCAGTAGATCATAGAATCATAGAACCACAGAATGGTGAAGGTTGGAAGGGACCTTAAAGACCATCCAGTTCCAACCCCCCTGCATGGGCAGGGACACCTCCCACCAGCCCAGGCTGCTCCAAGCCCCATCCAACCTGCCCTTCAACTCCTCCAGGGATGGAGCAGCCACAGCTTCCCTGGGCAACCTGGGATGCACCTCTCCAAGTACACAGTGTCCCTATCTCCCTGAGACTTTCCTCAGCCCTACAGTGAAGGAAAGAGAGACTTGAAGCAGTTCTAAAAGGAAGCAGTTGTTAAAAACAAAATAACCCAGAGGTAGAGGTGTCATTAGCTGCATTCAAATTCAGCAGAGGGCTTTGAGGAGGGAATCCTGAAGCATTTGCACTGGGTTCAGCCTTGGTACAGAGCAAAAGGGTTACCTCAGGCCTGCATGTCCCACCGAGGCAACCAAGGTGAACCACTGCTTCTTTGGCTTTAAGCATCAGGAAGTGAAGTGTCTGCATGAAAGCAGTCAAAGGAAAGAGAGAGGCACAGCCTGCTGCCCTCACCCCCAGGCAGGGTCCCGAGCAGGTTGCACAGCTTGCTGCTCTTCACTGCCCACAGCCCAGCTCCCCCTGCACCTCACACAGCCACCAGCACACACCCATGTCTGGGGGGCTCTCTGCTCCAGCCATGACATCCTCATCCTTAGCTGCCATGTCTTTGCATCAGGAAGGAGTCACAGATTTATTGATGTTTTTAACCACGCCGCTCGTAACACACACACCCCAAAGGGAGGGATGAGAAGGGCTGGTGAGGACTGTGCTGAGTCGAGACAGCATCTGTGGTGCTGCTGCCAGACAAAGGGAAGCACACAGAGAGGCAGTGCAGAGAAAAGCCTCAGAAAACCTGCAGTGCAGCAGGATGAGTAAACTAGCTAACAAAACACTTGATATCTTTGTACAGCAAGCCACGTTAAATGAGGCATGAAAGAGTAATCTGGACATGCACCCAGTGAAAGGAACAGGCTGGGAAAGACAGAACCAGCCATACAGCTTCAAGCTGTGATATTAAAAAAGACATAGTAAATGAACTGATTCAGGGTTAAAGACAAAATTAAGTATATTTGGAAACTGAAAAAACTGAGGGATGACTTGCTATTTCTTTATTTCACTGAGCTTAAAGACAGGAGAGACCTTTGTAGTCATCTATTTTGACTTCCTGAATAGTACAGGCTATTGCATTTCTCTCCTCTTTTAATGCTTAGGTTACCTTTTCAGGTAGGGTTAAACCAATGCAGTGCTTAGCTGCATGAAAGCAGGTACCCCTGATTAGCTGTGTCATTGAACTACACTGAGAGGCTAAAGGACAGGAGGATTATTTCTGTCCTCTGGGGAGTCAACAGTTCCGCTCCGCAGGCAGAGGACAGGGAAGACAATTCAGCTGGTATCTGAGGGCATGCCCAGAAGATACTAATCCACACTACTGACAGAAAAACAAAACCAAAACAGCTGCTCTTACCCAGGTGCAAAAGCTGTATTTTTTCCCCACAGCTGGTGTCTGGTTGGACTTTCAGTGCACAAGGAAAGCTCACAAGTTAATTCAGCTCCGAAACAGGCTTCCCCTTCCTACCCCTACCTCTACTTACTCTTGCACCATTTCCATCCCCACCAAACCACAAAATGCCCCTTCTCATCAGTTTTGGAGAGGAAGGCAGGAGACAATCTAAGCAACCCCATGAAATACATATGCTTCATTGTTCTTAAGGAAACAGAAGGGAACAAAGCAGCAACAGCAGCAAAAGATTCTTCTTCATTCTTACAGGCACTCATAAAAGACCCGAAGCATAAGATTTTATTGCAACCATCTATTTATTTAGAGCTGCAGTGCTGTGGGCTTGCCTCAGGCAATGCTTAACCCCCTGCCCCCTAAACCAGACTCAGGGATTTCCACAGAGAGTGGAAATCTCTCTCCTGCTTAAGAGTGGCAGCAGAGAAGACTCAGGTGTGAAACGTTACTGTGGAGGAAGAACTGCATCCAGAGTTACAAAGGGTGAAAAGGCTAAGTTAAGGTTTCAAGTAAGAGAAGGAAAGAACAGGGGAATTTAGGACATCTAAATACACAAAGGCTATCTAATACTGAGATAACAGGTGACAGCATTTTGCCTAGACAGAAAGACAGAAATGTATGTAAATACACTCTAACGATGTCAAACAGAGAACCAACACTGCCTCAGATCAGTTTTTCTCTGTTTATTCACCCTCACCTGATATCTGGATTGAACAACATTAGTCTTTTTATGATGAGCTTTGAACATGGAGCTCAGAGAGGTGATTATCTAGGAAGGCATCATTCTCCTTTACTGCCTCAAAAAAAAAAAAAAGGAAGAAAATAAAATAATATAATATACAACAGTATCTGTCTGTGGCTACAGCCTTCTGAGCCAATCTTCAGCCTGTACTCCCAGCTGTACTACTTTGGCTGTCAGCCTGCAAACATCTAAGTAGGTAACTCCCACCACTGTGTACCATTAGACTGTCCTCATGATTTACCACAACTTGTTATTAATGATTTAAATAAGAATATAGAAGTACCTCACAATGGATTTCTCTCCTGGTATGTTTTATGAACGTGTCCTGTCAATGACTTCGAGAGCATCAGCATTTTAATTTGTCTTTTAAATGGGTTATTATCAAAGCAACAAATTTCCTGGATTTTAAGGAGTCATCACTTTATAATATACAACAGTATCTGTCTGTGGCTACAGCCTTCTGAGCCAATCTTCAGCCTGTACTCCCAGCTGTACTACTTTGGCTGTCAGCCTGCAAACATCTAAGTAGGTAACTCCCACCACTGTGTACCATTAGACTGTCCTCATGATTTACCACAACTTGTTATGTCTTCTGCAGACTTGTTATTAATGATTTAAATAAGAATATAGAAGTACCTCACAATGGATTTCTCTCCTGGTATGTTTTATGAACGTGTCCTGTCAATGACTTCGAGAGCATCAGCATTTTAATTTGTCTTTTAAATGGGTTATTATCAAAGCAACAAATTTCCTGGATTTTAAGGAGTCATCACTTTCCAGATTCCCCCCTCATTTTTCAGTACTGCCCACATTAAGGTGATATGTTCACCACACCAACAAGCATTTCAGTTTTGAAGAAGCTGGCAATTCTAAAAGATTCAGATACCTTAATTGTAATTTGTGCTATATTCTGCTGACACAAATGAACATATAGGGAAGATGTTGACGTGTACATAGGGAAAAAACTTGTCTTTAGGCCAGAGATTACACTTTTTTTGTCCATCAGAATCAAGTCCAGTATTTGTTATTTATTGTACAAAGTGATGGACATCTTGCATCAAGGAGATACCATATCACAGAACCATGGAATCACAGAGCTGTCAGAGTTGGGAGCTCCAGAGACCATCCTGCCCAGCTCCCCTCTAAAGCAGGATCCCCTGGAGCACATCACTCAGGGCTGCATCCAGGGGGTCTGAATATCTCCAGAGAAGGAGACTCCACACCCTCCCTGGGCAGCCTGTCCCAGGGCTCTGTCACCCTCAGAGTAAAGAAGTTTCTCCTCATATTTAAATAGAACTTCCCATAGAACCATAAAATCTGCTGTGTTGGAAGGGACCCATCAGGATCACCCAGTCCAACTCCTGTCCCTGTGTAGGGCACCCCAAGAATCACATCATGTGCCTGAGAGCATCATCCAAACACTTCTTGAACTCAGGCAGGCCTGGTGCTGTGACCACTGCCCTGGGGAGCTGGTTCTATGCACCTCTAGATGATGTCTAGAGATCCTTTCCAATTCTGACCATTTTGTGCTTCTGTGGGTGGGAAATACAACCTGGGTTGAAGTTATTGTGTCTACGTATCTACATCTTTGTAGCTGTCACACGATGGCAAAGGCCACTTTTATGTTGATTTTTTACTTTGCATTATCCTGCCACATCAGTGTCTATGTTGTTCTGCCCTGACCCAGGTTCGCTGCCTGTACCTGAAACCCTCTGGGTTCATACAAGGGTGAGCAAGGGGGGAATCAGCTTTGCAGAGTTGCTGAGGAAAAGAAAGTGATACAGACCTAGGCACCAAGTGAGAAAAACTGGAGAAAGGACTGGCTTGAAATGCTGCAGTAGATACAAGGGAAGAGCAAAAGTCTATTGCAGTGACAGACACACACAAAGCAAAGGAATGAGGATTAAGTGGTGGTTTCCCAGCAAAAATAAGCAAGAGGCATAAAGTGCTTAACATAATCCCAGGACATAGAAGGAAACAAAGCCCAACTGACAGAGAACAAAAAAAGGGAAAGGGAAAACTGGGGTTTCTTTCTTTGCTGTAGTGTCTGGGGTTTATCAGATACTACACACCTTGCAGAGCAATGTAAAGGCATGAAGAGCTCTCTGTCATTATCTGACCACAAAGTCACATTAATGTTTGACTTACTCGCTTCAACCAGAACAAGAAGGCAGCAAAGGCTCAGGGAATTATATAAACTGGAGCATGCATTTTTTTCATGAAAGCTGAAAGACTCAGACAGGCTTAAACTACAAGAAATGCTTTTTATCATCTTAAAAATGATTTTACAGAAGTAAAACTCCAAAACAGATAAAACCAAAGCCGTGTTGTTGACCTGCACTGCATTAAACAAATCAGTGGGTGATGTATGTGACCACAGAGCTTGTTAGCTATTTTCAGCAGCTTTCCTTGTGTGTTCTGAGCTGATCTGTGGCTTATTTTAACTTGCCCTAATGGCAGCTGTGGGGTAAAGAGTTTGAGATATCAACACTCAACAGAAAATGGTCTCTAGTGGCTTTTGAGTATGTCATGTAATGGCTGCTCTGGGCTGTAATTCTTCCCAATAAACATCTAACTCCCCCAGTGTGTGCAAGGACAGAAAGCCCTGGTGGGAAGGGGAGAGGCACATTTCCCTGCAAAGTGGCAGGGAAGGGGAAGGAGACTGGAAAGGAACAATTTGGAAGCAAGACGTGCCACAGAGCCCCTGTTTCTCTCTGTCAGATCCCCAGAATGTGCTGTGTTCACATTCATCATTTACCTTCTGTGCTTCTGTGCTGTTCTGGAACTGGACCCACACTCCAGTCAAGGTGCTACTTTATGTGAGCATGACACTGTCACCTTTTGTCATCCTTATTTATATGGCCACCAATTGCACTTTTCCCTGCTGCTGTGGACTGAGAAGTGATCCTGACCAAGCCAGTTTTGACATATTCCATGCAACTTAGAAGATTCCAAACCATCAGAGTGGTGTTGATGCTGCAGGGTGCAGTAATCGAAACTAGACATAGAGCAGTGAAAAGTGGAGCATAAATGCAGTTGAAATCTGTGGTCCTTTCCCTGTCACACTAAACCACCAGACTCTCTTAGTAAAAGTGAAAGTTTTCTCAGAGGTGAAGTTGTCTTTCCTGTGTTGCTTTGGTATTAACTTTAGGAGTTCTGTATGAAGAGCTTAACCAGCCTGGTGAGAGACAGCTTGGTTGGGTTTGGTTTGGTTTGGCTTGGTTTGGTTTGAGCTGGCTGCAGTCTACCAATAAGATACATCTGCTTGCTAAGATTAGGATATCATTAAACTGTCTGGGAATTCTCTCTGTGTAGGGCAAAGTGCTGAGTCTTGGTGCACACTGGAGATACCAAGCAGCACTTCCACAGCAGTCAGGAAGAGACTGAAGTTGGAGAAGACTCACACTGAAGGGCTCTCACTGTCACTATCTCCCCCCTTCCTTTCCCTTCTCCCCTCACTCCAATTTGGCAGACAAAAAGGTAGGCAAGCTGGAAGCTTTTAGTTCTGCCTGACAGCCTAGCAAAATACCTAGTGCAGATGCAGGGAGCCAGCATAAAAAGCATGGTGTCTGATTAGAGGAGATACCAGTAGCCAGGGGAAAGACTGCAGGGCCTGAGGAGTTGGAACGGAAGGCAGGTTGAAAGGAGGGGTTCCTCTCCCAGCCTGACAGCACGGGCACTGGGGGAGGAGTGTGAAGGGAAAGATGGGAAAATATAGGGAATGCTAGTGTTTTAGGAAGAAAAACTGGAGCAGCTGGCAATTAAAAACCCTGAAAAAAAAAAATAAAAATAATCCCATCATCACATACTCTAATTCTATCACAAGATAAAAGACACATGAGCATGAGCAGAAGAACTGAGCTTCATGGAAGGACAAGGAGGAATTCCAGGTACTCACTGCCATGCACAGGCTGTGAACATGCTCTAAAATAGACATGCCTAGCCTTAGATCCCTTCCTGAGCAGGGCTAGTGCATTTCCAAGTCCAAGTTTTCCATTCAGCTGGAATGGAATGGAATACTTCAGTTGGAAGGCACCTACAATTATAATCCAGCCCAACTGCAAAGCACATCAGTTTCTTCATGAATTGAAAATTATATTAATGGACCAGTAGGTCTGGAATTTAACACAGCTCTTGGCAGTGTCTTCCTTCCTGTTTGACCCACAGAAATGGCTGGGAATACTGAAAACAGAGAATGGGTGAGCAAGAAAGGTGAAATGAAAACGTGACTGGGATGACATGCAGCTGAGGAGAAGTTCCTAATGAAAACAACATCAGCCTCCCCCCACCAAACTGATTTGCCTCCATTCCCTGCCATTATTGCTCACACTGGCTGCTCCATGGGATCACTGTGAGCACCTGTGGGAGACAGGAGGGGTGGTGGGCAGGGAGGCAGAGGGGTGCCATCAGTGCAGAAAGTGACTGATCATTTCAGGATCCTCCATGACCTCCCCATCCCTGGTAAGTGGGAGGGTGAGAGCAAAGCAGTAAAAGGACAAGGCAGTTTTTCCCTTTTTCAATATTAAGCATTCCACACTCCTAGACTTCCTTTTACTCCCACTAGACATTTGAAAAATACTGTGGTGTTAAATACCAGGCTTTAAGAATTTTTAATTGAATTTTCATTAAAAATAAATATTTGGAAAATAATTTTAAAGTGTTTGCAATCATGCAGATGAATCTTGATCACATCACTGTTCAAACTCCTGGTCCCTGTGTAATTACTTGCTCAAAACACCTCTTGTGAATAGCAAGTAAATCATTAGTGATTAGACTTTTTGGGATTGTTTTGAAGAGACCCAGCTGCTGTCTTTATGTCAAAGAACATCCATAAGGCACCAGTGATTAAACAACATGGTATTTTTGCATGTCAGACATCACGTGCTTGGATATTAATCACGCTCAGTGCTTTTCAGAAGTGAATCTTCAATTATCTCACTGAAGAGCAGCTCCAGCCCCCAGTTTGCAGACTGGGATTCTGAGGCACAGGCCGAGTCACTTGCCTCAACTCCTGCAGCAGATCTGAGCTCACAGAGCCAGGGCTGGAACCAGGGCAGAACTTCACTTTGTGTCTTGCCTTCTCACCCACTTTTCATTTTCCAACCAAAGTGCTGAGAAACGAAGAAAAATTCTGGATTATTTGATGATAATGGAGCAAAAAACCCCAAGACCAACAAACCAAAAACCAAAACCCTAAGAAATGGGCAAGCATGTTACCAAGGTTAGAAAATCTGAACTTAAATCAGAAGAAAAAAAATTGTAACCTTCTGCAATCTTTTTTTTTTCCCCCAAAAAGGAAATACAGCAAAGCATTTTCCAGAATAAAGAGCTCTTCATAGGCCCTAAATCAGCCACTAAAAAATATCTCTCCTGTCCAAAAATTGTCATCCTGAATCATAGCTCTGTCCTCATTACTGAGATATATATACCTAGAAGGAGAAGGGGAAGAATGAGAATTGCTCTGCTTAATTGTGATAGCAGCAAGGGCTATTTAGTGTATCTGCAAGACAACTTTTCTGCATAAAATATGGTGGTTTTGCAAGTGACTCTCAGAAGTAGTTTTTCACTGTTTATGTATAAATATATACATATGAAACATTCATTGAAGCATATAAATAGTGTTTCGTAAGCCCAACAGAACAACAGCTGTAAATCATTACCAGACTGAGAAATTAAAACCTCCTTTTGTGTCAGCGGGGCAGAAGGCAGGGAGTTATTTATAAGATGCCCTAAACATATAGTTGAGTTTCCTCCTGAACTCAAAAAAGGTACAGCAGCTACTCATAAAGCTGAGTCAGGGACTGTAAAAAGATGAGTTTGCGGAGCAGTGCTGAGCTGGACCAGAGATCACTGTGACATTTAGTGGTTACAGTACCACTGGAAAAGCAACCAACTCCTCCAGAGGAAGTGGTGATGTGCTTACTCAAATTTTCTGCCCTCCCTCAGGTTCCTGAATTCACAAGCTGAAAGCCTTCAGCAGGCCTGAAGCCGGAGACAATCATGCTCCTCCACATCCTCACTCAGGAAGCTTTAAATTACAAGGATGGATGGTTGTAATTGCCACTTTCTGGGTTCTCTGCTGGAGCTGTTGGTAAACATCTATGGCCAAACATATGGATGTTGTTGTGATAGCTGTGTCAGCCCATCCTCTTGCAACTACTGCCTTATAAACTTTGCACCCAGTGTATTTGGCAAAGACTATTAGAAGTGGAAATATTCATAGAGAACTTGTAGGCAGCAGCTTTATGCCCTGACATTAGCAAACTGCCCACTAAATTAACCAGCATGCATTGTCAGTAAACACGCTTTGAAGACAGGGAGGAAGCTCTGAATTACTGCAAGAGAAAGTCAGGGACCCCATAGAGCTAAAAGCCTATTTAAACATTTCTTATTTCTATATCCTTCTGTTAGTAAAATCCTAATTTCTCTCTCTGTAGACTAATAACTAGTGAAAAGTTGAAGCTTACATTCTGGATCCAAACATGTTTGGGTTATGATTTTGGTTGAGGCTCCTTAAACGAGAATTTGAATCCATGTTGTTGTTGCCAAGAATGACCAAGATTATAGGACACTTTAAAAGCACCATTCCTCATTGTGGGGATGACAAATCCTGACCTTCAGGGCAGGAAACAGTATCAATAGCTGGGCAATGCAGCGCCCCACAGTCCTCTCTGAGTCTTGCCATGCCCATCATCAATTCCAGGCCTGTTTCCAGGTCCCAGGAAGCACAGAAGTGTTCAGGGCACTCACTCCATCCACATCCTCACCAGCAACTAGCCTGGTGCCTGCTGGCAGTCTTCAAACGGCAAAACACTTGCTGCTACCACATCCGATGCCAACAGACTGCTTTCCTTCTCTAATCTCAAGCTACAACAAGGCAGGCCTGAGTAGAGAGCAAAGAAAGGAGGGAGAAGAGACAGAGGCAAGAGCTCCCATTGCCCAAGGAGAGGTCAGAACCAGTAAAAGCCTTCCCGTTTCTTTCAGCAGAGGATGCAGCTAACTCTGCTTTCTTCCCCTGTGCTGAGAGCTCACACTTCACTTCCTCAGCCCCTCAGCCCCCAGGTTGCTGCCATCCCTGAGCTCCCTGTGTCTGGAGGGTGAGGAGTCTGCCCTGCCACTGAGGGCACCTTCTCCAGCCACAGCCTGTCATAGGGACCAGCTCTGAGCTCTTACATACAACATGCTACCCCCTCCAGCTGGAAAGGCAGGCAGGTTTTGCTGTCTCTGTTTTACAGAGAGATACACTGAGGGTCAGGACAGGTCAGCATGACTTGCCAAGGGTCACCCCGCAAGCAGGAACAGAGAGTTTCTTGGGGTCCCACCAACCACAGCTGAAGTGTCTTGGGGTCTCATTTCACTTCCAAACAGATTGCCCCTGCAGCAAGGAGCAAGGCACGTGGCACACAGCCAGGGGTCTGCCCAGCAGCTCTTTGCTCAGCATCAGGGCTGTGCTGGAGCGAAACCTCAAACGACATGGTGCTGCACAGTGGGATGCTGACCCAGGGCTCTGTGACCTGCAGGGCTGTTCCAGCCACCCTACCCTGCAAGCTGCCAGGAGTGCAGCGTGCACATTCACAAGTCCCAGCTGGCAGCTGGGTGCAAACACAGCAGATGGTGACAAGGCAGGAGTGGCAAAGAAATAAAACCACCGAATTTCAAGGCAGCGCTGCCAAACCTTTGCTGCCAGTGATGCTGAGTTCCCCCAGTTCTAGTGCATAGTTATAATGAGAGGGTGAAAAAAAAAATACTAGCTCTTTGGTGCACTGCAGGGTCCTCTGGGGTGTTCCAGGTTTGCTCCAGCTTCTGCCAGGCAGCAGCTCTCTCCTCTGGACCAGCCAGTGACTCCTTTGGGAGCACAGCTGGAAGGGCCCTGCTGTGCCTCCTCAGGCCAGAAGCTGGGCAGACCTAGAGCTTTACCAGGGAGAACAGGTGTAAATCAAGGGCAGAACCCTGGGCAACCAGCTACTTGGACAGTGTACTGCAGCTCTGAAATTCCAGCTGGAAATGCAGGGACCTCCAAATAGGCTTGTGTTGATAGAATAAACCACGATAAAAGAAATAAGGGGATGTGTATAAATCCAGCTATCTTTATCCATTTCCCATCTAAGCATTTCACCCAAAAGCCAAAGAGCTGATTTGTATGGCTCCCTTATAAAGGGAGACAGTCACAGACATACTGTTTTTAGCTTCATTACCAAACATTCTGGAAAAGGCAGGAAGCAAATCTAATTGTGCTCTAGCCTGATGCCAATAATTACGTATCCAATATGATAGCTAAATTACTGGGATTTATCTGTCTTATCCAAAAATATTAGATTAGCTTGTGTTTTCAGCTAAGCCACATTGCTTTTAATTTTCATAGACTTGTTTGATCCTCTTGGCAATTTCACAAAGAATGAAGACATTTTGGTGGGTTAAACTAGTTCTGGTTACTGTGCTGTTTCAGAGGAGCAGGTTTCCTCCTCATTCTGCTCCTGTCACCTACTCAGGGGTACCAGAGTTTGCTAATGGGAACTCCTGGACAAAAAGCCAGTCTAGCCAATCCAAACTCCCTCCCCCAGACACTGCAGGTTTAATAACTTCTTCTATTCCTTTCTCCTTTACAGGAGCTCCTTCTTTTTCTGACAGTGAGCTGGAGTTTGAGCAGCACACGACCCCAGTTGCACCCAGACTACCTGTCTGGGCTGAGTTTGATCTCAGACCAGAAATTTTCCCAATCCATGCCTGAAGGATCCATTACCTCACCCCAGTGCTGAGCCAGAGGGGAAGGCAACAGGCAGGCTGTGGAAATCCAGAGGAACTCACAGAACAGCACAGGCATTCCCACTGAGATCATCAGCTGCTTCCTTCAAGCTGTTAACACAGGACTCAGATCATGAGTCAGCCCATTTCCCTCCTCCCTCCCCCCTCCATCTCCTAACTTTAAAGCCAGGAGTCTAACTTAAAAGATGCAAATATATACATATGTCTGCATAGATACAATTTTTAAGTAATACAGTTGGCATTTTCTTTATCTACTGTTTTTAGAACTATCAAAGTTTTTCCTTGTGTTTTCTTGACTAAAATAGGTCTGTTCTTCTTTGAAAAAAAAACCAAACCTGAATGAGCATTTTTGCATAACTGCCTGAATCCAGGAAGTGGAGAAAGCTCCTGATTTGAGAAAAATGCTCATGCTACACTAAAAACAATTCTACATATGGGTTCCTATGCTTTGCTGGACTGATGCTCAGCCTGCTGATAGACTTACAAGCAATCAAGGTGAGGCCTCCAAACCACAGGGAAATATGGAGGCCAATTCTACAGAGCAGAGATGCTGAAAGATTTGCTTTGTGCCATGAACTGAGGTTAAAACAAGTTCCAAGGAAGAAATCCTGGCCATGGAGAGATCACTGAGGAATCTGCCATCACTTCTCCTGCAAGGAGTTTGCTTTGTTGTTAGGTGTAGTCAGCTTATTATATTTTTTTACCACTTTTCTTATGTGAAAGTAGTAGCACCATTTTAAATCATTATGGAAACAACTATGAAAAGCAAATTAAAACATAGTTAAAACTAAAAGCTCATAAATGTTTAGCATCCTGAAGCTCCCTCATTAGCAAGAGATGAAGAATTGCACTATCCTTCTTGCTTATATTTTTAATTATATGCATTAATTTTCATATCTCAAACCCCTTTGTAGCACATTTCTTCCTCTAGTAACCCAACCTCTTCACAGTTTTTAGTAGACATTCTATTCCAAAAACACTGCAGCAATTTGAGTCCTCCAGGCACGTAAGACTTCACATAAAAGAGTAGATGTGTCCTAGAGAAAGCAAATAAGTCACTTCTATATAAAAGCAGCCCTGTCTAGATTAAATCTCTGGCACAACAAACTGAGTGTGTAGCTATTCAAGCTGACATCCCTTTAAGCCATATATTAAGCTCTTTTTCACTTGCTGTTTTATAAGAAAGAATAATCTATTATACTGTGATTGCTGCAGTCCTGTTTTCTTTTCTCACTGCACCCCTCTCTCCCCCTCACATGCTATTTTAAACCCTGGGATAATTTCCCCACTGGTAGGCTTCTTCTACAGAATTCAAGAAACCATTTTTTAAAAGTAATTTAAGAATCATTCTTATGCATAGGGTTCAAAGGGAACTGATGAGTGGCACACATGTATGGAATACTGAAAAATATTTCTCCTGATAGTCACCAGGAACTTCTCTTTGACTCTTTACTGAATGTACAATGAAGAGCCTTCACACTCTGCTTAATTCCTTGGAACTGGACTTGTGTGTTTCATACAGTCCTGAAGTTTCAAAGACAAGACTGTAGGGGCAAAATGCAATTTCCTTCCCTGTATCACAATGGATAGTTCTGTTGCCTGGTGATGTCACTCCAGCTTTGGAAAGGCTGTGTCTTTACCTGGCACACACACCTACTGAACTTTCTGAAA
>NW_009953933.1:669442-673064 GCF_000747805.2 Chaetura pelagica
CCCATGTGATGCATTGCCCTGTTGCACACAGCAATGAAGTTAAGGACAAGAACGTGCACAAGCTTTCATAGCAGCAAACTCTGAAAGATCAAAAGTGAAAGAAGTTCCTTTGGCTGTGCTGGAGACACTAGGTGTTTGCACCATTTTGGTGAGGAAAAAGATGCAAGGAAAAGCTCATGACCTGTGGCATCTTGTGCAGCTTCTTAAGCCTGTCACAATCCACCCTGAGAACTGGGGCCCTTTTTACAGGGCAGCACTGCTGGTTCTTGCTGGTATTTTGCTGGCTTCACTTGCCACATGTACTGCAGTCTGGAGTTACAGATGAGCCCCAGGTTTCTGCCTTAATTTGCCAGGGCCTGCCAAGCACAGGGACTCTGAGTACACACAGGTGGAAGGAAGTGCTGACACAGGGAATTCCAGGACAGCTCAACACTTTTTCTCTGTGAAGATAACTAAGAAAAGGCACAGACTTGCACATCCAAAGGTCCCAGTACTCATGCAGGGAGTTCCAGCCACAGCACCTGCATCACCAGAGCTCGTGCATCACCTGTTGTGCATCAGAATGCAACCCTCTTCAGTTGTGCTGCTGGGTGGAGAAAATGAAGTGTTTCTTGCAGACTGTTCTCATCTGCTTGATGACTGTTCTCATCTCCTATATAATGTACTTCCATTAAAACATAGATTTTCAATGTGGGGTCCCAGATCTAAGCACAAAAACCGAAGGAACGAACTTTGGTGGAACAACAACTTGCTCTTTCTGAAGAAGGAACTAAATGGCCAGAGAAACTCTCAACTCTTCCTATGACGGCCGTTTCCGAGCCACAAACCATGCTGACCTCCAGCATGGAAGATGTAGGACAGAATCCCCTGGCACAACTCAAAGACTGTGAGGAGCTGCTGGAGAAGACAATGCTCTGATGGTCTCTCCTCCTCTGCACCCCCCTGACTTGGTTCAGTTGCACTTAATTCAGACACTCGATCGAAGAAGGGAGGTATCTGGGCTCAGCTTCCCTCTGGAGCCAGCAGAGAGAAACGGGGAGCTCCCCAAGGCAAATCAAAACCCTGCAGCTCCTTGGTCTCTCCCCTGCATCTACAAAGGCAGGGTATTTAGATTTCTCAAGGCATGACAGAGGACACCCACCCCCACAGGTGCTGCTGGGTGTGGGGTGTGTGTTCCCCATCACAGCATCTTCAACACCCTCCTTTTTTGTACTGAGCTTTTGTTTCACACCTCCTTTCTGACACACTGTAAGTCAGAATCTTACCAGGGAGTGCTGCCTCAGTGGGTATATTCATGCAGCCAGATTTCCCTGTTTCATTGCAGTATTTTGCCCACATCCTTCTTAAATCACATCTTTATTACAGACCATCTCCACTTGATGCAAGATGACAAAAGCCAGACTGCAGGTATTTTGCCCTCTTCTTGGTTGATCCCATAACATGAAGGTGGGGCAGGTGATGTGTCTATTTTAAGGAAAAGGGAGTTCAGTGCTTGGTCCTGCCCTGCCCCATTACAGAGTCCCTGTAAGGGAACAGGGCTCAGAGGAACAGGGGAGGCACTGGAGAACTAATCACACTGCTCCTTCCTGATGAGAACATAAAGCTCAGCTATTAGCTGACTTGAGTTAGAAACCCTGGGACCTGCTGCAGAAGAGGCTGGGGGTGAAGAGAACAGCTCAGGGGTAGAAAACCTCAAGCTAAAGGGGAATAAAATTATACTGCTCGAAAGCCTCAGCAGGGGCAAGGCAAAAGCAAGATACTCTGGGAAACCCAAGTGATTATTAGTATTTTGTGATGGAAATTAGATATAAAGGCTGCACAGAATTGTGTTAGTTGGAAAAGATCTTCAAGGTCATCAAGTCAAACTGTTAACCCAGAACTGCCAAACCCACCACCAAACCACGTCCCTCAACAAGTCCATGTATGTAGCTCACTTGGAAAAAAACACTGCAGTCACAAAGGGGCTGACCCCTTCTTTGCTCTCATTCTAACACCATGGAAAAAAAAATAAATTAAAAAATCAGAATCATATGGATACACTGAGAACACAAGGACATGACCTGTGGTCCTGCAGTTCCAAACAGCCATGACTCAACTTCCTGCGCTTGAAGGAGAGTCAGAACAAAAGCATCTTGGAGTAATTTTTCTGAAGTTAAAGAGAAATGATTGCAAGTTTGTGGCAAATCTCTGAGGTGAATGAGATGGCTCCAGGGCTAACCTGATTAGGGGAATTCTCATGGACTCAAGGGCTCCAAGTGCCAACGAAGAGGCAGCAAACGCTCTCAGGGTGTGTTGCTGGGAAGCTCTGAACACATGCTCATGTGTGTGTTCACCTGGACCCCTTGCAACACAAACCCACCCTGCTGGGGCAGAGTGCCTCAGCAGCACACAGAGGACAGAGAGAACTTCTGACCTGACAGCAGATTAAAAGAAGAGTCTAGCAAATGTGATGCAAAGACTCTTTGGGAAACTTGCCACTGAGCATCCTCAGCTCAGCTCCTCCTTTCTCTCCCCTCCAGCCTCCTAAGGAAATTCTCTCTCTTTTTGTTTGTTGTTGTTGGGTTTTTGGGGGGTTTTACTGGGAGGGGCTCTAGGGGGTTTTGTTTGTTTGGGGGTTTTTGTAGCTTCTTATGTCCTACTTTGCATTTCTAATTTAAAACTGAAAAAAAAAAAAATGATTGACAAAGGATTTCTTGGTGTGCAACAAAAAAATATTATTACAAATTCTAGTCAGGGAAATGCTCCTTTGAATAGCTGGCTTATTGAAAAAAGGGCAGTGAGGAAGGAAAGATTCAAGCCACATATACAGGCCTCTTAGCCAGAAGAGAAAAAAATCATACTGAGAAACTTTCTGCAGTCCAGAAAATCTTCCTAAGTTCTGCATGGAGAAGTGAGCTGAGGCTCCTCACCTTCATTTCTCAGCTGGCTCAGTTCCTCAGGCTGAATGGGGGGATCTGGGAGTGGTCACAGGCTGTGAGCACCATCCTGTGCCAAAATAGAGAGAAAAATGGGCAATTTGTAGATTCGGGGACCCATGTTTTTAGTCATCCAATTGAGTCCAACAGCTGAGATCTTTGAGGAGGTCACTCATGGTCTGGCTCAAAATCTGTCCCAGTCAGAGACTCAGAGGCTGCCCTTCCATTCCCTGCAGCTGGCCCATGGGTGCTGTGCACTGGGCTCTGCTGAGGCCCCTCTCCAGGCAAGTAAGCACTTAGTCCAGTTGCACTATGATGACAGTCCCACTGAACTCCCAGGGTTACCTCCACTGCTTAAACACTTGCTTATGTGCTTTGCTTGGCTCATTGTCCAGGATTTCAATAGTGTTGCTCCAGAAATTAATTTGGCTCGACCTCTAATTAAATGCTGCAGATATTTGGAGATGTCTGGTACAGAATTTAACACCATTGTCACTGCACCAGTGGACCTAGACTAGCAAGCAGTCCTTGTTTCTTCTTCAAAACTTTCTGGTGAAGAAGGCTAGGAAAAAATTAAGTGTCTACTCAAAGCATTAAAGTTAATCATCATTATGGTCAGACCTGACATAATGTGAATTTCAAAGAGGTGTCTTATAAGAGGCAAGTGCCCATCTATTGCATGCTAAGCACTTCATGGAATTCTTGCC
>NW_009953933.1:673079-679853 GCF_000747805.2 Chaetura pelagica
GTAGGGAAAATATTGCAGTGGAATAGCCTTATTCTTCCTTTATTTATTTATTTTTCTTTTTTAATAATTCCCATGGAAATACTTCTGTAGGATGACCATTATTTTTTCATGAATGGGATTGTAAATATGTAATGGAACATAAATATTTTGTATTTAGACTAATGAAAAATTTAGTTCCATGAAAGATTTATCCCCACTAAAAATAATTTGGCCTCAAATAAGAGTCGGTGGCAGCAACATGTGAAGCAAATGTTCCTCCTGTAAGAAAACCAGGGAAGCTAAGCAAATACACCCAGACCTGTGTGACAGGGATTTGCACAGATGAAGAAATGAATTTGTATTGGATGCACCTAAATCTGAGACAACATGGAAGAGTTCCTAAAAAAGCTCCTTGTACCCCTAGCTCGTGGGCATTTGAACTCAGACGGTCTGACAGTGCCCTGCAAGAATATTCATTAGAGAGGCCTCTCACATCAAAACATATTTTATGGAAACACAGCTCCAGAAAACTGGATTTACACTGTGCATGCAGACAGTACATGTTGCAACTGTCTGGTCCTGTCCTCATGTCATACCAGGTAAAGCCTACATTTCTTAGATGATCTTTAAAGCTCCCTTCTGCCTCAAACTGTTCTATGATTTTATGATTCCGACAGACCTGTGTTTTTTTTCCCCAAAGTCTAAAATATTTCCATCCATGGTTCATCAGCCCATCCCAGATAGACCTTATCCCAAGGCAATCTTTCCCAGTCCTTGTCTGCTTTCACTGTTGCTGAACTCCTGCCATCTCATGTAACTACAGATGAGCAACCACAATTAACAAACATGGCTCAGATTTCCAGTTCAAGCACTTGAAGCAAATTCTGTGTGATACCTCCTACAGAGCAAAAATAAATCCTCAGGAGAATATCAGAGTCATAAATACATGTTTGGGGAATAGGGCCAGCCTGCAGACTTTCCATGAACAGAGAAGCAGACTAGTTTTGGCAGGTCCATCTTTCATTGTGAATTATTCACTCCTCTCTTAACTTCTCTACTTTAATTGCTTTTAATTTCATTGCTGTTGGGCAGAGGTGTGAAACCACACCAGTAAAATGACAGCGGCCTGAGGAATTTCTCTACATGGGTCAAAGTCACAGGTAATGCCTGAAGAAGTACTGAGCTGCAGGTTTCAAGTGCCAATGTATTTTGTCCTGAGTAAAACGGAGCACTGTGCTTCACCCCCACTTGCATGGCCAGCTTGTGTGTAGTGGCAGGGGGCAAACTTCTCTACTTTAATTGCTTTTAATTTCATTGCTGTTGGGCAGAGGTGTGAAACCACACCAGTAAAATGACAGCGGCCTGAGGAATTTCTCTACATGGGTCAAAGTCACAGGTAATGCCTGAAGAAGTACTGAGCTGCAGGTTTCAAGTGCCAATGTATTTTGTCCTGAGTAAAACGGAGCACTGTGCTTCACCCCCACTTGCATGGCCAGCTTGTGTGTAGTGGCAGCAGCCACATGGCAGAGAGCCTGGACAGGCAGGTCAGGGACTGGAAAAAGTATCAGAGCACATTCCTGAGTCCTCCCTGGGCAGCCAGCTCACCATCAACAGCTGAGGCACATTACAGAGCTGCTCCATATCCTTAAGGAGTGATGAACTCCAGAGATCTGCAGCTATAGCAGCTCACCCTCTGGAAGCTGGATGCACCTGAGAGTTTAGCCCTGTGCTAACTTCAGGATTTCTTCTAGGTACTATTTTACAAGTCAAGTGTTTTCTGCTCCAGACATGCTGGCAGACCCTGAGTGATGTGCTTGGTTCAAGCTCCTCAGAAGCTCATGGGCTGAAGGTGTTGGACAGGCTTCCAGTACCCGTGGGTAAGAGAAGAGCAACAACCCAAGCAGCTGTTCATCGTGCCCCCAGTACAGGGTGAGAATCAGAACGACTGTCAGTGCCCTCCAGCTCTGCTGTCCCAAGAGACTTTGCTTGAGAAGGGCTGAAGTTCCCTGTCTCAGGAGCACCTTGTTGAACTGGCAAGTGGTGCTCAGGAGCAGCAGCCCTGCACACGGGCTGGGCTTCAGCTTTTATCACCATTGCTTTGATCTGTTGGGCAGAAAGCCACAGCACTCGTTAAGAGAAAGACATTAATTCAGCTTTAATGCAACCAGCAGGGATGTCTTCAACCACAAACTTAACATTTATTAAATCTTAGTACAATTTTGTGATAAATAAAATTTGAGGGAGCATTAGAGTAGAACATACAGAAACTGTGTTAGACATTCATCAAATTCTTACATGAACTAATTCCTATCTTTCCACATTGGATTTTCACAGTCTGCTCAGACTGCAAGTCAATGAAATGTGAGAGGTCTCTGATAAGCATGTTTAAAAACTTCCTGCAGACTCTTTCTTCATCATATTTAGAGATGGAAGTGTTACTGTCCTCAGGAAGATGGTAAGATGAGGTGCCTTGCTGCCTTTTTAGTAATAGGGCTCACACACTTCTGAAAGTAAAATGTCCAGTTTTCCACTGAAGACTCTACACCCCCCTACTCAAATGAACCTAAAGTAAAATCCCAAGCAATGGAAATGGCTGTAAAACTGTACATAATAAAAATAATGTGAAGAAATTACAAGTTTTTTTAAAGCTACTGACTTGGTTGTAAAAATGTTGCTGAAAGTAGAGCTTAATTGCTACATCTTAGTGAGACATCTAAAAAGATGCAGATAAAATACTTATTTTTTGTTGATATCCTAGATCTTGGAAGCCTAAAGCAGAATACTAATATTCCAGTCACATGAGCTACATCAGTTCTGAATTACATCCCTTTAATATTCACAGACTTCACTTGGACGTATCTACTTCCATAAATCCAAGAATGTTCTGATATCTACAGATCATCAATACCATGTGCAGACTTATCAGACTGAGCACAACATCTGTCCAGCAGATGCTCGTGGGTCTGTAAAGAAACAACTTGGAAGCACAAGCTGCAGAACTGTTTTAACTGTTCTTTTGCCTCCCGAGTCAAGGTTGCACCAGCAAGTTTCAGAGATGCTGCCTGAGTTTGTTGGGTTTGTGAGTGGCTGGTGGATTCCATGAGTGTGAGGTTCTCTCTAGGATCTCATTAGCAGGTTGCTGCTCCCAACAATAATTCCTGGATCCCAGGGGCTCTGGCCCAGAACTTTACAGAGGAATTGAGAGACTGAGATAAACTGAGATTTACAGGAGAGCTGGGGAGAGACTTTTTCACCAGAGAAGACAGTGATAGGACAAGGGGTGATGGTTTTAAACTGAGAGATAGAAGATTTAGGTAAGATATGAGGAAGAAATTCTTCACTCTAAGGGTGGTGAGGAACTGGGATGAGTTGCCCAGGGAGGCTGTTGATGCTCCAACTCTGGAGGTTTTTAAGGTCAGGTTGGATGAGGTTTTGTGCAACCTGGTCTAGTGGTTCCCTGCTCATGGCAGGGGGTTGGAACTGGATGATCTTTAAGGTCCCTTCCAGCCTTAATGATTCTGTGATTCTTTTAATGCTTGGTAGGTTTGAGAGTGTGTAGCCAGGGGAGCAGTGAATGTCACTGTCACCCCTTTAATAAGTGCAAGGCAAAACACATGAAATATGAACATCTGTGGAAGCAGCATGTGCAGAGGGAGGTGCCTGGTTGCCTGGTGAGGAGTGAAGCATGAGCTGTACTTCCCTTGAACTGAACATGCCCAACTTGATGCTTCTCCTCCTCATGGAATTTCATACTTTTGTCAATGGAACAAGGACTGTCAACTCCAACAGTTTCTATTTCCTTCAAGTCTACATGTCCCTGAACAGGTACAAGTGTAGGAAGGAAAAACAGGGAATAGACAAAAGGTACATTCAGCATTTCTACTTTTTTTTCTTATTAGGACAAACTACCTAAATGTCCAGTGGAAACATGAAGGAGGGAGAGGAGGCAACAGATCCCTCTCCAGTTGAGTTTAGAATAAATGAGGATTCAAATCAATGAGTCACTGACAGTTCCAGCTGCCATTAGTAAGGAGTAAGTACCAGAAAGGCTGAGGCCACTGCTGAAGACAGCACACCAGCCTGCCTTTGGTAACACAGGTGTCCTGAGGAACAACTCCAAATCAGCCATGTCCATAATCATGCTGGTAGACATTCCAGTTTTTTGCCAAAACCAAGGTTTTGTCTGAAATGGGGAGATGCAAAACACACATAAAATTTTCTGTGGATACAGGAAAGAGCTGGAAAGGGAGGTTCAGGAAACAACCCCTTTGGAAATGAGCACCATTTTTCAAGGCTGGGCTGCTGCTGAAGCAGATACCAGGTTCCCCCATTGTTTCACCAGTGTGTTTCTGTGCTGCACCACAAAGCCTCTTCTGTGCTCCCAACACTCTGTTTATGGGATGGAACCTCCTGCAGCTTGGACAGGTAAGGTAGCTACAGTCAGCCTTGGTTCCCTCACAGCTTAATCTAGGTATGAGTCTATCTAGCCAGGACAAAAGATGTCTATTTTGATAGATTTGTTTTTATTATTGTTTGTTTGCTTGTTTGAATTGCTTCCTCATACATGGAAACTCCAGAAAGAGAAACAGAACTATTCAGAGATCACACATCAATAACTTTCCAGTGTTTTCCAGCAACAACAACAAAAATTGCTCTCCTTGACAAGCAGAAATTCTACCCAAAACATCCAGTACATGCTCTAAAGCACCCCTACATTTCAGTGAGCAGGTCAGGAGATCATCTGTACCTATTTCTATTCCTTCAGCTGCACACTCTCATTCTTTTAATAAATACCTTTTATCCCTCTGTATCACATCCTGAGTCCAAACTACCCTTGGAGCCAAGCAGACCAGATCCCAAGGAAGCTGAGCCCATTTAGCTTTGAGCATTGAGTAACCTGGTCAGGTGGGATCATCTGACTCTTCCTGGCCTCCCAGAGCAGATGCAATCACAAGCCTCTTTTGCCAAGAATGGAAGCTGCAGAAAGTTATTATTCCCCTGACTCCCTAACCTTTAGTATTTCCATCACATGGTTTATTAGCATTTCAGTGGGGGTTTTATTTTACTTTGGGGATTGCACCACCCCATTCCTGATTACTTTGTTTTTCCTGACGTGTTAGCTACTGAGCTATGTATTTAAGTAGTAAGGAAAATATTAGCTGGTTTCCTCTCTGATAAGCAAGGACAGGATAACCCCCAATAAAACCCTGTCAGCTCCAGAGCACTCCCTGGGCTTGCATCATGTCACTGAAAATGAATGTTCAATATTGGAGAGCTTCTCTCCGTGTGGGCTTTGAACACATGCTACAGTAGCCTCCCAGTTTATGTAAACTCATTAAAATAGTTGCCTTTGGAAAACTTTTCAGTTGTAACTTCAATTCACCTCAGCATCTACGACTGCCATACTTAGGGGAGTGTTAAATCCAGCCAGCAGGGCACACTGCTCAAGTTTACAGGGGCTGATCGTGATAAAGGTATTTTACAAGGGATGTACAACTTAAAAAATGAGACTTGTCTCCCAGCTGGTGACCATCTGGCATCTGTGACTGTATTCTTGAGCATCAGTCTAAGTCATTATTGTGTCAATCTTCCACACACACAGACCACCCAGCACCTGAGTGGCCCTCAGTGCCACAAGGCACCTTTGTCTGTCCCCCAGCAGTGCCAGTCGTGCACTGCAGAGCAGCCCAGGGCTGCTTCCTGCACATGTGTGCCTTGGCCTTCTGCAAAAACACATGCCCTCTGGGGGAAGAGTGAGCTTTAATATTCCTGCAACAAAATTTAAGGAAATACATCCAGAGCTCGTTATAATTAATTACATCAATATACATTTCCAGTCCCTTTTGGAACCTAATTATATTCTTGCCCTCAACTCTCTGTAGCTCTGACTTCCACAAGCTAATTACAGGTTGGCTGGAAAAGTATTTCCTCCTACCTCTCAGTTCTTGGTTGGCACATTTTGATCAGGCCCATCTCCTGCTACGAGGGGTCTATTTCCAAGTTGTTTGAGCACTGACAATTTGCCTTCAATAGCTCCTCAAATACTTTGTTCAGAAGGCAATAATGGTCACACATCTCAGTTGCAGACGAGGACACCTGTGACCTACAGAAGAGGGTTTGACTGCTTCTCATGTGGAGTGTGTTAAAAAAAAATAAAACAAAAAAAAATTGAGCTGGCTAACTATGTTTGTGTTTCTGATCTTGACTTCAAATTGAGCTGAAAGGTCTTGGCTGAGCTACCTGTGAAGTGGTCCAGTTTATTCTTGAGTCGTATTGATTCAGCACGGCTCCTAGAGGACGCGCTTTCATGCTACAGAGGTTTCATTTGTCAGTAGCCAGAACAAGGTCCTGCACAAGTGACAGAGAACTCCAGCTTTCATTCAGACACAGGGAGCCCTTGGGCACTGGTAGGATGCTGGCCTCTAAATATAAGGAATCTCCTCAGGCAGATCTCATAGCTCCTAAAAGCCAAGGCCAAAATCTCTACTGTGTGCATGTTTCTGTAGCTACAGCTACACAAACTTTATCCCTCCAGGCTTGTACTCTCTCCATCCTGGTGTAAATTCCTTTCTTACAGAAGTTAACAGATAAAACATCTATTTAAAAACATATTCCCATATCCAGGCACATGAAGGGTTTGTTTTCCCTATTGAAGTATATTTTCCATACAAACTTAAAACAGAAATTGGCATCACCAACACATTTATATATTTCCTTTATTTTGAGAACTTACTCATTTCAACACCAAACACTTCATTGCACGGAAAGCAAACAGAAGCTAAAAGCAAAGGGAAA
>NW_009953933.1:679875-726717 GCF_000747805.2 Chaetura pelagica
AAGAGAGGCTTAGTTCTTGCCTACAAAATGAAGTTAAAAAGCTCACCTAGGAGCAAAATTAAAAATGCATTAGCTACTTTGGAGATGTATGTTAGAAATAGTGATGTATATGGAGCCTGTCTTCATCTTGTGCCTCATTTCTACCTTCTCATTTATCAGGCATTCTAATGAAATTTGAATTTCTAGCATCAGTGGCTGAGACAACAGATTTAAACTTTCTTCATGCTGAAGAAACTGATTTTTGCCTGAGATCTCTGTCCAGCAACAGGCCCACCAATGCTAACCAGTATACCAGTGACTTTCCTTTGAATGTACATGAGAGTCAAGGAGGAGCTGTTGAGGACTTGGCAGATCCAAATGTCCCAAGTTTGGGTGATATGATCTGCTCTGTAGGATTTGTACAAGGATCCCTTATGATCACCATCCAAACCTCAACTAGAAGGGAACCAAGCAAACAATGAACCTCCATCTCACAGGAGGTGTGGAAATGAGATGTAATAAAATAAACCACTGCTCAGTGGGAGGAATTAAAAACAGGATTCAAACCTGACCACAAGGGCCTTGGGCAAGCATTGTGCAAACAGCAAAACTTGCAAACAACAAACACATCTCTGTAGTTCTAAAGCCAGTCAGATATCTGACAGCATCTTGGGGCCTAATTCACCCCACAGCCTGTGTGGTTGTTGTTTTCCTTTCCTTGATGGAAGATCAGTCAGACTCTGCCACATCCCCTTTTCCCTGTCCCAAATCAATAACCACATCAAGTTCTCTAGGGCAGAAAATGAGGCTAAAGAGTCGAGGGTCTCAGAAATAGTCTCTTTTATGCATGGAGGTGAACCACAACCAGATATGGCTTTACATATTTTCCCTCTCCTGTTGTAATACTACAACCTCTGGGACTGTCCATTTGTCCCTCCCTCCCAGTTTCTCCAAAATTCCAGAGCAAAACTGTTTCATTTGAGGGAAAAACCAGCAGAACTACCAGCTGCAGAACCTCAAGCCTTGCCTGATTCCAGAGGCTCAGAAGTTTCCCCTCCACCCCACACTATCTGTACACCCAGCCCCCCAAAACACACAGATAAAACATGCTGAAGAACATGTATGTGTCTGTGCAACAGCCCAGCTTGTAGAAGATTCTATCATTCAATCATCCTGGTTGGAAGGGACCTTGAAGATCATCAAGTCCAACCATAACTTAAATCCCCTAACCATAACCTGATTTACCTGTTCAGTGCTTAAATCATGTCCCTCAGCCCTATACCTACATTTCTTCTACACACTTCCAGGGATGGTGCCTCCACCTCTGGGCAGCCTGTTCCACTGTCCAACCATTCTTTGGGTGAAGAAATTCTTTCCAATATCCAATCTAACCCTCCCCTAGAGCAGCTTCAAGCCCTTTCCTCTGGTCCTGTCATTAATCACTTGGGAGAAGAGCCCAACTCCCACCTCCCTACAACCTCCTCTCAGGCAGTTGTAGAGGACAACACGATCTCCCCTCAGCCTCATCTTCTTCACACTAAACAACCCCAGCTCCCTCAGCCTCTCCTCACAGGGTTTGTTCTGCAGACCTTTCACCAGCTTGGTGGCTCCTCTGGACACGCTCCAGCTTAGTCTTTTAGAGGGGAGAGGGCCTGGGGCCAGTCAGTTCCATGCACTTCTGAGGGTCAGCTGCTGTTTACTAAAGAAGCATTAGAAAAGAGATTGCAAAAGAGAAACAGGCTCTGACCACAGGCCCTGGAGCTGGGGGCTCTGAGGGAGGCCCTCAGAATAAACAGCAGAGTTTCACTTGAGTGCTTCCCTAACTTACATGAGTCATAAAAATTCCCTTTGAAAGAGAGATTTGATAGCAAGTGCTCCCAGCACTGGATAAACAAGCTGGCTTCTCCAAAGGCAGGAGGCACTGCCCTGCATTCAGGGCCATACATCCCATTTGAACCTTATAAACTCTCCTATTACCTTGAAAGATTGGACCAGATGATCCTGGAGGTCCCTTCTAACCTGGCATTCTGTGATCTGTGATTATTCTTTTATACTGTGTATTTTGGGAGGTTTTCTTTACACAGATGTCTTAGATGCCCTCCATCCTCCTGCTTCCTTACTGCTCTGAAGTAGAAAATGGGGCAAGTTTAGGCATCCTCAGCTCCTTTTTGCCCCAAAGGCCACAGCTGTGTGAAGTGTCACATGAAACGAGGAGGACACTGGTGTGTCTGTGTGGGACACCAAGAAAGAGTGCTCCAAACTGGTCACTACTTCTTATCATACAACTCTACACTCCTCCAGAAGGTCAAAGACCTCTGTCAGTGCACAGCAGCCTTTCTCATGACTCCTTGGTACTCTCTGCACAAGGTAGGAGAGGCAGACACAATGATGGGATTTTCTCACAACATTTTTTAAATCCAAGGAAGGATGTAGCTTTTTCCTGCTGGGGGAATTTCCAAGAACAGGAGTCAAAATCTCATTTCTGGTGTGTATAATCTCTTGAGTCAGTGATATTTTGCCCAAGCAGATAGAAAATTGGCTTTGTTTCCTTTCTAGCTGCACTTAAGCTCTTCAGTTTCCCTTTCTTAGCATAGTCAGTGAGTGTCTCCCACAGCTCCCAGGCATTTCAAGGCAGGTTAATGCACTTTGGGACTGACCTAGAAACAGGGCCTGAGGGGTCTTTTGAGTCTCTCTTAATGGACCAACTTGTCCTGCAATAGATCAGGTTGCTCACTATGCACAAATACTTAGATTGAACTTGTTTATTAAGCATATCTGCTCTCTTTTGCACCATGATTTTGCTCAAAAGGCACAGGTATTCGATGGCACACAGGGCATCTCCAGGGAATGGCATACTGCAAAAGCAAAATTTGCAAAAGCAAAATCACACCCTCTCAATTCTTTCCACCAGAAACAGAGAATTCATAGTCTCAGCATATCAGATAATAATGGTGGTGTCCTGCAGGACTCAGCAAATCAGGCTAATTCAGCTCTAAGATGAGTTTGGTTTTTATATTGTGATTAATCATAGAACCATGGAATGGTTTGGGTTGGAAGGGACCTTAAAGATCACCCAGTCCCAACCCCCTGCATGGGCAGGGACACCTCCCAGCAGCCCAGGCTGCTCCAAGCCCCATCCAACCTGCCCTTCAGCACTGCCAGGGATGGGGCAGCCACAGCTTCCCTGGGCAACCTGGGCCAGGCTCTCACCACCCTCACACTAATGAATTTCTTCCTAATGTCTAATCTAAATTTCTCTCTTCCAGTTTTAATTCATTCCTCCTTGTCCTCTCACTGCATGCCCTTATAAATAGTCCCTCTCCCTTGTCTGGATTTGCTCCAGAATGTCCATGTCCTGCTTGTGCTGGGGGCTCCAGAGCAGGACCCAGCTCTCCAGGTGGGGTCTCAGCAGGGCAGAGCAGAGGGGACAATCCCCACTGGCCCTGCTGCCCACGCTGCTGTTGCTGCAGCCCAGGACAGGGTTGGTTTCTGGGCTGCAAATGCACATTGCCAGGTCATGGTGAGTTTCTCATTAACCAGCACTCCCAAGCCATCCTTTCACATTACAGTTTTGGGTTGGGTATCTAGTACAAACAAAGTACCAGCTCTCACCTTCTCAGGTGCTCTAACTGCAGACCTGAGCTAATCCACAGCAGCTCAGTTATTTTCCAATCTTTTATTCCAGGGCTGAGAGGCACAACAGATTGAATATAGCTACAAATAGCTAGAGGCTTTGTCCTGTTTTCATTCATTTATGATTTCATCTTAAAGTTAATGCTGGTATAACATCGTTTACTGAGCACTTAATTTGCTGAGCACACAGAATTCCAGCTGAAGCTAATGTGAATTGCAGGTGCTCAGACTGCTGGAAAATAAACTGCCCCCTTTGTATTTAAATGTATGTTAATAGGGTTCCATCAGACTGCTGTGCTTTCACAATGATTAAAACATCAGAGAAGTCAATAAATATACTCTTAAATAATTAATAATTTTGGGGGGAAAAAAATAACAAAGAGCAACATTAAATTGTACTTGCTGTCCTTCCTCCCAGCTTTTCCTGAAGGGCTTGATCAAAACCTCCTGACATCAGCTAAAACCTCCCTATTGCATTTAGCAGACTTTAAACCAGACTTTAAACTTTAAATGCCTGAGAAGAGAATAAGCCCTTATGCCCAGAACATGGGCCAGTCTGGGCCACCACACTGGAGTGCAGAGAAGGTCAGGAGCAGAGGATGGGACCTGGGACACTGCGAGTGGCTTTCCCAGTCCAGCGTCAGAGCACAAAGCCCAGAGACCCCAGCAGAGAGCAAAAGGGTTTGGGGCACAACTGGACAGGGACAGGGCTGTACAAACACGTCTGTAGGCAGGGCCTGGCTCATCCTGCCAGCTCTGCAAAGCAGAGCTCATGGGCTAAGCATGAGGCTGCCTTAACGGGATGTCAGGGGAGATTATGGATCACTCTGCCATTCATTTCCTTTCCTGGATTTCAGCCTAACTCTTCAGTTCTTTTCAGGACATTTCAGCATTACATAAAGTGAAAACCTCAGGCTTGCATCTAAAATCCAAAATTAAGCTGTTACTCATATCTCCTGGTCACCTCCAGAGACAGACAAAGAACAAACAACACCAGTGGCCAATACACTCACCAGTTTTTTGGGGGGTCATCTGGCCTTGGCTGTGTGACCAAGAAGCTGATTGGGCATTAGGACCAGAAGCCAAAGAAAAGGACCAAAAAAATCTCCTCTACCCATCACTGTTTAGTGTAGCAATGCTATGCAGTACATTTGTATTTTACACAGTAACTTTAGTCTTCCAGCCTTGCCTGTGGCTGCTTGTGGGCATAGCTTGGGTGCTTTCAGATTCACAGCTGTGGGAACAGGATCAACTATTGCCCTTCAGTATTTTTAAAAGTAGTTATTTCTGCATCTGTGAAGGCAGCAGAACATTAGTGTAACTTGTGGCCTTTCTCTCAAACTTCCAACACTTTCATTTCTTGGCCTTTCCTAGGACCAAATGGTCACCATGGCTCCCTACTGGTTCAGAAGTGCAGGCTTCTGAGGGGAAATTTCACTTGTTGTAGGGGCAAGAATGTGTGGTGAGTCAGGGTGTTTTTCTGCTGTCTGCATTAACCTGGAGTTAAACTGAAATCCTGCTTCAGTCCCAGTTTAAATGCCTGGCAGGAGGAATGAAAGTTTGGCCTCCAAACTCCACTTGGCAGCACCCTGCTTGGTTGGTAGCTCACTCAGCCTGACTGGATCCTCACTGCTGTCAACAGGACAGATCTTGTCCAACAAAAGCAACAGCCTGTCAGCTGCTCCTTCTTCCAGGAAACCTGCCTTTTCCTCCCCCACAACTGCTCTGTCTCCAGAGCCAGGCAAGAAACCAGTGATGCACGGGAGGGATGGAGCTACAGAAGGAAGAGCCACCAGACCTTAGATCCATCTTTCCCATGGCTGATATGATGTTCTCCCCCAGTCATGAGGTCATGAAGAGTGAATGCAAAGCAGCCTCTTTCTTCGGCTGGTAAGAAGAAACAGAGAAAGGGGAACAAATACTTTCATGTGAGGAAGTCCTAAGGGAAGCAGGGGAGATATTCTTAGGCCTCTCTCCAAATATCTCAGGAATACAGGCTTGAGGGTGCAGCTACAGGAATTCCAGCAAGGAAAACCAAGCTATTTGGGACAGGGAGGGTAGCCAGCCAGATAACAGAACGACAATGCTCGGCTTCTTGCCAGCATCCTGCCAGGGGGACAGCAAAGTCCCGTGCTGTACAGGCTCTTCTGAAGGGCATATGGTAATTCATTTCCAGATGTTATAAAACAGCTCTGTAGAAATGGAGCATGCTGGGAATAATAGGAAAAGGAGGAGGGAATGAGGAGGGTTGCAGAAGAGGTTTCAGTTTCCCATTGCAGGCAGGAGAGGAGGTAGTCCCTTCTATGATGCTCTCTCCTTTGGGATTCAATATTCCCCAAACACACACCCCCTTTAGCCCTGTCAATTGAGTAAAAGAAGGCAGAGACCAAACCCATCAAAAAGGAGGAGCAAACAGAGGCACTGGTTGGGATGCAGATAACAAAGCAATAAGAAAATCCTCCCATTTCCCCCAGGGGAGACTCAGAACCTCAGACCATAGAGGGAGAGAAGCCTGGGTGTTGAGAGCCAAAGAACATGAGCATCTCTCTCTCTTCAGGAAGGAGACACATGAGGAGAGACTGCTTCCCTGCCCCAGGGGAGAGGAAGAGGCTGAACAGCTGACCTAGAAAGAGGGGATAACACACACACAATGGGAAATGCTGGCAGCCTTAGGCTTGACTTCAGAGCAGCCTGATGACTTACAGGAAAGGAGCAGCTGAGAACATCCCAGAAAGAATGCCCAGAGGTTTCAGTTAATACTCAGGTATATGGCAGGACTATAAAATACCTTAGGGCTCTCCATTTCTCAGTCATGTGTCTAAATTAAGCCTGTATTTTTGTTTCACTAAGTGATGGCTGCTACTGACTGCTAAGAATGTTCTGCTTCAGTAAACTTTGATTTCACTTGCAGTTGTGCTTTTATTAGGCAAGATTATCATCATCCAAGTTTCCAGGGTTGGGAATTCGTTTGAAAAATATGGTCTATTTGCATTTAATTATCACATATTTACTGAGGAAAAATATAAACACGCCTGTTTTAGGCAAGGAATGGAGCCAGTAATGTGCTGCAGACTTGGGATTGTGCTTTTTAATATAATCAAACTACTGTTATAAATAATTCACAGTTTCCACTGTGGAAAAAAAAAAGCCACTAAATTGTTTTCCTGACAGGTTGGGTTTTTTTCTAAAAATGTAAAAAAGTAAGCATATATTACAAAATGCTAAAATTACTGAGACAAATTGTTGGTATCATATGAGATATTATTAATAATCAACTTGAAAGAGGATATAAAGGGGAAAAAATCCCCTCTATGAGGAGCAGCTGCCTGTTCCAGCTGCTGGAATGAAAAAAAAAAAATATGAAAAAAATTATATTCTTATAAAACACCAAAGCTAAACAAGTTGAAAAGATGAGGCAATGTCAAGGTAAATTTTGGGAAACAAATTCTCTCCTCAAAGTTCCCACAGTTCCAGTGACTGCACAAACCTCTTTGATATCCCCAGTATAACTGACTCACAAAATGGAGATGACTTCAACTTTACACCAGAAAGGCAGAGTTATTGAGCTGATATTAGACAAGAGAAACAAACCTCATTCCATTTCAAAATGCCTGCATGAGTGGTTTTCTTGTCTGCTTGTCTTCAGTGCAGCTTTTGATGGGCTGAAGAAGAAAGAACAATCAGCTTCTTTCCAACAAAAGAGGCTCATCCTTCCACAATCAGCTGGGGACAGACATGACACAGACCTTACAGAGGATCCTCATTTTCTCAGCCTGGAACTGAAGGCCAAGCAGGTTTAGCCCAAAGTGTCCCAAGCAGTGCCAGACTCCTGTGTTTAGGGAGCAGAATGGCACCTTAGCTGAGGAGCACAGGTCTTGCTGGAGGGCTCCAGGCAGGGACCTTGCAGCCAAGAAGCACTTGTGTTACTGAGGAGATAAGAAACGTGTCATATCAAACAAGATGAGGAGGCATCCCATGTAATGACATCTATGGAAGGAGCAGATGATCCTTCATGAGAATAAATTCAAGAGTCAACACATGAGATTTCCCCAGATACCAGACATTTCGTGCTGTTGGGAGGAAATTTTCACCAGAGAGGGCAGTGACAGGACAATGGGGGATGGTTTTAAACTGAAAGAGGGGAGATTTAGGTCAGACATGAGGTGGAGATTCTTTAGTGTGAGGGTGGTGAGAGCCTGGCCCAGGCTGCCCAGGGAAGCTGTGGCTGCCCCATCCCTGGCAGTGTTGAAGGGCAGGTTGGATGGGGCTTGGAGCAGCCTGGGCTGGTGGGAGGTGTCCCTGCCCATGCAGGGGAGTTGGAACCTGATGATCTTTAAGGTCCCTTCCAGCCTTCACCTTTCAATCATTCTGTGTTTCTATGATAATTACACTGTTGTGATCTTGTTGCATTACTCAAGTAAATAATTATTGCCCAAAAGTTCAACCTTAAGCAATTTTGATGTGGTTTTACCTCTTTCTAATTTGGTTTCATTTTGAGACTCCTAGAATGTTTGCTTGAAAAACTATTGTAAATATTGTTATTACTCCTGGTTTTGTTTATTATTGCAGAACAAATGAATACTAATGCACTTTCCTGCTACTGCAAGAAGCATAATATCCCCTTTCATTATACTGCTCTTTAATTACTAGTTTTTAGTTTTTAGCTTCCTTCCTTATCTTCAGATTGTGTGAAAATTGTCAGCTTTGTCATGTCTGTCTTACCCAGTCTTGGCTTGGGGTTTGGTGTATTAAGTAGGATAACAATATCTCTACACTGGTGTGTTCTTCCAAAGAAATCAACACTCAGCAAGATGCTAATTGAAGGAGACAGATCATATTTCATATTTCTACTAAAGATTACAAGACCCTCTCTCTTTGCCCCAACCACACCATTCTTTCCTTCTGAAATTACTTGCATAACCATTTTCTACTTCTGAATTTGATTCCTTCTATCTGCCTTTTTAAAAAGTAAAAATGGTACAGGAGTGTATGTGTTGCCAGAAGCAAGTGAATTCATGCCATCAGCTAAAGATTAGTGACAACTGCAACTTCAGCCCTAGGTTTAAAAGTTGGTGCACAACCTTTTTTTTTTTTTTTCTATTCAATGGGTTGCTGCTGTCAGTGCTTGTACTTAGAACCATGGAATGGTTTGGGTTGGAAGGGACCCTCAAGATCATCTAGTCCCAACCCCCTGCATGGGCAGGGACACCTCCCACCAGCCCAGGCTGCTCCAAGCCCCATCCAACCTGCCCTTCAACACTGCCAGGGATGGGGCAGCCACAGCTTCCCTGGGCAGCCTGGGCCAGGGTCTCACCACCCTCACAGCAAAGAATTTCCTCCTCATGTCTCACCTAAATCTTCCCCTCCTCTTTCAGTTTAAAACCATCTCCCCTTGTCCTATCACTACCCACTCCAGCAAAAAGTCCCTCCCCAGCTTTCCTGGGGCCCTTCAGGCACTGGAACAGAACCAGGTGTGTGAGATCCATTCACATGGATAAATACTTACAGTTATATCCCATGAAGACAAGAAGAAAGGCTTCAGGCAATTGGCCAGTTGATCGTTGATGACATTTACACAACCCATTCTCCCCATGAACAATAACATTTATTGTGCTGAAAGTTCTGGAACTAAGTGTAAGAGGAACCAGCAAGAGATGGCTAAAATTACAGGGAGGCAGAAGGGATGGCCATAATGCAGAGCCATGGCTGGGAGTTAATTGCCCTTCAGAAATGACGGGGAAAACCAGGACCATTCTTCCATCCATTCTTCTCCTCTAAAAAAAAAACTCCACAAAAACTACACAGATCCAGACCACAGAAACTCCAGAGCAGAGGTCCTGGTTTGCAGAGATTCAGCTTCTGCCAAATGAGCATAATTAAGAGCGTGGGATGACTGTAAATGAGAGCAGGACTGAAGCTGAATAGGAAGTGTCTCGTGGCAATACCCTCTGTTACTGAAGGGAAATGCATCCTGAGGACTGACACACACACCCCTCTGTGCACACACCACAGCAGCCAAAGGGCTGTGGCAGCCACATAGGAAGGCAAAAGAGGAATAAAAAATCAGTCCTTTTTTTTTTTTCTCCACTTTTCCTGGAAAAACACCTGGAAGGCTCATTCCAATGGTTCTGGTCAGTAAGGGAACAAGTTCTGAGAGAGCAGGTGGTCATTGCTATTGATGAACAGCAAGCAGTTTTAAAGGTTTTGAAAGTGGTGAGAATTTCATGTGGGAATTGGAAGGAAAAGTCATTCAGTGAACCCATAGAACACCTGACATTAAATTCTGGTCGTGGTGATGTCGATGACTGGGCTTTTAGTCCCTTTGGCAGGTCCAAGGTTTCCACCATAGCACTGTTCAAAAATGAATGCAGAACCTTGATGGCAGCTTCAGCCTGAGTTGGTCTCAACATTCATGAATATCTGGCAAATTCACCCAGTGTTCAGACTGAAGTGGCTTTAATTCCTTGCATGTTATTAGCATTAACTAGGAGTTACAAGCAGAATATACACCTGTGTTTTAAGTTAGCAAGTGAATATTTGTGATTGCCATGGTAGTGTATGTCAAACATGACATTCTAAGTCTTGGAGAATACTTCTAAAATGCAGGAATCAGTGTGGTTTTAATCTGGAATAGCTGGGATAACTGGCTGGTTTAAGGAGGAGCTTTGCACCAAAGCCAGTTTCTCCTTTACAGTGAGTATGATCTCTTACAGCAGCAGGTACACTCAACCAGTTCTTCTTAAAGAGAAACAAGACTTAGAAAATCAAGATACAACAGGTCAGTGTGAGCAAACCTCTCCCTGCAACTGGTGTCTTAGCTACGTGTGGCTTCATATTTAATCCCTTCTCTAATGGTGGTTAACAATTAGCAACAGCCTATTCAGATGACCACATAAAGAAGACCATGCTGGCCAGGCCAGATGAAAACAGCTTCCTTGTGAGCTTTCTGGCTCATGCTCAGGTAGGAAAATATAATCAGAATTTCCTGCCATACAGCATTTCCCAGTCCTGCTCTCAGACCTCTGAAACCAGGCTAAGCAGCTGGGAAACAAAAGAGCTACAAAAACAAACAAACAAACAAACAAGGGAAGGGAAGGGAAGGGAAGGGAAGGGAAGGGAAGGGAAGGGAAGGGAAGGGAAGGGAAGGGAAGGGAAGGGAAGGGAAGGGAAGAGAAGAGAAGGGAAGGGATGATCTTCAAGATCCTTTCCAACCCAAACCATTCTATGATTATATGATTCTATTATATACTGTCTACTGTATGATAGTGATTATATGCAATAGTTACCAATAGAATATTTAATTAACATTATAAAAGACTTATAAACTACATATTAAAATATTTAAAAATAACAATTAACAATTAATGTGGATAATTGTTGAAGTACTGTGGCCAAAAGGATAGTGAAACTCAGCACTAGTCACTGCTCCTCCCAAACACAGGCCTGGAATCTGGAAGACAGCAATTCCCAGCACCAGGGGCCAGACACAGGACCAGAAGCTCTGAGGAGTGAAGCACCATCATTCCTGAAGGTTCCTGGGGTGAACTGGCCATCTAAGTGTCTTTCAGACTGCCCTGATCATGTGCACCAGTTGTGTTACTTTTTCTTTCTGACGTTTGGGATATTTTGCAGAATACTGAGCTGCAAAGCAATAATTGGCTGTTATTAAAACAAGCAAACCACAAAGCTTTTGAAAGCAACTCCTCTGCAAGGGCACAATTCCTGAGAGATCTAGAAATTACAGGGAAGTTTGTTCTGTCCTTTTGTATCTCACCTGGAGTGATGAGTGACAGTTGGCCCCGGACAGAGATGCCCACAAAAAGGGGTGATGGCATGGAACAAATTCACATTTTTCATAGGAAAAGTCCCCAGCCAGGGCTGCATTCCTTGCAGTGGTCATGAAAGTCCTCAGCAGATGAATGAAATAAGACTCTGCACAGTAGTTACAGTTGTGCTTACAACATTTCTTGGCTTTTGAAACCCAGTTCAGCTTCAGCACTAAAAATAACAAACAAGTCAGGCCTCCAAAACACACACAGATTGTTTAAAAACTGTGAACTTTGAAAAAAAAGACAAAACAACTTACACATCTGAAGACACTGGATGGATTTCTGGCATTTTAGCTTTGCTGTGCAACCAAAGAGACACAAACACAAAGTTTAAACCCGGGACAGCAGAAAAAACTCCAGCAGATCAGGTCTGAGGAGAAAATACTTCAACTGCAGAGCTTCTGTAGGAAGGTGAGAGGAGCCAGCACTGCCATGCAGAATGAGAAGGTGTCTTGTGTGGATCTGTGAACCTCTTGTGTGTGTTGAATCCTGGCTGGGAATTGTGCGTGGCTATGGGAGGTGGGAAAAGTGACACAGCAGCAACAGAAAGAAGGGAACACATGTGGCTGTGAGAGGGGAGGAGAGTGCTCTGCATTCCTCTGGGATGTCACATCTGAATTTAAAGGAAACATCAAAGGCTCTTTTAAAGAGTGACTTAACCTCTACTCTTCCCACCTTAACTCACAACCTCCCGTTCACAAAGGCTGTTCATTTCCAGCAGACACATGAAGTGCAAGAAACCCCAGAAGGAAGGGGTTTCCTTGTCATTAACCTGCCATCATCAATGGATAAGTGAAGGTGCATTGCACTCCCCTGCAGCTGGGGCTGCCTCCAGGCAATCTGCAGCAACCTGCACAGCAGCACTTGCTGTGGCAAGACACAGCACCCAGGTTTATAACCACGAGGAGCACACACCTGCTGAAGGTACTGAGTTTGTTCTCACGGCACTTGGACGTGAACTTCCCAGCAAGGCTGGTGGGGTGTGGGCAGCAAAAGGCAGCACAGAGTCCCCAGGGCACAGAACTGCACACCCTGGCTGCTGCTGCCCCTGGAGATACCCCTGGCAGCTCCTGGTGCCCACCGGGCTCTGACAGTGCTGGCTGCAGGTCAGAGGGGCTTGGAAAGCCCCAGCAGGGGCTTTGCAGGACACCCTGTGAGAATTCTGCTTCTGGATTATTGGGAACTGCTGGAGAGAGTCCAGCCCAGGGCACTGAGATGCTGCAGGGGCTGGAGCATCTGCCTGTGAGGAAAGGCTGGGAGAGCTGGGGCTGCTCAGCTGGAGAAAAGGAGGCTGAGGGAGGATCTGATCAGTGCTGATCAATATCTACAGGGGTGTCAGGAGGATGGGCCAGACTCTGCTCAGGGGTGTCCAGGGACAGGACAAGGGGCAATGGGCACAAACTGGAGCACAGGAGGTTCAACCTGGAGATGAGAAAATCCTTCTTTACTCTGAGGGTACCAGAGCCCTGGGACAGGCTGCCCAGGGAGGTTGTGGGGTCTCCATCCCTGGAGACATTCCAAAGCTGATGTGATCCTGTGGGATCTGCTCTAGGCAGCCCTGCTCTGGCAGGGGGGTTGGACTCAATGATCTCCAGAGGCCCCTTTCATCTCCAATCATTCTGTGATTTCTGTGATTTTGTGATTCTATGAAACTGGGTCCAAAGCTCAGAGATGAAACAACATGGGCAGCTCCTTTGGGCCACACAGGCACCTCACAACCAGAGCTTCATGACCATGACTATCCTGACAAAAACCTTATTCCTGGCAGGATTTCCACTACCAGTCAGGACTGAGTAGAAATAAATACATTCACCAAATGAACCACAGCAATAAACCAAACAGAACTCCACAAAACTTGAGTGTGGGTCAGGAAGGACTGCTGGGGACACTGTTACCCCTTGTTTGCCTCTATAAACCAGTAAACACTTGGATCAAACCAGTAAATTTAAACTTTAAAAAAATCTTCTGCTTTTTCTTCTTTTTCTCATAAATCTGAAGAGGACAGTTCCTTGCTCTTAAGTGTAGTAATATAATATGTAATATATAATATGTAATATATAATATGTAATATATAATATGTAATATAGTGTTGAGTATAACTAAAAATAATATTTCTTTTAAAAAAAAACCTTCAGAAAATACAGCAGATGGTTTCTCTAGGGCTGATATTCCAAAGCACACTGGGAGCATCCAAAATGACAATGAATATTTCAGCTTACGAGATGTTGATGTGACCTTTTTTCAGAGCAAGACCATAAAAAAAATAAAAATAAAACATTATTCCATTGTTTTCATTTACTCTTAATAGATTATCTTCTCAGTACAGTTGCTGAAGTAGATTATGATATTTTGCTTTCCTTTCAGAAGCTGGGTTAAAACCTGCTTAGATTCTGTGAGAAATGGGTTTTGCAATATCAGGTCAGTTGCAGCTCAAGTTCATACATAAAATTGGTTCCCTTTGTACAGAAAAAAACCCAAAGAATTCAATTAGAGCAGAGCAGATGCCTTTTCTGAAGAATAGGAGTCTGCTGATCTCATCAGATAGAACATATTGTACTGGATTCTGAAACTGTTCAACCATTCTAATATATGAGTTTTACTCCAGCAGGCAGGAGGATCCCCAGCACGAGGCATATCCAGGGTTTATTATGGGCTGTGGACAAAGAGAAAGCAAAACCCTGTGCTTGTCCCACAGAACCTGCAATCTACACACACATTTTCATAGGATTAGCACAGGAAGAGTTATACTCCACCTTGTTGCCTACAAGTGCATATTTGTACATACAGAAGTACCTGTTTGTAATTTTATTTCCTGTGCTTAACATTCCTGTTCAAGGTCCATGGAAATTCAATGCCAGGGGAAAGGATTAGGGCAAGGAGCAGGATGCTGGTGCTGCCAGGCTGCAGTGCAGCCGGGTGCTGGGGCTCCTGGGCTGCCAGGCAAGGGTTTGCAGGCAGTGGGCACAGGGTGCCACTCATCTATCTGATCCAACACCAGCCTCTGCTTTGGGGTGAGATCCACTGCTCCCTGGGCTCCACAGCCCGTGCTGATCAGGCCTCCAGGAACCACAGAGGAACTGAAACACAAGCTCAGGGGGATGAAACCCACCATATTTAAGGAATCCAAGGACTGAACTTGTAGTACAAGTGTTCAGCTACAAAACTGGTGTATTTGCACAGGCCAAGGTTTTCTGAACAGGTGCAGGGAACCTGCACCATCAGCCTCCCCCTCAAGCAGCAGGCACAGCAGCTTGCAAAACACCAGCCTAGAGAAGTGCCACCCCAGCTCTTACTGCTGAAGAAATCAGCTGTGATGCTCTGAAGCAACTGAGGAACACGTCCCTGTGTCCTATTTCTGCTTCCTATGCAGCTTGTTGCAGAGATGTGTGAGCAGCAGAATGGTGCTGTCCCCAGCCCCTCTCTGGGCTGGCAGTGTTCCCTTCTGGGTGTGCAGCCTCATGCACACGTGCCAGGCCTGCAAACCCACCCAGGTTCCTTTTGAAGTGAGGTCCTGTTTGCTGAAGAAAGACAGAGGGGAAACGTTCCAAGCCTTTATTTATTCAGAATACAGTTTTGCAACAGCCACGTGTGTGACTGGCCCTGGGTTGCAACACGGGGCAGAACCAGCCCATGCACAGCAGGCTGGCTTGGGGTGAGTTTGGGCTGCTGGTTTCTTTGTGGGAGGAGAGAGTGAAACACATCCTTGCTGGTCAATCACATCTGTATCAGGGTCTCTGACACTCTGCTGATGCCTGTGAGCTGTGCCAGGGTAAGATGGGGACGGGCAGACACCAAACACCTGAGCTGCTCTGATATTAAAGGGATGTGCATATGTAACTTTAAGTGTACCATTAGACACATTCTCATTTTTTATATATATTCATTTCCACAATACTGCAAGGGGAAAAAAAACCAAACCAAACCAAACCAAAAAGACCCCACCTCAAACCTCCCACACTCTATTACAGGGTGGCTCAAGGGGCAGATCCAGCTCTGGGCATCAGCTGGGAGCCACACTTCTCATGTCTTGTATCCTCATGTTTGAATCCCAGGAAGCAGACACATCCTGACACTATTTGCAGAGTGAAAAAACAGTGTTAGATCCTCAGCAAAACTATAACACCAAAGGCAGTACATAAACAGGTTATAGAAGGGCAGAATGATATTGCAGGGGGAAAGTATTTGTGAGTCATTGATAAGTGAGTCCCCCAAATGTGCAGAGGAGAATTGAAACAAATGGAAACTTTAAGAAATATTCTACATAAGGCAGAGTCCAAAAATTCAGGAGGTTATGCAAGGCTAGCTGTAAAAATAAGCAGATGAGTCCTCTAAAATAATATTGCAACATTTTTTGGCTTCCATTTATTAGTTGCCATAGGATTTTTACTCAGTGAGCAACTGCTAAACACAAGGCTGCCTCATACCATAGCTTGGCTTTTAAGAGAAGAAAAACATTGACATTGTTTAATGAACACACTTGTCTGGAGAAGTACTAGCAATTGCTAGGAACTCATTTTCCTCCTGCCTACAAGCAGAGAGACTTGCAAGTGGTGTGTTCATTGTGCTGTGCCTGAGTTGAACCCTCCTCTCTGACAACCTGACAACAGAAGAGAACTTGCTTTTGAGGGCAGGTTGGGGGAGAGAAAGTCAAAGAGCAAACAGGTTTAAGTGCCATGTGCAGGAGAGAAAGGATCACAAGGCACCTTTAACGAGCTATTAGAGTTGCACCAGCTGCTTCTGCAGCCAGAGAGCACATCCTCTGGTGGACAGGAAAGGAAAGAAGTGGGCAATGTTTTTCTGAAACATTTAATCTGTCTCCTCAGCAGGTGCCATTTCCTGGTTTCAGTAGGTGCACATCCCGCATGGACGTGCAACAAGAGGAAAATAAGAGAATGACATGCTATAAAAAATAAATAAATGCATTTTCTCTTCATTTTTTGTTCGTGACATGCTATAAAAAATAAATGCATTTTCTCTTCATTTTTTGTTCAGTCTCCCAGCATATCTGGATATATCCACATTCACCATTTCTGGTTTTTGATGATGATGATTTATGCCATCTCTGCAGTTGGGTTTGTTTCTGAGCTTTGTCCAGTGATGTGAAAGGCTCCACGCATCCCCTGTGTGCCCCTGGCTGGCTGCTTACTCATGGATTACATAAGGTTCAGGCCTTTCTTGGCCTGAAGCCTTTCTGGGCCATCAACATTTGCAAGCTTGTTTGACAGTGGCCATTTCTGAAGAAGGGAGGAGATAATTTCCCCACATAAACTACACATTTCTTCACATTTTCAAAGGAACCCAAGTGTCGACACCGCTGAAACCCTCAGGGTAAGGAAAGAAGAGTGTTGTGAACCTTAGATCTTCAAAAGTTAAGGTCTTTTGGACCACCCGACATGGATGACCATATAGATAAACCCACCCACTACCACCCGAGATGCTCAAGGGCATCCCACCTGCCAAGGGCACACCACACCTCTAGCTGTCTCTTCAGAAGAGGCTTCTTCCACAGCTCCTGTGTCCCATCTTCAAGCCTTCTGTAGATATCTTGGATACCTGGATGGGACATTTCTGTGTATGCAAATGAACTGGGGGCACTGGAAGGCACGGAGGATTAATCCCATCTAATTTGAGACATTTATGCCTGAGCTCGTCACACTGAGCTCCTTTTACAGTCAGCAGAGAGGAATAGAGTTGTCAACATAGCCAGATAAATCCCACCCCTAAATTCCACTTGCATAAGCTGTAACTCCCAGCTTCAACAGCACCAGATGGTCTAGACCTTGTCCTTGTCCTCCCTGTGGATGGAAAGCTGGCAGTGGGTTTCTAAGCCCCTCTCTGAGGCCCTTGATGGAAGAGATGAGAGTCAGAGCAAAGCTTGGGCTTGTCTACACTGACTCCAGTTCAGTCAGCCCTCCCTGCTGAGCTTGACAGGGTAACCTTTTGTTGTGAAAACAGTCTTGGAATAAGCATTGAAATTGCCCTAAATATCACAGTCTTGGGTCCAGTTATGCAGCAAAAAGCACAAGGTTTCCACTCCAGACAAGAAGCCTATGGCCTACCTACTGCTGTCCTGAAAGAAGGGATTTCCTAGGGGTCTAGGGATGGCCTCTGGTATTGATTCAGCTGACTGGAACTCACAGCAAATTGATGGTGCAGAGAAATTACAAGAAGCTGTAAAGATTTTTCTTCCACTTCGCTGAACAATCAGCACCCAAGAGCTGCAGTGTTACACACATCACTGGGGGATGGGAGCAGCAATATGCAGAGTCTTAATCCCACTCATCAAGAAGATGGGAAGCCTTCTACTCTTTAGAAAAAGCTGGTGCTTCTGAAGCAGGTAATAGACAACCTTTGGATGTAAAACATGCATTGCTGCCTTCCTGTCGTGGTGTACTCACCATGGTGGCATCCAAATGCACTCTGAGTGACCCAGCAGCTCAAACCCCAAGGTAGTAAGTGTCACTTACTCTTGCAGTTGTCCTAAAGAAAAGCAAAGAATATTGGCAGAGTAGAAAAAGTCAGAACATAAAACTCTTTAAACACAATGACTGCAGGATTTTGGTCTTTGTTCTGCAATTTAGGAAGAGATTAACAAAAGTCTGTGATTGCTTGTGTAAAACACCCTGTGTTTGCTACATTTGTTAGATTTGTGACTGATTTAAAGGCCAAACTACCTGAAACTAAAAACCTTAATTTCTCTAAGTGTTGCTAGTTACAGAAAATAATGATGATGATGTTGAAGGAGAACTGTAGAAGCAGGAGCATAATGGTAGGCTTATTAAATCATGGGACTATGTTACCAATAGATTTCAAGGCATTTTGCAAAATCAGTTGTACAATCCCACCTTACCTGATGGAAAAAATGAAGCAGGGGCTTTGTCCTTGCTCAGCTAGAAAGTAAGTAGGACTCAAAGTGCCACTTGGCCCTTGGCAGGTCAGTGTGCAGAGTCACTCTGGAACAGGTCAGCAATGTTTCTCCTGCACTAGGGGCAAAGGGTATTATTGTCTTCTTTACACTCACCTGTGCAGACAGACTACTCAGAAAGAGAAAAAAAACAACAGAGAGCAAGGGCACAATCACCCTTTATCTCCTGTACCCTGAGGATATAAATGCAACCTTGGCATTGTCTTGGATTCCTACACACAGCTAAATTAATCCTGGAAAAATGTCATCCTGCAGTAAAATGTGGGTTATACTCATGGCTTGGTCGATCAGGGGGGATGAAATCAGACAACTTTGACTACTCCAGTTTTACCAGCTGCAGCCAATAGCAAAATGTCAGTGGATTTCTCTGAATCAAGCATTTCATGCTGTCTGATGTTCCTTTTTTAAAGGCAGCACATTGCTGACTTTCTGACAAACCTCACTGCTGTCCTGAGGTTACATGAGATCACTGGTTATCTGTGTTAGCAGCTTCCCAGGCAGAGCAGAGACTCCATGTTCTACACAGTAGAGAAAGGATTTGTCAACATTTCTCACCTTGTTGAAAAGAAGGAAGGGAAAGGAAGGGAAAGGAAGGGAAAGGAAGGGAAAGGAAGGGAAAGGAAGGGAAAGGAAGGGAAAGGAAGGGAAAGGAAGGGAAAGGAAGGGAAAGGAAGGGAAAGGAAGGGAAAGGAAGGGAAAGGAAGGGAAAGGAAGGGAAAGGAAGGGAAAGGAAGGGAAAGGAAGGGAAAGGAAGGGAAAGGAAGGGAAAGGAAGGGAAAGGAAGGGAAAGGAAGGGAAAGGAAGGGAAAGGAAGGGAAAGGAAGGGAAAGGAAGGGAAAGGAAGGGAAAGGAAGGGAAAGGAAGGGAAAGGAAGGGAAAGGAAGGGAAAGGAAGGGAAAGGAAGGGAAAGGAAGGGAAAGGAAGGGAAAGGAAGGGAAAGGAAGGGAAAGGAAGGGAAAGGAAGGGAAAGGAAGGGAAAGGAAGGGAAAGGAAGGGAAAGGAAGGGAAAGGAAGGGAAAGGAAGGGAAAGGAAGGGAAAGGAAGGGAAAGGAAGGGAAAGGAAGGGAAAGGAAGGGAAAGGAAGGGAAAGGAAGGGAAAGGAAGGGAAAGGAAGGGAAAGGAAGGGAAAGGAAGGGAAAGGAAGGGAAAGGAAGGGAAAGGAAGGGAAAGGAAGGGAAAGGAAGGGAAAGGAAGGGAAAGGAAGGGAAAGGAAGGGAAAGGAAGGGAAAGGAAGGGAAAGGAAGGGAAAGGAAGGGAAAGGAAGGGAAAGGAAGGGAAAGGAAGGGAAAGGAAGGGAAAGGAAGGGAAAGGAAGGGAAAGGAAGGGAAAGGAGAAAGAAAGAAAGAAAGAAAGAAAGAAAGAAAGAAGTTTTGTTTTTTCTTTCCCTGCCATGAAGTCTGTGTTGCAATCATCCTACTGCTCTTCCAAGATACCTTCCTTTGACTGAATTATAGTTTGTACAAAGTAACAACTGGTGAAATCTGCATGTACTTACTCATCTTGAGCATGTTGATTTGATCGGCCTTGATCTGAGCTCCCAGGGAGAGCAGGCAGGTTATGTAATTTTTGAAGCAAAGGTTTATTCTAATAAGCCGTTTGCAAGTAGTAAAATCCTTTTACCCTGATGCAGCTGGAGCCCTGTCAGAAACCCAGTACCCAAAAGAGCAGCAGTTTTTACCCACTGGTTGACTCCATCTTGGAGCTGCTCCACAGGCTGTTCCCACGGACCAGGCACGTTTCCTGCTCAGGTGAAAAATTAACACTTCTTAATCAGCAATTACAAACACTTAGAAATTGCAAATAATCTGCAGTGATGGCAATTACACATAGGAGGGAGCAGCATACAACAAAATATCAAGTGACAAAATGTTCACTGGTGACCTCCCCTCTTCCAGCAGGCTGACTTTGGGCTTTTAAAATTAAACTGTAACTGCATGAACTGAGAGACTGTTTTCAACCCATGATATTCTGACTAAAATGCCTATGTAAATTTTACCCTTACTTCCAGTGACCTAATTAGATGAAATTTCGACCACAAGCTGTTAGGAGAGAAGCTACGACCTAACTTGGAAGGAAAAAGAAAAACCCAACAACTGAGACTGGAATAAAGACTGAATTGCATCAGATGAGTGGCCACTTGTGGAGCAGCAAGGCTCCTCTGTGAAACCACCCACAGGTATCTAAGCCAAGTTATTGGGGCAAACACTGAAATCGTCCTTGTAAGAGTAGGCAGAGCCCCTAAGTGTGTGCTTAGTGCTATCTTTGCACAGCACAGCACACGTGGGCTGGTGAGCCAGGGCTCAGCACCAGCAGAAATCAGACACGGGGCCACTTCTGCCCCATGCACGGCAGAGCGTGGCTTGACCCACAGAGCAAACAGCTCTAGGGCTCCTTAGTGCTGGTATTTGCAGTTACAGCCGGGTTTTTAAGGGTATGTTTGATCACAAGTGAAGGGCAGAAGGGGTCTGATTTCTGTTGCTGCCCTCCACATCTCCAGGACACCCCTGCCAGCAGGGAGAGCAGCCTCCCACCCCCAGCCAAACCAGCCCCCCTGCCCTCCTCTCTGACCAGTTGCTCACAGGGGGATGAGGACAGAGGAGAAGATCAGTGTTTGCACTCTCATGTCACCACTGGCTTTGTGGGGGCCAAAAAGTTCAGATCAGGTTTCCCTGAACAGGATGGGGCTGCTCAACCCACCCCCCCCTCCAACAAGGTGTGTGCTTAACCCTGGTGCTTGGAGAGCAATGTGGGGAAAAAAAATAAAGCCCAATGGTGGCTCCACAGGGTTTTTTTTTCAGGAGACCTATGGAGCACAGTGTCTCAGCCTTTCCAGGACTGACTGGGGTGTCAGGGGGTGCTGGGGGAGGCCCAGACAAACCCCCTTCCCGCGTGTGCTGCTTCGCAGGATGGGGTTTGCTCACCTAATCAGATGGAGATAAAACACCTTGCAACACCTTGCTGTGGGGCTGACGTCAGCTTGTTGTGTGCTGGGGGTGATGTCAGCACCAGCTTCACCACTGCACTCTGATCTCCTGAGAAGAAATAAATGCAGCAGCAAACCTATTGCTTTCCACCAGCTGCCACACTGAGATGATTGTGCTTTGCCCCTGCAGGCTATGGATGCTGTGTGCAGGAGGCAGGAAAGCCACAACAATGGGATCCACTCCTGGGCTGAGACTTCTTTTTTTTTTTTTGTCTGTGAGGAGTCTAAATGAATTTAAATTGAATAATAACTGGGATAAATGACACCTCTCAGCACACGAGTCAGGCTCAGCGAGGTCCTTAGGAAATTAATTCCACTGATTTACATCAGCACAAATAACATCAAATGAATTTCTCAGGATTTACTGTAAATCATCACTGTAAATACGTTTTTCCTCACATTTACTTGCACTCATGAATATACTTAAATCTTTCCAAGACAAATATGGCCTCAGGTTTCAAACTTGTATAGAGGCCTCTGGGGATGCACCTCAGGAGGATCGAAATTTCAAGCAAATAGTTCAAATGGGCTTAATTCAGAAGCAAAAAAAAAAGCAGAAATGGAGGCATGGAAACTGATACCGAGAATTTAACTATCAAGGACACTTGGAAAAGCAAAAGTCAGTGCCAGAACTGGGCTGATTTAAGTTGTTTGGGTTCTTTTTAAGAATTTTTCCTCAGTCGTTTTTCACGTTCCAGGAGAATTTTACCACATTACAGCTCATTTATACCCTGCTTTACTTACACTTTGATTTCAATTTGTCTCATCGTGTTACCAATTTTCAGCCTTTGCTCCTACTGAAAGAACAGGGAAGTTACAAGAGAGTTAAGTTGCTAGCTGTGCTGTCACTTATTAAATTAGCAAGTTTTTCATAGAAACCTTAGACAAAACTTTGAGAATAAAGAACTGATCATTACTAATTCTTTTGGTATTCATTATGCTATTAGTCACAGAGCTCACTCATACATTTCCAAATTTCAACATAATCATTTCAGGATGAGGAGCATTTTTTTTCCCCCTTCCCAGTAATTTTTTCTTGGCATCACATTTCATACCCTTCCTCTCTGGATGCCAAGAAAGCACAGCTTGAGGTTCTAGGGACTTGAGTGGGGCTTTGTTCTTCTTTATTTATTTTCAGAAACACAGGCTTACCAAGATTATTTCATCCCTAAGAGAATGCATTTTTAATTGACCTGTTTATCCCTGTAACATATGCACACCTCAGCAAGGCTAAGGGATCAATTTATATGACATCATGGTGCCAAAGGAGTAATTGTCACTTGTTTGTGCAGTCCTGGAGCCTGCAATGACACCCAGTGCTGCCTTAACAAAATAAATGTGTTTGTAAAGGCCAAAATAAAAATGAAAAAGAAATAACTTACTTTAAATTGGGAGGGGTAGAGGAGACAGAGAGGCTTCTGCTCCCAAAGGCTGCTATAGAGTCCCATCCTCTGAAACTCAATTCTTTTGTAAACATGGCTTTTCACGCTGTAGAGTGGAGAGAAGATCATCCCTTTCCTCAGGAGCAGGAGGCAGCTGAGCCCATCCAGCAGACTCTGTTCAGCCAAGCCCTGCATCCCACTGCAGTTCCTACCCAAATCAGGGGTCAGGAAGCCCCAGGCAAGCTGCTGAGGCATCTCTGCAGCAGGCACAATCACACCTGTGCTCCACCAACGGTGCCCATGAGCAGTAATAAAAAAAAGAGCCAGAAATCAGCTGTTTGAATCAGAGATCCTCCTCCTCTCAGGTTTCACTGTAGGGTACAAGGAAGCTCGGAAAACAAGGCACCCCTTGAGCATTTGATAAAGCAGACTTCAGCTGCCAAAGGATTCCTCCACAGCAACACCAAGAAAGCTTTTGCCTGGAATAAAACATTCACTGCAAAACGAGCAATCATTAGTCAGCTGCATTTTTCATATCATTACTGGCAGTGAAAACGCAAGTGCGCAGGTTGCTGTAAATGAAGGTCTAACTACTTCCACCCAAACAGAAGCCATCCACAGCAGTTTCAGTGGGGGAGAGGGAAATCCTCAGTGCTCCCCTCATTCCATTTCTCCCCGTGACTGATTACAATCTGCTTTTTTTCTATACAGCACATTTATTGTGGGAGTTTGATTTGAAAGAGTTTCAAGTCATTTAAACTTTGGCTGCAGGCACACAGATCATTCAGAAACTGATCTCCATGTGTTTTCTACAAGGTAATAGCATTCCTGGCTGGTGCTATAAGCAACCGTTTTTAATTCTCAACCTACCAGCTGAAATATTCAACCCATGCCAGGAGTTACCATGGATGAAATCACACAGTACAGAGTCAGCCAGCCTGACAGCAAGCCCTGTGCTAGCAGTTTGGGTGCAATACTCCTTGTTTTGAAGTGAAGGGGGTGTTCAGGGAGGCAGGTTCCTTCTTTTGGGGTGGTCACTGGCTCCCTACAGCTTTTTCAACCCACAGAACTGCTGAAAACAGACTGCATCCTGCTTCAGATCAAGGTCCCCCTTCAAACTGTCCTTTCTTAGTGGACCAGCAGGATTCATCACGTTCACAAAGCACCTTATTACTTCACAGGCACCTAATGTGATCTCATTACATGCACCTGTTAATTATTATGCAAGACGGAAGGCACAAGCAGAATTAGGCCTTAAATAAAAGACAGTAAATCAGAAGGTTCCATTCCAAATCCGTCCTTTTTGGAATTGAGGGGCAAGGTGGACATTTCTATAGGACTTTGCAAAGTGTGAGTGCCAGCTTGCTCCACTTTGGTGTTCCTCTTCATCAGCCAAAGAGCTTCCCACCACCAAAAGACATAGCTCTTCCTGCATCTCAACACCCTCCTTGAAAAAGGTCAATGGGCTTTGAGAAGTGGTAGGGACAAGCCAAGAGAACAGAAACACCTCAAAAGCCAGCTTCCTTCACAGCAAACAGGAGAATTTTTGCCACAAAGGCTTACAGTGGGGCCTTGGAAAGACAAGTGCTCAGCCCTCTCAGCTCACAGGACTGGCAAGAGCTCCTTAGCAGCACAAAAAACACCAGCTAAATGATCCTCATGGAGCCAAGTCCAGCAGCCCCTCAGGCACCCAGCAAGAACACAGCTCACCCCTGAACTTTAGTTAAATATGCACAATTTTATTTATTGAAGAGATTAGGACAAAAACATTAAACCAAATACATGACAAAGCACCAGAGGCAGTAAAACCCCACCATGCACATCACCAATCTTTCCTCCTATAAGGTACTTATAAAATTAAAAATTTTTTAAAAAAAAAAAAAAGTCCTTCTTGACACAGCACCATCTTCAGAGTGTAAAAACATTACTCCTTTAGATTCTTAGTTACCAAAATAGAACCAAGGCAGGTCAGCTGCAGCTAGCTTTGTCTCTTGATAAAGAACTGTGAAACATCCTCTTGAGAGTGGGACCGTAAGTTCCCTGCAGGGCAGGCAGAGCATCCATCCGTCAATGCCAAGTAGCTGTACGCACATGCCACATACTATAATTAAGCACAAATTCAAGTAACATTTACATACTACAGAGTCCACATGTACCTACCCAAAAAACATGACCACTTCACAAAACGTATACAGGCAGTAATATCAGAACAACTGAGGTACTGGAAACACAAATATTTATGCCAAGAGATTTCAGTATCATACAGCAATATAAAAGCAGTAATAAAAACATTTGCCAGTCTAAATCAAATAAAGCTATCTAGGGGGAAAAAAAAAAAAAAATAAAAAGCTAAATAAAAAGTTATTTAGGGACAGAAATACCTGAACAGAAAAGAAGTGTGTTAACTACAGCATGTAACATGTCATCCCAAGTCAACCCGTAATTGAAGTACTGGCTTAATACATCACTACTGTGACATTTTCTTCAATAAATAGAATAAGTCTTGACAATACAAAAGGTGCATATTACTGTGTATGTTTCAAGAGGAATATCTGTAATATAAATGTTCAGCTTATTAATACCCTCTTATTTCTTAGTCTGGACATAAACAAAAACCAAACCCAAATAATTCTTTACCCAAGTCAAGAGGAATCCAAAGGAAAAAACAAAACAAAACAACAAAACAAAACAACAACCCCACGATACTCTTCTTCACTAATAAACAGCCCTCTATTTACACGTGGGCCAGTCAGTTACAGAAGAGATGGGTTCTCAGATAGCGACAGGACTCAGGGCTTTCTGCCCTCTCTAGTCACACACGTGCAGCATGGCAGATATGGAAGCCAGTATCTCATACCTTTAAAAAAAAAATAATCATGTAGTTTTCTTCTTCCTCCCACCCCCCCCATTATAGCAGTAATGCATCTGGAAGTTCGAGTTGTAATAGCTTCCTGCAACAAACCATTTGACACAAAACAGAACAGCTTGTTAAATGACAGTTACTTCCCCTTAAGGGAACAAAGCATTAAAATGTCGTTTCCTGACAAGAATATTAAGTAGTTTATTTAGAAGAAATGAGTTGAAAATAGCTATCAAGAGACATGAACTGAAATTTTGTTTTTAGCACCCACTTTTCATGTCCTTCTTTGTGCACCTAATTCTTTTTTTTTTTCTTAAAATGAATCCCACTGATTATTAGACGTCCGATTAAAAAAGAGTTAGCCAATTGTACTTTCCCTGAATAATGGCTGAAGTTAAATCTCTAACAGTGCGATGCCAAGATGTGAGCTGAGGCAAAAAAGTTTCTATCTCTTGTGAGTTACCACTGTTTTTAATGGAACAGAAACAGGAGTGATACAGCTGCACCAGAACTGGCATGTGCAGTCTCCTTGGCTCCAAAAAGGTGAGAAGCTACAATTGCTCCATGCTGCCTTTTTTCTCTCCTCCCAATCAATCTAACCTGATAGCAAGCTCCCACCGCCCCCCCAGTCTGTCCCCATGCTACATTTGTTGGATTAGCTCCTTGTGGAGGTTCCTTCTCAACCAGAGGACCTCTGAGTGTCTTTTGCTACCAAGCTAGGCTGATGCAGGGTGTGATTTAACACGGTCAGGAAGGGCTCCTTCATGTGTCCATCTCCAGGTTGTGTACCTCCTGAACACCAGTCTTTGTGCTCAGTTAAAGAACGGGTCCAAGTCTTCTTCCATGTTGACATCAGGCACCAGCTGATCTGATACTTCCTTAGCACCATATCCTGAATTCGATACATTAAAATCTGTAGAAAACCACGGATGGTCCAGAATTTCCTGGGAAGTCAGCCTTTCCGACGGCTCCCGACGCAGTATGCTACGGATCAGGCATTTTGCCTTGGGGGAGAGAGTTTCTGGAATGTTAAACTGCCCACGACGGATCTTGCTGAAGAGGGAACTAGGCTCAATGTCATGGAAAGGGTAGCGTCCAACCAGCATGGTGTAAAGCATCACACCCAGACTCCACACGTCCGCTGCTTTGCCAGAGTAGCTGCCATTTGTGTTCAAGATCTCTGGACTCACATAGGCTGGGCATCCATGCTTATCAGAAAGAGAGTCATCATTTCCTCTTAAAATATAAGCATCTTCTAGGCTTTCCAGTTTCACTCTAGTCCTGTGGGCAAAAAGCCAAAACAACCAAGGTAAGTAAACATCCAAATATAAACTCTGGGCTGATACAGTTACATGGTGGTAACACTTGTACTCCACAGAATACAACAACTGCAGAAATGCTTGGGTTTAAAATCCCACTCCCAGCACTGGTTACAGATAAATGACACTGCCCCTTCTTTACTGCTTAGAAGTGTTAGGGACAGACATGCAATACTGGCCACACACACAGCTACAAGTTTTCAAACACACTTATGTCCAGTAAACTTGTCAGTGAAGTCTCAAAAAGCTAAAAGTAATTGCCAATATTCATACTTCTGGTAAACTTTACATAGACACGATTTCCAACCAGAGTCATAAGCCTCAAGATCATTTCTGCTGGCTGCATTCACATCTGCCTGCACAGAACCCAAGCCCAAATACAAGTCTAGCCCTAACCAGACGGGGTTATTTTGACACCTTCACACTGGTGAGCAGTTACTTGCACCTGTTATTCCACAAGGTCCAACAGGAATAAAATCACCATGCTGACCCTCAGTGATCCCTCTGACCAACCAACATTTTTCTCTACCCAAGCATTAGGGAAGAGCAAGTTTAACAGATTTAGAGTCTTCCTCAGCAGACCTTCGGGCCAAGGGAGATCAGGTGAGCTGGATGCCAAGATTAACAGAAAGCACCTCTACCCAGCCAGACCAGAGGAGCTCCTCACATTGGAACAACAGGAGGGTCTAGCAAAGGGCTTGCAGAGAGATGACAGGGATGTCTTCCCTAGATTGCAAACTCCTCCTGCCTGCAGAGCACTGTGAACTCGTCATCGTGCTGCAGTAATTATCTCTGCAAGCCAGAGATAATTTTCCTCCCTTATGGATCTCACACAGGAGCAGAAAAAATTATGCAAAACTTGCTTGTCACAGCACTAGACAAACATAACCTTTCTTTCCTTTAAATTCTCATTGCTAGCATCTGTAGCTGCATTTAAAAACCTGCCCCTGTCCCAGGCAGCCCAAAGGATCACCAGTTACCCTTCAGACAACCTGCCAGCAGTGGTCAGCTTTGAGAGCAAGATGAGTGCAATGCAACAGGGCTTGGCCAGCACATCTGGGTGGAAGGGTGGCCCAGCAGTAGTGCAGGTTTTCCTTTCAACAACTCAGCATCATAACTCAGCTTTGGGTATTACTTCCCAGGCTGCAGGATCACCCTCAGCCGGGCGCCACGGCCGTGTTCCCGCACCACGGATACTCACAGGCAGGGACTGAACTTCATCCCAGAAAGCAGAACTCTCAACTGAAGCACACAGTTTAACAGGCATTAAAAGAGACAAGGAGAGCCCTGTTTCCTGAAAGGTTACTGGAGACTACATTGCTCAGGCTGCAGTTGCAGAAGACAGCTGGGCCAGCTTTGGCTTAGCCTTGGGTTTCAGGGCAGCTCAGCACAATCTGCTTCGAACCAACAGAAGCACATTTTACTCCTTGGAGTACTCCAGAGGCAACTGTGCCATAAACTCTCATCGTGACACTTGGACCTTTTCAACAGCTAGAAATGTTTACTAGCCGAGGTGAAAGCCCCTTTGGCAACACGCCTCGGATCAGGAAGTCATAAACGCAGAAGGCAGAATACCTGGCTCCCACGCACAGTGTGTCAAGGCAGCTCCTTCTCTCCTCAAACAGGCCAGTGTTTTCTCCTCCCGTGTGGACACTGATGGGCTTTGTGCAACACACCTGCTTCCTGATTAATTACCCATTGCCAGCCTAGCGGCACAGGCACGTCTGGCCACGGACAACCCCCTCATTAGCCCTCCAACAATACTTCACAGCAGCAGTACCTCACACAGGAAGCTGGCTGCAAGGAGGAAAGTAACTACAATTCTCAAGACCACAGCAATTTCCCTCCATACACAGCTCACAGGGTCCAAAACCCAGAGCCTGACTCGAGCAGAGCCCTTCCAGGATGCTCAGCTCCAACGCGCTCCTGCACCTGCAGAGCACAGAGAGGAGAAAAGCCCAGAGGAAAAAACAAAACCAAACACAACATACCAAGGAGGGCAGAGAACAGAGAGGAGGAAATGAAAGGGAAGGCAGGGACATGAGTTGAGGTTCCATTTGCATTGCCCACCTCAGTTTTTCCATAGCAAAGCAGGCGCAGCAGCAGAGCGGCGAGGCCGGCGGCTCCAGCGCGCGCGAAGTCACGGAGCTGCCAGACAGGAGAGCATCGGCTCACCCTGCTCGCTAGCAGGGGCAGAACACACACACAGGGAGCAGGGCAGAGCGTGCTATTTATAAACAGCTTACAGGAGGGAATTCACCCACACACACGCTCTCCTGCCATCCCAGTGTCAACGGCACAGGGCAGCGCTGTTCACTCTTACCCTCCTGCTTCGCGTTTCTCTGAGTTGCCAAAGATTAGAGAACCAGTTCCCTGAGAAGCTCTTATATTCATATATTCATATATTATATTCATATAACTCTTATATGTTACTGGAATTCCCTATTTTCTACAACAGACGTGGTACAAAACAGGAAAGAACAGACTGCAAGAGGTATCAAAAACCCCTCATCTTTTTTCTCCAGCAGAAGCAATCATTTCTTGTTAGGAAAAAACCCCAGGAGCAGCACACAAAAAGCTGCTCCCTGCCTGGCTGTGCTTGCAAGGTGCTGCAGCCTGCAGCCCTCTGCGCATGCTACAGCAGGTTTTGTTTGAGCAAGCAAATGGAACAACAGCTGGCCCTTATCTGCCTGCTCCTCCAGAAGCTGTGGCCAAAAGAAGCAAGCACTTCAACCAGGTTTTTCACCCTGCTGAGCTGACAGGCTTTGAGGAAACAAAAGGTCCCGAGTTAAACAAAACCACAACCTTTAGCCTTCCTCCCAAACCCTCAACCAGTAAAGGAACAAGGGAAGAAGTGGCTGCCTTGGCAGGAAATAGAGCTCCAGCCCAGGTGGGCACTGTGCAGGTACACCTGGACCTCCAACCATGCAGGAGCTGCAGCTCTCCAGCAGGTGCTGCCGGGTACAGACCCTCAGTGTGACTTTCTCCCCCTCCCAAGAGACCACTCAGGTGTTCCCATTTCCGTATGCCAGGCCAAGTGTCTTTGCAGCAGGGAGACACAGCAGGTTTCCCATCCCCACCTGCAGGAACCCCTCTCATGGAGCCAGGGTTGGGGAGCCCATCTCCAGACGGGCGAGTTCTCAGACCTCAGCCTTGCAGAGAGAGCACGACCTGCCACCCATCCTGCTGCAACCGGGTAACGCGCAGGTGCCAACAGCAAGGCTCTCTCCCCCTTTTTTTGCAGGCATTTCACGTTGTTTTCAGGCAATCAGAAAGGAGCAGTCTGGCACGGGAGCTGCTATTTCCCACTGCACAGCACCCCATCTCTGAGAGAAACAGCTTCCAGCCCTGGCTGGCCTTCCCTTCCTCCACATTTCAAGCACTGCCTAAAAGAGCTCTTTTTTCTGCAAGCCAAACAGCTTTTTTTTATTATTTTTGCCTTTTTTTTTTTGCCTTTTTTTGGAGGGGGGATTGGTGGAGTAGAACAGGAAAGAGGGGAGCTTAAATACACAAAAAATGCAGAGATAACTGTGGATGAGAAGCGATCTCTCTCCCCTACACACTCCTCTCCTCTCTCAGAGGAAGCGCTGAAACCGAATACCCAGGGAAAAAAAAAGAAGAAAAGCCAACAGCAACAAACAGACCCTCAAAACTGCAAGTAGTTTCTGAGGACACAGAACCTCCACAGCAAAAGGTGGGGAGTGAATCCAACTGCAGAGTAACCGGACAACCCCGGATTTGTCACTTGGCAGCCAAGGGACAAATTTAAAACCAAATACTGAGATGTGAAATCACAGTCAAGCTTTGAAGTGCCTGCCTGCACAGAGCAGAAAAAGGACAGCATTTTTCTCTTCTTAATCAAGTCACATTTCCAAAAACCTCTCATTCTCCCCATAATCAACTGGCAGCAGCCAAGGGCAGGACCCCCATGGGAGGAAAAAAAAAAAAAAGAAGGAAATAAAGAAGTTTTCCGAAAGCATCAGCATTTGGGTCTGACCATTCAAATGCTTGCAACAAAATTAATCCCTCAAGTTCAAACGTAAGCTACTGCCAAAGCCGGATGAGAATCACTTTGTAGACATACTGTAGGGCAACAAAGACTTTTGTCCAGGCTTACGTAATTACAGTACATAATTTCAAGTTTTAATGCAGACCCTGAATAAGCACTTGAAAAAAAGAGCATTATGCATCTATCAGATCATTGATAAAACACTGCATTAGTCTAATGCATTAAAAAAAAAAAAAAAGCAGCAAGCCTACAACCCTGAATCATGGCTATTTAAAAAGGGGAAGCTATTCTGCCTATGAATGCTTTCCCATTACTGGTGAATGAAACCACAGAAGTGCAATCAGAGGGCAGCAGCAGCACTCAGACGGGAAATGCGTCTTTGTCCCCATAGAAACCGTCAGGGAAACCCATGAAAAACAATACCACTCTGAATTTCTTATCAATATGCCATTCATTACTTGACTGCATTCAGACTTTGCTCCTCAGCGATGTAACAAAACCTAATCAATTAAACCTCTTCCAGAAGATTCTTCAATGCAACCTCCTGAGTTAGCACCCTTCCCTGGCACACAGCTTTGCTGCACATCCTACACTTTCATTCAGAGTCATTCCCATTATTCCTCCCTGCAGAGCTTAGGGGCTGCTGGCAACCTACTATCCTGCCTTCTGACACCCAAGCCAGGGCCATAAGAACCCGGCATTCACACTTGCTCTCCAAAAACAAACACAATTTCCATAGCAAAGTCAGAGGAATTATTCAGAGGGCTCTAAGCTCAAAAGGAAGGAGGAAAAATAAAAAATAAAAACCTGGAACATTTAAAGCAGAAATACTGACTGAAAGTCATGAGTGTTTCAGAGGCAAGTATCTCCACTGCAATGAATAAACAGTCAGTAGTAAAGGGCTTCATGCCTGAACCAATGACAGCAGTTGCTTCTAGCCTGCCCCTGAATCCATCCGCATGGGAGCACCTGAAGCACAGCTGAGCTGTTACCATTCTGGGAGCACTGACTGCAGAGCAGATCCAGGATTTCAGCCCAGCATCATCCCCCAGATGACAGCCAGACCGGCTGCTTTGGGAGAGGACAGAAGGGGCCATCCTGCTTCAGACACTCCAGGTACAAAATCCCCTTGCTGTTCAGGCTGGCTCGAAATCAGATGATCAACATTTACAGTCTATACAGCAGCCTCATTCCTCCAGAGATAAAAGGTCACCGTGGCCATCCGAACAGCAATGTTGTTAATATGACTGCAGGTAAATATAAAATGGCAACTTCTGCAGGGGAAAAAAAAGTGTCCCACAGTATTCCCCCTAAACTCGCCAACACATGAAAAATGAAGGCACCCAAGCAATGCTACCTCGTATTTCAACACGACTCTGAGTGAGGCCAGGAAAGCCTCTCCCTAGGTAGAGGCACTCGAGCCATCAGCTGCCCGGTAGATCAGGGATTGCTCCTCTGTGGCCAATAATTCACAGGTCATTTAATCAAGGTCAGCTGCTAGCACCCCATCATAAAGATGGAACGAGCTGGAATGCAGTCGTGTCATTAGAGCCACAAGGAAAGGAGGAGGGAATAAAAGGGCAGCTCGACACCGGGAACAGTTCTCTTTTTGCTGACTGATCCTGTTAACCAAGGGAATCTCCCCCGAGCAGCACAGGGCCAGGCTGCTGCCAGAGCAGCCCACGGAACCCCCTGCGGATGATTTGCAGCTCGGTGCTCATCCTGAACTCAGAACTGCCCGATCTCCTCCAGGGGCGGTGAGGCACTCGGGATCAGAGGGGAAACGTGCTGCCATCAATCTGAATCCTGCTCCTTTCACCATCACGCTCCCTCCGCGCGCGGAACAGCGCAAGGCCGGCAGCTCCCAGCGCAGCTTCAGAGGGGGGGAAAACCAAACCAGCCCCAAAACCTGAGCAAGGGCCGTCAGGCAAACTGTCTCTTGTGTAACGGGACAGGCTCAGGGATGTGTTTCGAAAGACAAGCGGGACGTGCAGGCAGAGGAGGCTCACAGGATGAACCCTGCTCCGAAGGGAAGATTCCCTCGCCGGTACTTCCGCAGGAGGAGGAAGCCTGGGAAGATTCCAGGCCCCGCGCCCTTCCTCCTGAGGGATGCTCAGCCCTGCCCCACAGCCCCTCGCCGACGTGCAGGACCTCGCAGCTGAGGGTTTTTACCTTGTTTGAAGCTGTTGTGGTTTTCTTCTAGACTTCAGACAAAAGGCTCCGAGACCACCGCCCTGCGCACCCTGGGAAGGGCCGGGGTCCCGCAGACCTCAGCTGCACAACACTATTCAGAGCACTGACTGAACAGCCTCTCCCATACACCACAGACTTAGCTTCTTCCTTATTGCCTAAGGAGGCAACAAATTCCCCAAACCAGAGGTAGGCAGGTAGCAATGTGAGGGGCTCAGTCACAAAACTTCCAGGAGCCCATTACTTGATAAGCACCCGGCTCTAGGCAGCTACTTCACCTCATTTGATCTTCTTAGATCACATTGAAGGTCGGAGCTCTAAAGGGCTCTGCTGTCAACTGCTTCTCCCCCCAGCTTTTCTAGGTCTTTTCATACGATGCGTGGTGAGGTCCCACAGGGAAAGGACCAACATTTAGTTAGCATAGCTGCATACTGTAACAAAGCCCCACACGTTCTGAGCCAGCAGTGGGTGTTCAGCATCTCTAAAATAAAGCAGGCCCCTTATTTCACAACCCCACCGAAGACATTTTGCTTGCACATCTGTAAAACCTGTCTCCAAGCAATATGCATCTTCTAAGAAGCAGGTGTTTAAATATGCCCCAGCTTGGCTCTTGTTTGCAACCTCTGCCTCTCCTCTCCCTCCCAAGCCTGAAGTCACCTCACACTGTGATAAGAAGGACAATAATTTAAGAAGGCAGCAGTAGAATTTCACCCCAACAATCCAGTGCAGCTACTGCCAGCTGGGCTCCCTGCTCCCCCTCCTCACCCCAGCACAGATGTCCTCAGGCTCCGCTTAAAAGTGAACATGGAATATTTTGCTCTGAGTCTATGGATGGAGGTTTTCAAGTCTTCAAAACAACCACCTGTTGAACTCCTAATATGCAAGATGTCTCAAGGGACACCTACTTCCAGGGACTGCAGAGCACCTCTTCCTGGAGAGATCAATCCCATGGCAGGCACCTGCTCACAGGCGCTGCAGCAGTGCCAGCCACATCTGGCAGCAAAGCCCACACGAACCAGAGCGTTCGGCCAGAGGCACCTCTGGGCAGGTCCCACAGCACAGCTGGGGTAGGATGTAGGGACATCCTGCAGCACTGCTAGAGCATGACAAGGAAGACAGAAAGAAAAGCAAAGAAGATACGTGTCCAACTATGAGACAAATACCTAAAGCCAGCACAGTCCAAGGGCAAAACCTGCTGTAAACTCCAGAGTCTGGTGCAGAGCAAAGGCTCTCACTACTCATGGTCTTGCAGAAGGGCCCTGAGCTGACTCAAGATCCACTGAAGCTCCAGTCCCCATCCTGGGGCCAGCCAGCAGCCAACTTTTCCCTGGCTTTTCCTTTCATTTGTGACCTTAGGCATGCCAATTAACCTCTCTATGCCCTGGGGAGGAGATTTAAGCACTTCCCAGGGCTGGCATGCTGTTCCACAGCTCCAGGCAGCCTCCTGCAGCCCACTGGGAAGGGCACCACACACCCAACAAAGCCCAAGTGCATTTCTCCCGGAGAAAAGAGTCAGGAACCCAAGCACAGGGATGCAAAAGGCAGCACAAACCCTTCTGCAGACCACAGTTGTGCAACTGCTCCATCCTTCATCTGAAGTTTGGCAGCAGAGATTTGCTGGCTGTGAAGAAATTCACCTTCCTCCTCATATTCTAGGAAGATTCAAAATAACAACTTCTGGGTCAAAATCTGACCTACGATTCTCCACTGCTGAAGGAGTTAGGCTCTTTGGTCCTGTGCTCCATTAGGGGCAATGTGAAGTGCTTAAAGGACAACCCAGATGAAGACAGGTTTTCTTTCTAAATCTTCTCCTATTTAAAGAGCACTCTTGTTGCATTTAATTTTCTTCCACTTCAGGATTCTGTCTAGGAAAAGCCTTAACTTACCTGTTCTCTACTGAACCCTAAGCAAAGCAGGAAGCTCTAGCACCACACGGGAAAAGGATCTGACTGCATTAGAGTTTGACAAATGCTGGGGAGGAAACTTACTACTAACTATAGGAAAGTGAAAGGTCTACTTGGAAGAAGGTTATATATGCACATCCACTCACAGCTGAGAAATTCTAGAGGTAAAAAAGAAAAAAAAGCAACAAACCAAACTATAAGAGCATCAAACACATATGTGATGCTAACAGAGGCTTTCTAAATCAGTGTATTGTGCTGGCTGCATTCCCCTGGCACAGAGAACAGTGTCAAATTCTATTTATTTTTATTGAAGCCTACCTGCCTACCATAGCTCATATTTACTCAAAGAGTACAGGAAAATTACAATATCTAAAGACCAAAATTATTTTAATTTTCCCTTCAACAAGCATGATGAATGCACGAGGCCTTTAAGCTTCAAATATTACGACAGCTAATATTGTAATATAATTAAAGGCTTAAAAATGCACTGAAGAAATTAATAATTCCCTGACAGCAGAAATGTTCTGGTGTTAAGAAAAATCACTAGAACAACCAACACTTGATTTAATTCCAAGACCTTTGAGGTGGCTCTTACTCAAAGTATCTGCTGTATATATCAGACTGAGGGACTGCTTTCTTAGCTACAGAGTTTAGGGCTGTTTTTAGCACAATCCCCAAAGCTTTGCCCATTCTGCACCATCCTTATGAGACACCAGCTAGGAGGAGGGCACAGAACTCTGCCCCAGGACTTACTACCAGGACAGGCTGTACAACTGAAAAAAACACAAACATAGCAAAAACAATCAAAAGCAAGAGCCCCACAACATCAACATTGACCTGGCTTAGTATGCAGGACAAGAAAAAACCCACCAATACACATGGAAGCAGAAAACGTACAAAACCACATGTTTTAACCATCTCCAACTGCTTTGGAACCAAGTTTTATTGAGAAGTTTAAGGACCTGATTTTTTTAATATTCCAGAATTTAACAGGTACTTTAGAAAGCCTGGTGTGACCCAGCCTGGCAAGTCAGTGCTCCTTTCCATATTTTCAGTGCTCTGAAAGTTACTGCCCCCATTTGATGGATGTGCTGCTGCTTGCTAACTCAGCCTCACAAAACACTTCCATTCGAAGTTCTGCTTCATCAAGATCAGCTGCAGTTTTAAGGGGCTTAACTCTGAAATTTCAATACTAGAAGATCACAGACACACACACAGCCCAAAAAACACAAGCCCCCAACCTCCTTTTAAACAAAACAAACCTTAAACAAAACCAAACCAAACCAGAAACAAAGCCTCAGGAGCTTGACAACAGCACACATCATTTTCATGGAATGCAATTTACTGGATCTTCAAAATTCCTGCAGTTCAGGATTAAAATAAGCTACAGATAAAGTACCTTGAAACACAGATTGGTTTTGTTTGTTTCTACACAGTGGAATTTTGCATTTCACTTTAGGTGACCATCTATTTACATACTTGCAGCAGTAAGAAGCAACACAGCATCACAGAGAACACGATGAGGAAGACTAGGACCCCTAAAAGATGCCCAGCACTACCAGCCTCCAACAGTATTTTTTCCCACCTCCTTCCTTCCCCATCATTACAGGCATCCCAAGGCACTGCAATTTGCAACATCCAAATAACCTGCACTCTCAGCAGTGACATCAGAAGGAGCAAAGAGCAGTCGTGACACTGCTGGAGCAGAAACCTGAATCATTCAAATTCCACCTGTAATTTAGATAATGGAAATGAGGTGGAAAGAGCTTCAATGCACCTGTGCTGAAGTCCAGGAGCTCAAATGTCATCTCAAACTACCAGGATATCATTAAGATCAATGGAAAGACTAAGCTTTAATTGATTTTCTTTTTTAAATGAATGGAACTACATCCACCTATCCTTCACATTCTCTCTGGCTCCTCCAGTCTGGCAGCTCTCAGCTAAAAGCAGACAAGTAGCTCACTAAAAAAAAAAACAATAACAAACAAAAGCAGCAAGGTTTCCATTGGTGTGCTGCCTTCATGTTGGATTTCCCATCTTCCACCAAAATAAAAGCTGCAACAGCCTTCAATAAGAGACTGCTTCAAAGCAGTAGGTACTATAGGTGAACTGCAGAAAAACAGACTTGAAGACATAGTTAGGAAAAGGACTGCTGAAGAGCAGGGGACACTCAGCAGCAGAGTTCATGCACACTCCCCAAACCACCATTTTCACCTCTTTTCTTCCTCCTTAGTTCCTCAGAGGTACCACAGATGCTCAGCAGGCTGTGCCACCCACAGCAGCTCGGCCGGCTGGCAGCCTCACCAGCAGCCCCAGGGAAACCTGGGGTGCAAGCAAGACACCAACACCTCCGTGAACCCAGAAGGGCCAGGAAGACTTTTCAGCCTATATATAGCAGCAGAGTGAAAGTGGTGACTGATTACAGTCTGATGAGCAGAGCTAAGAAAAAAGACAGCCGCTGTTGGGGACTATTTAATCTCTGTTTATTTAGCAGAGGAAGGATTACAATACCTCTCTATTCACGAATCAACGTTACATGCAGGAGAAAACCACACTGTGCTTTATCTTAAAAATAACCAGCAAGTTGTATTTGACCTTTAAAGGGAATTATTGTGTAATTACAAGACACTGCTCAAACGTGAGGAAGCGCGTGATTCTGCAGACTACGGTTACATTAAAAACATTCATAAAACCCAACACTACTATTACACTGCACACCACTCTTCTTGGGTGGCTAAAGGCTGTTGGCCCTGTGCCTCGTGCTGCATCCAGTTCCTGGGAAGCAGCAGGGTGTGAGTTCAAAAATATTCAGCCCGGGCCCAGGTCTGCTCCCACTGCAGCTCAGCCCAGGCAGAAAGCAGGGGTGAGCCCGAGGGCTCCCCCAGGTCCTGGGCTTTGTACAAGACCACACAAGTTTACATATATCCCCAGGAACAAAACAAAACCAATGTTAACGTTAGGAGGTTGTCAGACAACAGAAAACAATCCCTCCCCTCAGCTGTTTTGTACAAGCCTCCTCCTTATCTGCATCAAAGGTGCTGTGATGGTGTTTAATTATTAAACTCCACGTTGTGAAAGTGCAGTTTGCATCTGTCTGCTCTGCATTTCTCTCTGAATGGACATCAAGCTAGTTTCACTTTAGCCTTTTTTTTTTATTATTTGAAGAGGAGGAATGAGTAATCATATGTATTCAGGCTGTGGTAGGAAAAAAAAAAAAAAAAGACTAACTACTTGCTTTGAAGAGAATTGCCTGAACTGAATTAAGAAGTGAAAACACGTCTTATTTTTCACTTTGTAGAGATTAAAATGAGAAGTTTATTTTGCAAAACTCAGCATGTAGTAAAATTTAAGTAGAGAGTATTTAAACAGGAGAGATGGCTGTCCTTTTTATTTTTAGGCCAGGAAATTCTCTTTCCCGACTGAGTTCTGTATTAGGTTATTTTGTAATTCTCAGACCACAGACTTACTGAGCCTGCAGAAAACTTATGTGCCTCAGCTGTTGCTTATAACTTCCCCAAGCAGCCCGGAATGGAATTGATATGCACTGGTTATTTTTAACAAAGCTCTCCAGAACATCCATTTCACTCTGCAACAGTTTGAATAAGCTTTCAGACAATTTACAGGATTTAACTAAAAGGGAAAAACATCTCCTCAACCTCTACCAAGACATGACAAAGCACAAAGGCAGGCTTTGCACCCATTTAGTTTCATATTTTTCCTAACAGTCATGTTCCAATTTAATCCCTCTGTGAAAGCCTGACATGACTCTGGCAGTGTTCACTATTCTGGTGCTTCATGTGGAAGCTGCAAATGAATGTAGGATGTAGCATCATGGCAACTGACAGCCAGAAGGGTATGATGTCTGCAAAGGTACAGGATTCCAGATACAGCTCAGCAGCAGAAATAGCACTCCAACAACACAGCCAGAGCATCCAACTTTACTTTTGCCCTGTCTTCCCATAGTCTTTCCCCAAATCATTTACTACCCAATTACTGAGAGGGGTGTGAAAAGGGAAGAAACAGAGAGAAAAAAAAAAAAAAAAAACAAAACAAAAATACTTCAGTTCCCCAGTTACCACACCAGCTCTGATACTAAAACCAGGCACCCAAACAGCACAGCAGTTCCAGTCTCAGTATGATCAGTGACCACACAGCTCTCTCAAAAGCAGTCTCCAGACCCTTCCCAGCTCAGGAAGCAAGAAGCTATTCTCCAAACAGTCCTTCAGAGCACTGGTGGCCCTTCCCTGGAACCTGTGTCAGCATTAACCACTCGGCTGATCTTCCTCTTCACTCCCCCTCACTGGAATGAGCCGCTTCAGTCCCCAGCCCTTCTTGACATCCTGGATCTTTTGCTCCTTCCCTCTTCTAACACCAACAGCATTCATGACAGCGGAGCTCTTAGAGTCCCCTGTGCAGAGCTTCCCTCTAGATGTCCTGCTGCTAGGGAGGAGGGTGTGCAGAGGCCAGGCACAGGTGCACACACCACTCCACACTTCCTCTACTCCAAAGCCTAGGCAAGAAGGCAAAATGCCACGTCCATCCCACCATCAAGCTGCAGGAGAACAGAGTGCAGCACCTTTTGGTGCACCACAGATGGATGGCAGTGCCAGTGACGGGCACAGGGTCCTGCAGCTCGGAGGGCCCGACCTCAGGGCTCCCCCCCTGTAAAGCAAGGGAGGCTCTTACCTTTCCTCATCCTTGAAAATAAACTTCCGCAGCTTGAGGTCCCGCAGTACCAGTCCACCATCATGGCAGTGTGCAACAGCTGAGGCTATTTGATAGAAGAGTTTGGCTGCCTCCTCTTCCTTGAGCTTCTTGCAGGTACGAACAAACGAATGCATGTCCCCATAGCTCCTCTCAAAGAACACATAGGCTTTTGTCTCCCCAAGAATTATTTCAGTAATTTGGTTGATATTTTTATGTGCAGGCAGACAAAAACATGGTGCTAGTAACTCCTGGTAGCAGCCAATATCAAACACCTGCAGGAACAATGACAGTAAAAGCAGGGTTAGCAAGACAAAGGACAGTGAAGTTACACCTGACTGTGTTAACAGAGCTCTCTCTGAGCACATTTTAGGCTGGTGCTGAAGCTGCACCCATGTAAACAGGATGTCACAACCTCAGGCACTGAGGACAAGACAAAACAGACCACACAGCCCCCCACAGAACACAGGCACAACCTCGACAGGAACGGCTTGTAGCAGGAATAGTTTCATTAATTAATAGCTGATCAAATTTAGAACGTATCTGGATTAATCTGTGAGGATCAGCAACGCACAAGGGCAGCACTCAGGAGGAAACATGCTTTTCTTTTGTTTTCCATCCAAATAAACTCAGAAAGAATACAGCCAGCAGCTTGGTGCTGAGATAAGCTGCCATATTAAATCCACCCTGATACACACGCCTCTCTCTCTTGATTTTATTAACCCACTAGAGCTGCAAGGACGTTCAGGTTTAAAGCAACATCCACCGCTGTTCGGATTTACTTCCTGCCTTTTCTTTCATCTCTGACAAACAGCAAAGCCACTTTCACTTTCAGAGCCTCAGCTTGACAATGGCTGTTTATAAGATCAGAAGGACAAGCAGGGAAACAGTCCTGCCTGCTGGAGCGCAGACAAACATCCTTCAAAAGGCAATGCCAAAACCACGCTGAACTCCCTGCATTTCAATCAAGTGCTCCACTAGAAGCAAAGTGTCCCTTCAACTAGTAAGTGTGTTAGCACTGATCTTATGAATGAGCTGTAAGAATTAAAAGGCTGCAGGGAAACCCAAATATAAAAAGTTACTATAATCCAGTGATGACGAATGAGTCGGTATTTGAGTCAATTGAGAAATGCCCACATTACAAGCAGAAGAAAGACTTCATTGAGAGCAACAGAAGCCAATGTGCTAAAAGAGAACATAAGCAAAGCATTGATAGGAGTGATTTTTATTTTTAACTATAACTGTTCCAGAGGTTCTGCAAACCAAGGAACTAGCATTGCCACCAGCATGAAAACCCTATTAATATGTAACTTAACTCTTGGGTGTTTTGTTACTTTGGTGAAATAATTTAAGGCAGTCATGTGCCATTTTGACTGAACATAAAGAGCTGGTACAGGTCTCTAACTGGTTTAAACTGCAATTGTTTCATTTTTTGTTTGTTTGGTTGGTGTGTGTTGCACTATTTGAATTCCAACAGCCAATGACTTCAGAAAGCTTTCCAACCCAAGGGAGGGACACGGCTCCACAAAACTTTTACCTGAGGCTTCCAAACCCCCCTCATTTTAACGCTTCAGAGCACAATCCTGACAAACCCCTTCTGCAGAAAAAAAAACCACCACAACAAAGAACCCAAACCCCAAGAACCTGGAACACCCCCCTCCTCACAGACCTGTGCTGCTACACCCCAGCCCAGGCAAGAACAACCTTCGGGGCAGACAGACCCAGCACGTCTGACACGGGTGGGATCAGCAGGGAGGCATCCTGGTGCATCAGGGCAGCAGAACCCGGCTGGGGAGGGGATGTTAGACACCATCCCTGGTGTCTAATTCATTCCAGAGGAGAATTCATTGACATTTGGATCTCAGAACTCGTTAACCACTACATGGCAAGCGAGCGGCTCTTCGACAAGGCGCCTGCTACAAAATAAAAGCAGGAATATTCATGGAGCTCAAACCCTCCTATGGAAAAAAAATAACAAGTCTTTCTAGAATTCTCTCCTAACCAGATTATCCCGATATAAATTAGTTACACTCTGTGGTTCTCAAGACTATGTCAAACAAGTAGGTCTGGATATGTAACAACACCGTGTTTGAAAGGGGGGAAGATGGGAAGCACAATCATACTGCTACAGCCTAGAATACCTTTCATAAAGGGCTCCTTTGTAACCCAGCTTTTAAGATTTCCTGGCCTCAATTCAGCAAATGTCCAATAAGCTGCAGTCTGATTTAGTTCTTGCTGAGAACTGGAAGTGAGAAGTTACCATTGTTTGGATGCCACGGAGCCTTGAAGCAAATAACGGCATCTGCACAGTCAGTGGGTGCAGCCAAATGAATCTTGAGAATCATCAGTATGTGTCTGGTATCCAAACCAATGTTTCTGCAAGCCATCTCCACGAGCATCTTCAATAAGATACCAGGCAGCAGGTCCCTTTGCTGGAAGGCTGCTTGGAAACCAGCAGCGATGACACCGCAGGCGATTTAAAGCCCGCGTTAAACTGAGCTCAGCGCTGACAACTGCATCTCCACAGACCAGCCACTCAGGCCGAGGTCGGATTCTTAAGGGCACAACTAGAAGCAGTGCTCTGCACGTATGGAAGAACTGGTACTATGTGAACGCCAGGAGCAGCTCAAAAACACCCAGCGTAACGGGAACGGAAAGGAAACGCGAGTCGGCTCCCTGAGAGCTGCAGTTATGCTGCCCACACTGCTATTAACACAGTCCTGCCAACCGAACGGGAAACAAAGAGCAAAGCCCCACTCCGCTAACTGCTACGCACGTTCACCTGTGATTCCGCGCAGAGCAGCGGCCCTGTGGGATCTGCTTATTTCATGAAAAGATGCCAGCGTCCTCCAGCGCAGCGCTGCACCCGCGGGGCTGTCCCTCTAGCAACTCGTGCTGTGCTTCAGTTCAGCAACAAAGCCCTCCTGTCTGCAAAGGCACAGGCCCGTTCCTCCCCCAAATAAAGTCCTAGGTTGCCTTAACTCTAACTCCATCAGTGAGGATATTTAAGCTGTCCTCCGAACTGCAACCTTCACCAATAGCAAACAGGAATTATTTCCCCTTCCCTGCCTAGGGCACAACTTCTTATGAATCAAGTATCACAAAGTGGGAAGCAGCCAGCAACACTATCATTAATCCCTGGAATACAAACAAAGCCACGAGACGCCTACTCCTCCCTTTCCGCCGCTCGTTTCACACCAGGAATCTGCCCCAGACGGCCACCATTCCCCATTCTGGGAACACCAGCGGGCACTGCCAGGCTGCAGTCTGCCCCAGAGCCGGGCGCTGGGCACTGCCCGCCCTGCTGGGGCACCGCACACAATGCAAGTTTGGGAACAAAGGAAGACGTTCCCTCACCCCTCACCCCCGCCAGAGGCACAGACGTCCCCCCTCGGAGGGGTTTCTCCCCCCTCGGAGGGGTTTCTCCCCCCTCGGAGGGGTTTCTGCCCCCCTCGGAGGGGTTTCTCCCCCCTCGCAGGGGTTTCTCCCCCCCTCAGCTGTGCCCACAGCTCAGGCAGTACCTGCGAGCACAGCCAGCAACTGCCTGCTGAAAAGCCCGTTTTGTCACCAGTTCATTTGACACCAAAATGCAATCACTCAACTTCATCAAGCTTCCCTGGGCCTGAAGGGCTGTCAGGCCAAGTGCAAACCCAGCCAAATTGCCCAAGAGCAGAAAAAGAGAAATGGTGGGGGTGGAAAAAGGGAAGGTGCCTCTTTACTAGTTATGCAGTCGTTTATATTTAACAACTAGATGTTTCAGCTGCTGGTGAAAGACCATGAGGGAAGTCAAGCAGCTGGCAGGTTAACACCAACTTTAACCTACACTTTCAGTATGGCTGGGCAGCTACTTCTGGGAAACTATGCTGGGATGTAAAACAGGCAATTTGTTACATCATCCCCAAAAAACAAGTATTGCTGCCTCTTGTACGAATAAGAGCTACTGAAAGGCAATATTTATCTGTTCATGTCTTGGAGTTCCTTTGGGCCTTGAAAAACGCCTGCTAATCTGGTGATTTGATTGTCTTTTTTTGAGGAAACCAAATAAATGGAGAAAGATACTATATTCATTTCAGAGCTGGATCTAAACCAATACATTTCAGAATAAAAAAGCATAAAAGAATAAAAATTTGCTTTATCCTTTGATACAAGTTCTTTTCCATTACCAGCCAAAATGCTGGAAATTCAGTGTCTTGTATAAGAAGCAATTCATCAGTTTAAAGAAAAAAACAAAGGAATAATTACTCTGCAAGAAACATTTCCCTTGGTAACTGACCGTAGCAGGGGCAGGGAGGAGAGAGAAGATGCAGGTCTCAGGAAACGTCACCAGCAGATAATTAAATACATGGCTTCTATTTTTAGCATCGGGGAGTTCAGGTATATGATTTGTTACAGCAATGTAAAAAACAAGCAAACCAAACAACAAGCCCCAAACAAGGAAAAAGCAATAAATCCTTTTCTGTGGGTAAGAAAAATACTCACTGATGCAGGTCACTAATTGTCAACAATCCTAACAAACTCTGGCTGTAGGGAGTAGCTGTTTCTTTCTACTACTACCAGAAAACGTAGAAGGCTGAAGAGGAAACAAAAAGTTAAACCAAACCATTAAAAAATACAGTACTGTGACAGATTTTATTTCATTTTTATCAGTACCACATGCTTACTACCACTAGGAACAGACATGCCTTTTTGCTTTGTTTTGGTTACTTGTTTTGTTTCTTTAAAACCTATATTAAATGTTGACCTAAAGCTTGCTGAGCCTTGGAGATCTGGCTCAGGAGTTAACTGCTTGAATTTTTATTTAAATAGATAAACTTAAGTTTGAAAATAAGAAAAATACAGATGAACAGGAAAATTAAATTACAAATTCAGTTCATACAAATATCTCTTATTCTATGCACTAAATCCTGTTAATTAGTTGAGGTCTTTTAAAAATTCTTAAAATACTTATGAAACATTATTTACAAATTATATAAATAATAGGTCACTTTAAAATTAACCAATTCAACAAAAAAGTCACTTTTTTGTGCTGTGTGTACTAAAAATGTTCTTGTTTATTGATCATAACCCAGTTTGCAGTATAAAACATTTGTTCACTTACATCAAAATGGGTTCCAATAGAAGGAAGGAAGGTATCGGTTTCAAAAGAAAACAAAACAATATTATAAATGCTTAAAATCAATGAGGCTTCTTAATGTTCTTTTCTGCATCATTTGCAGTCATTTTTAGAAGTCCATTCTACAGTATTTGTCTTGTGAACAGGTCATCTCAAAATAGCAGAGACAGTTTCAGCCCAGTACATCGCTCACACGTCACAAAGACCTTCTACCAGGAGGGCAGGGGCAGAGGAGGGAATGTCAGTGGCCAGCACAAGCCTTTACAACATTTAACTTAAAAGCCAGCAGTTATAGAACTAATCACAGACTATACACATCCTGCACTGAACAGCAATCAAAAGGACTGGAAAATATACATTGAGGAAAACAAGAGACAGATGGTTTTCCAACACCTTTGTTAAAATTAATGCTTTTCTTGTCTTTTGTTTTAAAACCAGCAGTGACACCACCAACAACTACAACTACCTTTTCCTTTAACATCATCTATGCCAGGTAACTACTGTACGTGAGAAATGTACAATAAAAGCAGAGAAACCACTCATTTTCCTATGCAGACACATGAAAATATAAAGCCATACAGATTCCAAAGTGCCATGAATACCAAATTCAAGTGATGGTTTATAGCATGTGGGAAAGAAACTAAGTGGAACTTTCTCTATGGGTTGCTGAGCCCCTCAGCTGTATCTTCAGTTTCCCCTTTGGCTGCTTTGGTGAGAATTTCCATCCATTTTATCTGCAGCTCTTCGTCTTCTGCGCTGAAATATAGAGTTTGCTGGGACTGGCAAAGCTTAAAAACATGCTTCACTTCAAACTTCTCACCAGCCACTGGTAAACTGACTTCGTATCCAGGCAGAGGAATAGGACGTGGGCTCCGTCCATCCTAAAGAGGAAACAACAAACATCAGAACTCAGCAGTGAACGGTGTTGTGAAAGTGGAGGAGTGGGGGTACCCCTGTGGGGAGAGGTTTCCTCTCCATGGGGTTCAAGAAATGCTTGTTTCCAACAGTTTGAAACCATTTTCAGTTCTGAAACTCATTTCAAAGTAGCAAGATATGGTTGGAGATGCATTGCCCTACACCAAGCCGTGGTCCCCAGGCCAAGCAGCTACACTCCAAGTTCCACCAAAGTGGAGGGCACCGAAGCCCCATCCCCACCAGGAGATGGAATGGGCACAGCCAAGGACACCTGCACCTGGCCCCTTGCCCAGCACTGTGCTTGTGGAGCAGAGAACACCCACTGCCTACCCTGAAACACCAAAAGGCTACAACAACTTCTTGGTGCTTCTCCCATCTTCCACCACCTCCTCCCCATCCTCCTGCGAACCCCAAACTCGCAGAGCCAAGACCCCCGGTCCCGGCGCCTTCCAATGAACCGGAGGATTTCCCTACTCCATTTTGAAAAGTGAGAGTGGGAAGGGTGAGCCTTCCCCTCCTGCCCCTCAGCTCACGGGAAAACCTGCTGACAAAGGGCCGGCTCTTGGCAGAACAACAGCCCCGGGGTGAGAATGGGATGGGGGGGGGATGGAAAGAGGCAGAACCGGCTCCGGGCCGCGGGCAGAACGTTGGTCATTGTGTGCAGAGAGGGGAAAAGTTAAAGGATGCGCCTTCCCTCCCGCCTCGCCGGCCTTTTGTTCCCGGCTGCTGCCCCGGGGGGACGGGGGGGAGGAGGAAGAAGAGGGATCATTACCTTGCAATCCAGCTCCTCGCCGCTGTGCAGATGGACGGCTCGGAAAACGTGGTCTCCCTCGAGCGGCTCCAACAATAAGTACTTCCCGATGCAGGAAACGCAATGCGACAAGCTGGGGGTCTCGGGCGGGCTGGGCGAGCCTAGGTTCGGGCTGAAGCTCTGGCTCGGCTCGACGGGCCGGACGGACGAGAGCTCCTCGAAATCCTGGGTTTTGTTCCGCGGTCTCCCATATCGCGCTATCGTGATAGGGGTTGACCTTTGTATGTTCATGGGTATGGAGGAGCCCGGCCGAGATGCTGCCAGAGGGAGCGCGGAGCGCGGGACG
>NW_009953933.1:728090-728374 GCF_000747805.2 Chaetura pelagica
TTACTTCCCAGCCGGCGTGTGCGGGTGGGCGAGGGACAAAGAGCCGGGGCTGGGGCATAAACTGGAAGGGCTAAAATTAAAAATAATAACAACAATGAAAAGAGAGGAAAAAAAACCTACAGGGACAAAATTTTGAGGGTTTTTTGGGTTTTTTTTTCCCCTTCCTGGGGAGCAGGACGAGGCGGGACCCGCACACACACGCACACACACACGCACACACGCACACACACACACACACACACACACACACACACACACACACACACACACACACACACACACAC
>NW_009953933.1:729128-767151 GCF_000747805.2 Chaetura pelagica
GGGGGCGGGATCGCCCTTTGGAAGAAGGGGGACAGTGAGATGTTCATTCATTACTTGTGATGGTTCGTCCCTCGCAGCGCAAGGACGGAATAAAAGGCCCCCCAAAAAAAAACCCGGAGCCCCCCCCACCCCGGGGAGACTCGTTCCTGGCACCGGGGATGGGTGGGTTTTTCTCAAGAAGTGGGGTTTTGGGGTTGTTTTGGTTTTTTTCCCGGGTAGCAAAGCCCCGGGTGCTGCCCCCGGGCGCCCTCCCGGCTCCAGGCACCCCAAAATGAACCCTGGGGAGCGGGGGGTGAAGGAGGTCGGGGTGTCCCCGCCCAGCAGCGCTGCGGGCTGCCCGGGGTTTTCCCCCCGCTCCTCCTTTGTTGTGGAAATAGCAGGAATCGGGACGTGTCCGTAGCCGAGTCCTTCGCACCCCTGCGCCCTGGGTGGCTCTTGGTTATGAATCCCTTTCAAACAAGGCAAAAAAAACAACCCCAAAAAACACAACCCAAAACACCCGAAACAACAAACCCAAACCCCAAACGACAACAAGCCAACCCAACCAGCCCCCCCCCAGACAAACAAACAGAGAACGCAGCCTCACCCAGCAGCAAGGAGAGCTCACCCCTGGGCTGCAGCTGTGGCAGGGGGATGCCAGGGCACTGCCCCTGTCTTGGCTCCCCCTTTTCCCACATCATGCACGGGAGAAGGTCAGAAGTGGGAGAAGGGCTGGTTTGGGGTGAGGAGCTGCAGGTCTGAAGGATGCTTGTCTCCCTAGGGGCAGCAGCAAGGAGATGGGATGGCCCTGACAGGGAAGGATGTCCTGGAGGTGCCTGCAATGGGGTAGAGGGAAACACCTTGGGATGAGGTCCCACTGAGGCTGTAGGGATTCCTTCCTCAGGGCTGGTCTTGCCAGAGGGTTGCTCTTCCTCCACAGCTCTGCACCTGCCTCATCTCTGGTCTTCCACACTCTATATGCCCTGATTTGCTGAGAACAATTCTAAGGCAGGATTGTCCGTGACCTTCAGTCTGGTGTGGACAAGATTTGACCTGCTTGAGTGTCCCTTGGGTAGTGGGGAAGGACACAGGACCAGAGCAACAACCTGTAGGGTGACCTGCAGACCCAGCCCTTGCCATCTACCACCAAATGAAGAGGTGTTTTCTTCCCTTTCCTCAGTTGTTCTCATCACCTCCGCGCGCTCTGTAGCTTTCCGATACCATTTTTAGAAGTGGGATGAGCAGTGCTGGATACTGAATCACTGCAAATAGGGACAAGCCATAAAGTTGTGCAATACGTTCTCCACTCTCACATCCTGTGATCCAAATCAAACATTCTTTTCTTAGGAGATGGCTTTTTGCACAATTTCTCCCTTCCTCTCCCCCTAAATACCCCTTCTGACTGTGTCAAAGCATGGGAGACCTAAGCTCTTGCATCAACCTTTGTTCTCTAGACCCGTGTTTTGTGTTTGGCTTTCTTAGTTACCCAGCATCAGCTGGAGCCACAGTCCCTAGCAACCCTGGAAAGGCTGCCCAGAGCCTCCAGGCCCCAAAGGAGAAAGGAGTGGAAGGAGAAAGGGGTGAAAAACCCAGTCAATTCTAAGCCTCTAGCTGGAAACTCCTGATTTTTAATAGAATCTGAAGAAGTGATTCAGGCTGGACTGGGAAACACCTACCATTAAGGTAAATATCCAGGTTTGGAAGGAAGAAGTTATGAATTGCAGTTTCTGGATGGAATTGTACCCTAAAAGGCATGGAAAGGGTACATGGAGTGGGACTGGGAATGACACAGATTCATGGGATCAAGTTCTCTCTCTTCCAGTGTATCTTAATAATTGTACTTTCCTTTTCTATGGCATCTTTCCCCAGACTTTCTAAACACCTCTTCTGCTCCCAGGTGTGACAGTCTTCGGTTCAGCCCCAAAGTTAGAGGAACTAACTAACTAAGCTCTGGAATTAACAAATCTTTATGTGTCTCAGAGGGACAGGGGGTGTACAGGACCCTGTGCCTGCTTTTACTGAGGGAGGTCTGTGTCAGTCAGCTGAAACTGTGGAGCCAGCTCAGCACACAACACCTGAGATGCTGAAAGGAACCAGGGTCCCTTGCCTGGTCCAAGCCTAAATGTCATGTTCACAGTGCTTGGAGGGCCTTGTTTGAAACAACCTGTGCTGGCAGATTATTTGTATTGTTTCATTTTATTTTCTTGTTCAATTACATGAGATAAACTTCCTGAATATGAAAATACCAAAGAGTTACTGAATCAATGGTGCTGAAGAACCAGCCAGCAGAATGGCACACGGTGAAACCACCCTGGTGTCTTTCTGAAGGTACCAACCCGTGTCAGGAGGAAGGTTGCCTTCTTTCCCCCAGGTGAGATAGGGAGGATTCCTTTTAGGACTGTTTACTGACTGGCTTTTCATCTCTGGACTTCATTGTGTTCATCTGCCTTGTCTGGAAACTGTCACCTGGAGAGACAATCCCATTAGAAGTTTCTTTATCTTTTAAGTGGGCTCTGCATTGATCTGCTCCTGTGATGACTGTGTCCGTTCCTAAAGTGCTGAGTTCCCTCTCTGGAAATGCAGCTGTGTGGGTGGTTTCCCTGGAGCCTTATTTTGCTTTTTCCTATTCTTCCGTGTCCCAGGAGTGTCCGTGGGGAAGGCCTTCCATGTCCATGCTATGGAAAGTATCCAGCAAGCTCTCCCCTTTTCTGTACCCAAGCTTTACCTGCAGGTAAACAGCAAGAGTAGATGTGGAAATTGGAGTCTCTTGTGTCAAGGACTAAAGGGGAAAAAAAAAAAAAAAAGACATCCAGTTGCATTTTAAACCTAACCTGTGCAAAGAAAAGTACCTTTTTTTTGTAACTCTGACTCTCAGTATTCTTTATCTTTTAGGATCTGCTTCTGCTGCATGGGCTCTGTGTGGACAGGAGCCAAGGTCCCCCCTCCCAAGCCAACAGCAGCCCTGCTGCCACTGATGTCAACGTGCTTAGATCAGAGCACGAGTCTTGTGAGTGATCAAAGACTGTTCTACAGAAAAAAAAAAAAAAAGACTTCCTTTTCCAGGTCAGTCTGCTCCTTGTCCCTTTACAGAAAATACATGATCACCATACAAACACAAGCCAGAACAAAAAGGGTCATAATTTTTGAAGCAGTAAAATAAAGACCTTCATTTTATTTCTCGCTGATTTACAAAGTGCAGGGCTGAGCCTACTGGGAACATTAAACAACTATTAAGTGTTGAGAACTGTCATATTGAGAAGACAGTCTCGTTCCAGCAAAATTAATCCAAGTAGCGAGCTCAAAATCTGCTTGCAAGTACCTCACCACCAGTTGTCAAGGCTGAATGCCAACTTGGACATGTTTCTCTGGTTTTTGTAATCGTTTTTTTTTGTAATTATTTACACTAGAACTTCAGTATGTTAGTAAGGAAGGCCAAGCAAAATGGTAAATCAGGGGGCAGCAAAGGAGCAGGGCCGTTCTCCCCACATAAAAAGGACAATTCAAAGACATGGAGACAGGCATCTGCTCTTTGAAAAGGGGTGTGTGGTTTTGACTTTTGGTATGTGAGTCCATTTTTCATTCAATGAGCTGCTGTCAAGAGGGAACTTGATGAGAAATGTCCCCATTTGCATGAGCTGCACGTGTGGGGCTTACATGCATGTGCAATAGGGCACAGCAAAGTATGTGAGGCTAAATACCTGTGTGCCATATCTGGAGTCTGAATCAAGCCTTAGGCTTCATTCTTCACTCAAACAATTAAAAAAAAAAAAAAAAGAGAGTATTATTGAATAACTCAGTGCAAGATTTACAGCTGACTACAGTGCAATTAAAAAAAAAACAACAAAACCCAACACTCCACAAAGTAATTTATGTACAGAAGCCAGTTCCATGAGGTAGAGAGAAGCAGGTCCAACACTTCTGCAGGCTGCCTTCGGGTTCTGTTGTACAGAAAATTGTAAAATATAAAAGCTGTTAGCTGGAGTGCTGAGACTTTTGTCTTCATACGTTTATTCACCAGGGAAATGTAAGTGTCTTATTTGTCTGCAGGACAGATCTCTGTGTGTGCTCTGAGGCAAAGCAGCTCCTGGCTCAAGAACCAGTGATCTTTGTCTCTGGTTCTGGATCCCAGCAAAGTGTTAGGTTCTTCAAAGTTTTGGTATTACATATCCACGTTTTAACTGCAGCTGTGACCACAGCATTTTCCCAGCCTGACCGTTCCTGGTAGTTTAGAAATCTCCACCTCTGTGGTGGATGCATTGCTGATGTGTCTGAGATAGCACGAGCAAAAGCAAATTGACCTTCTAAATCCCAACACTGCCCTCCAAATTAGATTGTCAAGAGTGTGGGCTGTTGGCTACCCCAGTCAGACCTTACATTTCTTTGCTACCACTAGCTCTCATTATTTGCAGATGGCACCATTCCCAGAAGCTAAAAAGTGGTTGTGTTATGGGTATCCATATCAGTGTTATCCCTCACTAATCGAAATCAATCTCACATGGTGGAATTCTCTTCGGAACAGCCCCCTCTTTTAGCTTGATGGAATTACCTGAGGAAAGCACTCCCCAGCTGGTCAGATGGAAGTGGCATGGTTTTTGTATTTCCTGCACTTTAAGTTCTCATAGTTTTGCTAAGAAGGGCAAGTTTACTTCTTCTGTAATTGGCCAGGTAAGCAGAGCAGCCCTATGGGTGCAAGATCAGGAAGAGAGGTGTTATGTTTGCACATTCCAGGGATGCTTATGTGCAAGAGAAGCTATGAAATGTCAGGACTAGTTATTCCGAACCTGTTGGAATTGAACAGACCCAGGTGGACTCCCAGTTGCCATTTAGGTCTCTTTTCTTTTCAAGGTATAATGTCCATTTCTCACTTCAGGAGAAAGTTGCCTCAGGAAGTTGTTTTCCAGACAAGTATATAAGCTGGACCAGATCCCTCTTAGGCATGGTTTTCTACCTCAGTTGCACCCATCAGCATGATGCTGGTGGAGGAAAAGGTGAGATGGAAACATAACAACTGGATGCACTTCTAGCAGTTGTTCCTCAAAACCTCATTGCAGTCTTGTGTTGCCAGCTTCTTGAGTAGCAGGTTCTCAAAGCAGAGCTAGAAAGAACCACTGCCCCCTCAGTCATGGAGCACCTCTTGATGCACACAAGAAACTCCCTTCAGTTAACTTTGCATCTTACTCTTCCCTCAGAAACATCTTTATTTCATTTCTTTAAAAATGTATGTTGATACGGGTTACAGAGCTGCACTCACAGATGTTAAGGGCATAAACCATCTTATGAGCATTCCTGACTCTTCAGCCATGGGTCCTTAGCTTACCTGGAATTGGTTCTGGTTGAACAACAGCCAGACTTGAGAAGAAGACAGAAAAGACACACAGCTCTGTCACAGTGAAAGGTGAGTGGCTGCAGTAGTTGCTTGTCCTTGGTACAACTGAAATGATGCACCTTCAGCTTTCCACTGAATTTCCTTGTGTATTTTTCAAGCCAGAGGAAAAAAACCTCCCTTCTTAGACAGTGTCTGTTCCACATGAAAGCACTTACAAACCATAATCAAGTTATTCCTTAGCTTTTACTTTGATACAGTCCATCTAAATAGAGTTACCCTGTGGAGTCACTCCCTTTTATAGCCCTTTTGTTGTGTTTTGGTTTTTTTTCATTCATATTCTTGTGGTTCTTCTCTGAACTACCTCCAATTTACCAACATCCTTCTTGAGGTGCTGACATCAGGACTGACCTTATTCCAGTATCTTTTACCAGTGCCAAAAGCAGAAGGAATGCAGCCTTTCCATTCTCCTTGGATGCTGTCCTCAGCACACACTGGCCTTTTTGGCCATGCAATTTCAGAGGGCTCTGGGGCTCAGCTGGTGGTCTGTCAGCACCCCCACTTCATTTTTCAGCCTCAGCTTCCCAAAGGAGACCCCTTCTTGTGTGAGTAGAGCCTGACGTGGTTGTTCTTAAACAGATCTTTTACGTGGGGTTATCTGTGTAAATCCTGTTCCTTCTGATGCACCTGCTCCTCAGGCCATGCCAAAAAGTCCTTGCCCACTGCTGCATTTTGCTCCCCTGGCAAACATGGTCAGCAGAGGCCCTGCTTCTCTGCCATTGCTGGCAGGGTTTTAATGAGCACAAGACTGCTAATCAGTCCCTGCAGAGCCCAGTCCCTGGCAGCCCCTCTTCTGTTGGGCTGTGACATCTCGCACGACCAGCTTTAAAACAAGTTGGTTGGCCAGGTGTGTTCATCATCCCAGCTCTGCTTCCTGCCAGGATCCCTCCTAACACTGCCCAGCAAATGCTTCCAAAGTCCCACTATACAATACTACCACAATTGCTTTTATCCACCAAATTTGTAGCCTTATAAAAATAGTGCATTAATTTGATAAGATCTTTCTTCCATGAATCTGTGTTGATTGCCATTAATTAAATTGCACTGTTTTAATACTTTATTAATTGACTTTCCTATCAGCAACTCCATCACTGTGCCTGGAATAGACATCAGACTGACAGGCCTATAATTACCTGGTTGCCCTATTTTGTCTGCAGAAGTATTGGCAAAATAGTAACTTTCTTCCAGTCCTTCTTCAGAAGGGTGTTGGTTTTAGCCAGTGTCTTTCTTAATTGTGGCTTTTTTGACGATCTGATGAAATTTTTCTGAGTTGCAGTAAATGATTATTCACTTTTTTGTTGGTTTAAGTTTTCTCCCCCAGGCTGGCTGATGCATCTCTTCATGGTTTATTTTTTTCAGCTTTGTGGAACATGATATTTTAAGGCAACGAGGGTAAATTTTACTGGTTAGGACTTAGTTCTGCTTACATGTAAAACATGCAACATGCATTTTAAAAGCACATAAACCATAAAATCAAGTCATTATCTCTTCCACCTAAGCAAACTAAATTTTGTGATGAATACTTTTCTGTCAGGATGAGGTCTAATGTAGAAGTTTCCCATGCCAGATACAGCTCTTTTTGAGTCAGGAAGTTGTTTTGTGTATTTTTCCTTGAAAATCCAAGAATGCTTTAGTACTTACATCATGAGACATCCCTTTGCTCTCCCTTCAGATTTATCTTGCCAAGACTGAAAGTGCCATATATAGTGAGAGGCTTTTAAAAGGCTAATGGGAAGGTCACCCTACAGCCAGAGGTAGGGCTGGTTAGATGAGCCAATTCTGGGACATTTGGAACAAAGCCTGGCTTCATGCTACACTGTCAGTGTTACCACTCTGCTAGCACTGGAATACAGGAGAGCACTCAGATCAGAGAGTTTTCCTGGAGTGCTGGCCTGGGTTTCATCAGAAGGTCCCAGGCAGGGCACGTCAGTGTCTGCCATGGCTGTGGCTCCGTGCTGTGCTGCTGCTGCCCAGGTGTGCACCAGCTTTCAAATGATAACCATCAGACCTGCCATCATTTGTAGAAGAAAAAAAAACCAAAACACAACACCAGAAAAGAATTAGATCATTTCATTGTCCTTCTGCATCTGTGCTCTGGCTGCAGGTAGCAGAGGTCTTGTTCAGGTCCCACGGAGCATGAAGAGCAGCAGCTCTGCAGGCACCAGCCTGTGCCTCTTTGTTTGCAGAGCGCTTCCTGTTTGGATTTCCATGAGCATATTTTTACCCTCCATTTGCTTAAGTGATGACATCAACCAGACAAAAAGGTATATGATCTTACCCAGAATGATCCCTTCTCATCTCCAAGTGTAGGAGTTGTGTAAGCACACCAGAGACATAGCAGTGACCACGCAGAGCCAGAGCAGTGCTCCATCCAGCACGGCCCCTTCTCGCCCACACTGGGCAGTAGCAAGTGTGCAGGGGAGAGCACAGGAGCAGGGCACTGACACCCTCCCAGCAGCCTCCCAGGCCCCTCTCCCAGGGATCTGCAGCCCGTTTGACCCAGCAGCAGTGCCTTTCCATTTGATACCCACCAGTGGGTTTTTCCTCTGCAAAATTCTTCTGATTTGCTTTCAAGCCCTCGTGTGCTCTTAGCAACCACAGCATCCTGTGGCCAGGCATTCCATAACTTAATTGTGTGTATGAAAAAGTAACTCTTTGTTTGAACTTGTGTCATTCAAGCCTCTTAATTTCATTCGATACCCCCTTGTTACTGCATTAGAGGAGACAGCAAACAGTAATTCTGTACTTACTTTCTCCCTGCCATTCATGATTTTATAGACCCTGTATTATATCCTCTCTCTTTTCCCAGCTGAAGAATCTCAGACTATTTAATAATTCCTTTTATACAAGATCTCATTTCACTCTTCCTTTTCTGCTTCTACTGTACCCTGTGGGAAGGGAACCCAGAATCCCACTCAATATTCAGGCCACAGCAGCAGTGACACACTGTTGGCTGCTGGTTCGTTCTGTGTGTCTTTCTGATGCCTGTTGGTACCACCCTGCTCCTCTGATTGCTGTGCTCAATGTGACAGTCTGGACTATGGCTGTATGTCATCATTCCAACATTTTTTGTGTCCCCCAGTGATTAGGACCAGATCAATGCCCATTGCTGGGCCATGCAGTTAAGGTTATTTTTCCCCCTCATGACCTGCTGGATTTCCTCTCCAGTTTTATTACCTGGTCCTTCTGTAGCATAAGGCACCTTTGCAGCTCCTCAGAGTCAGCTTTCATTTTTATTACCCTATATGAGCAAACGTTGCTTCCGTTTCCTGATTATTTTGAATGTAACCTTCAGGACAGCAGGCATGCTGGGTGTTTGGTGTTGGGAGCAGCTGGCACCACAGTAATGGCAGAGCCAACCTCCAAGGCAACATTTGGATGCAGCCCGTGAAAAGGGGCCAGACTGGAAAGAGAGAGCTCAGCCTTCCTACAAGCTCTTTGGAGCTTCAGGGAGAGCTTTGGCTCCTTTTCTTCCCCCTGAAAATGAAGGATGTAACTGAGGCACCTAAGCTGAAATCAGACTCACTTTGGGCTCTGTCAGGACGAGTTACATCCTGGGTGAGCTGGACATTTTCTGCCTCTTTCCATCAGCCATAGCAGAGAACCCTCCATTCCTGCACCCTGCTGAAGTCTCTCCAGTGAGAGGGGGTAAATCCAGACTTTGGTTTGTAGGCTTTTCTTGGTGAATTGTAGGCTGTGCAGTTTTACAAGCAGAGGGAAAGCAGAGTTCTGTGGTATCACCTAGGCTGGAACACTGGCTATTTGAAGCATGTTATAGCTGATCTATAATTCACATGCTTATTTTGACAGGCTGGCTCTTGTTAGTTTTCAATGGGTGTGGGAGGAAATAGCAGTGCATAAAACTTGCACATTACTAATACCATTACCATATAAAACAAATATTTGAATAGGAAGTTTCAGAAATGATTCAGTGCTCTAGCTACAGAATATCCTACAGGATTTTTTTTTTTTTTATAGTAACAGAATTAATGAAAAGCAAATCCTTTTTCTGCACCATGGCCATAGGGTGGTCCCAGTGCAGCAGAGCCAATGTGGTACTCTATCTCAAGGATAGAATAAGCAGCCTCTACAGATTGCTGGCCCCCTGGGTGACTGAAGCTTGCTTGGAAAGGACTCCTTGAGCTGAGAGGTTGCTCTGTGCTTTCTAAGTGACTGCACCAGATCATGTGTGGGTGCAGCAGACAGGGGCTAGAAGCCCTGAGCTGCAGTACAGAACCAATTGAAGAGCCACTGTTGTTGCTGCTCTATCAACTGCAAACAAAACTCTCTTCCCACCCCTGCAGACTATTCTAACCACATGCTTTGAAGGTACTGAAGTTGTTTCACTCACTTAGCCCACAGTTTTCTCAACATTAAGTCATAACTTGAAAGGTAGAGGGTGAGGAGATGATGGTTACGTCAGTAACAACATTTCATTCAGACACGGTGAGAAGGAGGGATTTCTAGGTTCTGAAAGTGTGATATGACCACCAAACAGAGGAGCCAAAATATCACTGTAAAAACAAACACCTTTGCACCCTGGCTTTTTAGTTCAATGGGAACAACCTGCCAAAGTTTGGTCTGAGGTGTCTGTGGTAGCTGAGGTCTGGCTGTTCCACCACGCAACACCCTCCAAGTACAGTCAGGACCAGCCTGCCCAGATCAGATCCTGCCCCTTCTTGTGTCTACTGCCCATTTGGTCACAACATAGCTCCCAGCTTTCTTAGTTTGTGTCTCAGATCTCTATTGAAAAATGGGGGAAAGGCCCCTCAGTAACTCCCCAAGGACTGAGTTTCAGACTCAACAGTACAAGGGGATACATGAATTTGGGAAGCTGAGGCAATTTTGATGCATGCCTGGCACCACTTTGGCAGCCCCTACTATGCACAGTGACCTAACTTTGGGCACTTCAACAACCTGGCCAAGGAAAATCTCTTCTTTTTACAGTTTGCAGGAACTTATAAAATGTTGGTGAATTTACAGTAGGATTTTGACACTGGAAAATCCACCTCAGATTGGAGAATCCCCTTTATCTTTTTGAAGTAAGAAAAGCTTATGTCTCATATCTCTGCTTCGTTCCAGAATAATCTTTAGATTGAATTGTACTGTGCTACTATTTTTTACTTGCATCTATTTTAATGATCCCATAGATATGATACTGCAGCAGGTGGGGTTATTTATACACATGGCAAAAGATGTGAAGCTGTAAGTTGTTCAAGATCTTAAAATAACTTGTGTACTACAGGAATCCTTTCTGTTAACCTTAGAAAAGGGTGGAGGTGTGGGGAGGAAATGAACATAAAGCAATTTTATTTCTGTCTCACAGGGCATGAATGAATAACTGTCACCATCTAATCTTTCCATGTGGGTCCCCAGTCTGCTCCTCACTGGCATGTCACAGTTCTTATTTGCCTGGCTTCCTCAGCTAAGAGGGACAAAGGATATTGAACAGACAAACCTTATGTTTTCAAGGCACAATAGTCTTGAGAACTGTATCTTTTTTCCAGGTTTTGGGTATGTAGAAATGAATGGAAGCAATCCTAGGAATAAAGTTGAGCTGTCCTTTAAACTCAGAGGCTTGTAAGATCCTGCAGGGGTGATGCAACGGTTGGCAAGACTGATGGAGTAGCCAAGTGTAATCCTGATCCCTCTGCTTTGTCAGGCTGTGACACTGGCAGATTCCCAGAATAAGCCAGTTTCAGAACTGTGGAGCCTCCAAATATGATCTTCTGTCAGTCACAGAGATTTCAGCTCCAGGGAAGGAAAGATTGATCAGGCAGATTATAATCACTGCTCTACAAGAGGGTGAAAGAAGTGATCTTTCCTACAGCAGGATGCCAGATGCTCTGGGCCAGTCATCACCTTGGACTGCTCTGGGAAGTGGTGACTTGGCTCAAATATCAGTCTCTCATCCTGCTCTTGTGATGCAAACCACTGTTATTTTCAATAGGTGCTTCAGTGGCAACTCCCAACCTGCACTGAAACAATCAAAACGCTTCAGAGTTTCCAGACCCGTCTTCGTTCTGCTCATCCCCGTCACTAAAAGAAGAGAAATAAACAGAGAAGCTGAAGCTCACACCTGATTTTTGGGCTCTTGCTGCAGGACAGACCAGGCATCCCTGGAGCAGTTCCCAAGGAACGTTCTGCCCTCCCCATCCCATCAGGGTAAAAGCTCCATGCCTCTGTGGCTCAGCCCCAGAGCAGGTCACAGTAATCGAGGCTTCAGCTCACAAAGCCATGGGCAGGGGGAGAGTTTACAACCCAGAGGTGCAGCAGCACCTCAGAGCTCCTGTAGGGTTTGCATGTCACACAGGAGCAAGGGCCAGCATGGAAGAGAGAGGAGTTCAGGCAAAGGCTTGTCCTGAATTACCAATGGAAGTTTCTCAATGCACCAGGATGAATAACCCTGATAAACAGAATGGCTGTACTAATCTGAATGGATTCATTCCAAAACAACTGAAAAACTGTGTTATAAAATCATAGAATGGTGTGGGTTGGAAGGGACTTTAAATTTCCAACCCCCCTGCATGAGCAGGGACACCTCCCACCAGCCCAGGCTGCTCCAAGCCCCATCCAACCTGCCCTTCAACACTGCCAGGGATGGGGCAGCCACAGCTTCCCTGGGCAGCCTGGGCCAGGCTCTCACCCCCCTCACACCCTGCTCTTGTCCCAAGTCCCTCCCCAGCTTTCCTGGAGCCCCTTCAGGCACTGGAAGCTGCTCTAAGGTCTCCCTGGAGCCTTCTCTTCTCCAGGCTGAACACCCCAACTCTCCCAGCCTGGCTCCAGAGCAGAGCTGCTCCAGCCCAAGGATCATCTCTGGGGCGCCTCTCTGGACTCACTCCAATAGGACCATGGTCTTGTTATATCTTCATAACCTTTTTCTAACCTGTCTAATCAACACCCCAAATTCTCTTTCCTTTTTTAATGCTGGAAAATCATATAAAGAAGAAAAATCATATAGAGGACCTGTGACATACTGTGTCTGTGACAAAGCTGGTGGTCCTGATAATGGGATACTTGGTCAGACACAAGATGTATTTTTTGTCAGTCATGTGGTTCCTGCCAGCAGCTTAAGAAGATCACCATTTCTGGTAAGGGCTCAAACCATTAAGGGAAAACTAAAAAGTGAGCAAGTTCTTTTAAGAGAGGAAAGCTGATGCTGTGGGCAAATGGAATGAGCTACATCACCTTTCAGAGATTAAACAGGAAAAAACTGATTTACCCATCAAAACTGTGTCATTAGAGATCACTTTTTTTGCTATCAAAATGAAATGATTGTTAAAGTGAAACTGTATGTGTGTTTCCTTAGGAGCAGGAACAAACAGCTATTCCTCCACCTACCGCTCAGCTGCTGGTTTATATAATGAATGACTCCTCATTTTATATTTTTGGTGTTTTATCTAAATGAAAAAATATATGAAAGGACAATATTGATTCAGAGAAACAGTTGCCCATCTTGATACCTGAAATTGTCTTTTATAGCTTAATATTATGGGCAAAACTGTAATAGTCTGGCATTCAGTAGTTCCATATTACAATTATGAACAAAGTTAGTTGACTGTCTGTTGTTAAGGTTGACTAACTGTGTTAGTCAAGAGGAGCATTGTTTTTTGTTGTTCATAACTTTATCAGACTCCAACCAACTGAACTGAAAATCCCCCTGCCAGACATCTGTCTCAGCCTCTTTTTATGTGTTTCCTTTTGGAAAAATTTCAGCTAGAATGGTGTTTTGGGAAAACAAACAAACAAACAATGGGATCTCTGTTTGGCCTCATGTCTGTCCTTGGTGGGCTCTTTCAGCCCTGTGCTTAAATAGCAAAAGCTCTAGGAAAACACAGAAGGGGGGTTTGTGTCCTACTGCCAGAGAAATGTTTCTGGTGGCCCCATGAAACAAACCTACCTGGCCAAACCATTAGCCTCCTACCACAAAAATACTCTCCTTTTGCATTCATTTAGTAGAGATGAGGCCTAAATGCACTGAAGGGAACTCTGCAAGGACCATATTTTGCCAAGAGCTACTGAGACTAAGCAGGATTTTCTGGGCATTACAGGGGATGCTGCAGAGGTGCCAGACAGAAGCCTGTCCAGCTCCCTCTCCCTTCTGGACTCTCCAATCATTCTACATTTTTAAGGTGGGTATCAGTTACAGAATAAGTGCATATTTCTCTTGCTTTAACAAAGCACCCAAGTTACTGGGCCATGGGTCTTCCTCTACATCTTTCTCAATGCCTCTTGCACTTGGAGTTTCCTGCTGGTTTAGCTTCAAGAACAGGTCAGGGATGAGCAGGTGCTGTGTGTGACCTGGGCATGGCCCTGTCCTGTCCTCTGGACCTGGCATTGTCCTGTGCACAAGCTCTGTAGTGATTGTCTCTGGTGAGAGAACCACAGAGAGGTCAAAATGAGCTTAATCTACATTTTATGCAAAGCACAGATGTATAGTGATTTCTTAATAAAACTGAAGTCCTTACTTGGAACAAAAGGGCTAAAAAAAAATGAATCTGTGCAGCTGCCACTCTGGACAGTATGGAACTAGATGATCTTTAAGGTGCCTTCCAACTCAAACCATTCTGTGAATTGCTGGGGGAGGAAGAAGCTAAAATCAAGTAGAATTAATATTAAAATTACTAACATGTATTATAGAACAGCATTCCTTAAAGTTTTATCTCTTCATCCTTTAGAATTGTAGTGAGTAGCCCAGTTGTCAGCTGGGGTGACTGGACTGGCTCACTGTGAATAATGTTCAACTCCCTGCTCTGAAAGAAGAGGTCACTGTTTTAGTGACAGAAAAAGAAATATAATACCCTGTACAAAATATTCAAAATACTGATTTTATTTACCAGCAGGTAGGATGAAAATACATATAGCATTTAGGTACAAAACAGCCCCTTCAAATTAGAATTACCTCTCTCTCTCACATGAAAGGCTCAGACACCAGAATACATGCTGGGAACTGTTCAGGTAACAGATCCACTCGAGGGCAGGACGGGCATTAGCAGCAAGGAACTTACAGGGAAAAGTGCAGTGCATGAACAGCTTGCAGGATACTTGGGGAGTAAGGTAAATATTCTGGGAGGGTGTTGTTTTTTTGGTTGGGCTTTTTTTTAGGAGGGAATAAAAGAGATGTGGAAAGGTAACCCCCTCATCTTTCATGTGACATCATGTTGACACACTCATCCCCAGGTGCTTGAGGCAACCGGCGCTTCCTGTGCTCACAGTTCTCTGCTGTGTCATCATTCCCTTATTCATCTTTGGGAGGATTAGAAAAACAAACAAGATAACTGTGAAGCTGAAGACAATCTCATGCAGCTTCCAATAAGAAGTTGTTTTCCACGGGGCAGTGTTGCCTTTTTTCACACATCCTGGATGTCCTCACAAAACGCACTGGGAGTTGTTTGCTCTGGGTGTGCTTTCAGTGCCCCAGGTAGGAAGGCACTGGGCTCCTCTCTCAGTGTCACATACAAGTGGGGTTTTCCATGCCCACAACTCACTGCAGGAACAGGGCACTGGGTTTTTTAGGTCTTCCATCCAGCCTTTGTGTGCAAGAACACGCACACCTGTAGGGTCCTACGAACATCAGCCCCTCTCACATCACTGTCTAGCTAAAATTAGACCATGCACTTACCACAACCTGACAATTACCAAACAGCTATTTCCTCTGCATGTCAGCAGAATAAAATACACATCAAGAAAGTATCTTCTGTGCACTGCACATCGGGCTCTGTAATCATCCCAGCACATGGTGCAGGGTTCTTGTGCAATGGCAGCACACCTTGTTGAGTGCTGCTGCCCTTTGCCTAGCAACATACCACAGTCTGGGATCAGAGTCTACAGCCTGTCTTATTGCTCAATTAGGGCCTGGCAAACGTCTCTTGGTGTTACTCTGGCTCCTATCCACATATTTTACTCATGTATGTCACTTCACATTGATGTTGTTAAGGGTAGACCTGGTTATCATAGAATCATGGAATGGTTTGGGTTGGAAGGGACCTTAAAGATCATCCAGTTCCAACCCCCTGCATGGGCAGGGACACCTCCCACCAGCCCAGGCTGCTCCAAGCCCCATCCAACCTGCCCTTCAACACTGCCAGGGATGGGGCAGCCACAGCTTGCCTGGGTAACCTGGGCCAGTGCCTTCCTACCCTCATGGGGAAGAATTTCCTCGTCATGTCTCACCTAAATCTCCCCTCTTCCAGTTTTAGTCCATTCCCCCATGTCTTCTCACACAAGCCCTTGTGAACAGCCCCTCCCCAGCTTTCCTGGAGCCCCTTCAGGCTTTACTTCAGCTTGTGGAAGATGGCACTTGTTTATTCTTGTGCATCTGGCCCCTTTTCTGCCCCTGTTTTGTCAAAGGTATTGCAAGAAGGTGGTGATGTACAGAGAAGGAAGCTGCATCCAAAAAGTTGGGACCATAAAAACAACCTTCTTCTGTTGCAATTAAATGGTTTGTTGCTTCAGACCAGAAACAAAGAGGTACAGGCTTCCATATACCCTCAGCTTGACAGTCCAAAAGCCTTTCTTATTCTCCCTACAGTACAACAGTTAGTGATGAGGCCAAGCCTGTCAAAACAAAGCTTTCCAACACAGATTGCCCAAGTCAAGACTGAAAGGCTTTACAGCATGGGACTTTACAGCAAATCTAAGCACCAAGTTCAGAGTCAGCACTGATTGCTGTCCCCACCACTCCCACTGCTGCCACCAATGCACCTTACACAGGAGCAGACATCATGTCCCTGCTTGGAAACCTTCAGGAACAGAAGAGAGAACAAAAAGAGGAGTGTCTTAGGAGAGGGAGCACACCTGGCAAATGGCTGTATCATCTGTGCTGAGTGCTGGGGCACGTGTGGCTGGGGATGGCTCTAGAAACCAGGCACACACCTCCTGAAAGCACATCTGCTCCCACAGCAGGATCTTGGGCCTCATGCTGAGTGCAGGAGGGCACATTCAAGGTGCATAAATGGGCACTGCCATCATCTTCCAGGAAGAAACTGGTGCAATCCCTGATTTTACAGACCCATGTATGACCATACCAAAAAGGAAGGTGTTATTTGGGAGAGCTGTCCTTGTCCCAAGGAGGCACCGTTTGCCCTGCATGCTGGAGCAAGGACTGGAACTACTTGGTGCATCTTATGAATAGAAGAAAACCCCAGCAAGCAATGTTCCATGTTCATACAATTTATCCTTCTGACAGCCTCAGTTTGAGTGCCATCCCTTGGACAGATGTGGATCTCTCTGGAAGAGAGCTGTGTGCAGTTAAGCCCTTTGTTGGCATTACATGCTTCTGCTTCAAGTGCTGTGGTGGTTTCACAGTCCCCATCTTCCCTTTTTGAAGTCTCCAACTGTGTCTGCTTGGAAGTGATTAATACTTACCCTGCTGTTGATTTGTGAAGAGAATATTTGGCTACTTGTAGGGTATTTAAGGCTGGGCCTGAACTCTGCAGCCAGTCGAGCACAGAGGTTACCACTATTCTAAGCCATCCCCACGAGTTCAGTGCTACTATTCAGCTCTGTGCAAGCCCCCCATGTGCAGCATTTGCAGTATCCTGGATTTAAATAGCATCTTTGTCACACATTCAAGAGAGCAAACTCTTTCGACCAACATACTTACCTCTTAAAAGTATATAGTGCTGTGAAGGAAAAATGTACTCAATACCAGACATTCAAGACTTCCAGGACTGCTGCAGGCTGCTAAAGTGCACACATGGATAAAGGGGTAAGTGTTGGTGTTTTTCTGTTTAATTGCAAGCACAAACTCTTTTTGAAAGCATGTAGCAGTTGTTTATGCTCTGAAGAGAACAATATTTTTAGCTTTACCACTTACAGTGCTGGGATGTATTGCAAACTTTTTGATTAAGCATCATAGGCTGCAAGAGAAGCTGGGAGCTGCAATGCCTGCAGTACATTTTTAGGCAGTTGCCATGCCAACTCTAAAATTGATGAGCAGGATGAAAGCAAGAAGTTATTAAAAATATATATAAATATATATATAATAGTGCAAAGTTTATGCAGGGTCCAAAGTTTGGGACTCCTGTGTGCTGGTGTTGGGAGACTGGTCGTGGTCCAGCTCTAACCTTACTGGTTATCTCAGTTCATCAGGTGTCAGGAGCTCAGCCTGCAGAGCTGCTGGGGTTTCACTCAGGGCCTGAAGCAGCTGGTTCAGCCTTTGCAGCATTTGGAACTGCTGCAGAGCTGTGAGCAAACCTTCAAGCAGAGAGAAACCCCAGCCTTTCTGCTTGAGAAGTGCATCTTAGGTGCAGGTTGAGCAGGAAAAGAGAATCATGGGCTTCTGTAGGAAGGAGGAGGTAAGGACTCCACAATGCCAAGTGGCAGTTCACTGTACACAGAGCAAGCAGAGGAAAGACAAGCATTCCAAACCCAACACTTCCAGCATCTGACACTCAAAGGATAGGTTAACATAAAAGATTTCCAACCAAGTCAGGTGGGTCAGTGAGCCCCCACCCCCTGGTGACCTAAAGAAATCCCAACCCATGTAGGAGGAGAATGTAGCAGTCCTTGTAGGCTGCAAAATGCAACTGGTTTTAAAACATGCATTGGGGTTTTTTTTTATTCATGTGGCAGATTCCATGGCATTCACATATCATTGCTGTGAATGTCTCTATTTTTCCATATTTGGGCTGTCATGTTCTCCAAAGGTGCATTGTCTTCAGAAATCTGGGATAAGGAAAATGAAGAGGAAAGACCTTTCTTTAAAATATTGTTTGCTCGTGTCAACTCTGGAACCTCCTTTCCCTGGAGGGCAGTGAGATTTGAACAGTTAATTTGGCAGAAGGAAGTTACCTGAGTGATTCTCTGTGAAAGAACTGTTGACTCCAAGTCTGCAGAGGACAGGTGTTTAAGAACAAATACATATATATATATGTATATATATATATAAAGACATTCCTTTTAGAAAAGTATTTTAGAAAGGAAAGACCCAAACTCCACAATCCTTTCAAAGCTGTGTTTTGGAATTAATTTAAATTTACCTATGTACTATTTTACCTTTATATTCTTGGGTATTTCTGTCTTATTCAAAGACAGAAGGGGAAATGCTGTATTTTTCATATATTTTTATCCTATATTGTTCAATAAGTCTGTTCTTATGCTTGGAGACCAATCTTGTGGCTGCCCCATCCCTGGCAGTGTTGAAGGGCAGGTTGGATGGGGCCTGGAGCAGCCTGGGCTGCTGGGAGGTGTCCCTGCCCATGCAGGGGGTTGGATCTAGAAGATCCTGAAGGTCCCTTCCAATTCCAACCATTCCATGATACTATGAAACCTCCAAAGGAACTCCTGTGATAGATCTAGAAATTTCTGAACGTTGAGTGAAATTATTTCTTATACATTTTGTCCTCAACATCCAAAGTTGTAATTTCCTATTCAATTTTTGGGATTTCACTCGCCCTCAATGGTAGGAAAGAAGAACTTCAGGAGGTGTTCTGCTGTATTTACTTCAAAACAAGGACTTCAACTCCTATTTAGAAGAAAGGCTCAATAATATTAGTTTACCTTTTTCAACTTCGGTATGAAATGCTGGGTATTGGTCAGTGGGATTCCTTAGATTTCCTTCTGTGGGAAGAGGCTCAGGCCACTGGCAGGTGCAGGCTTGGGTGGAAGGGTTTGGAGCAAATGTACACGGTTGTGAAAGGGCAGGAGATGCAGCTGCCTTTCTTCATTTGTAGCTGGAGGTGGGACAGGAGGAAGAGGAGTCAGTGGTGCTAAGTGGAGGGCACTGGATTTCCCAACAGGAGTTAGGAAGATGGGCAACAAAGAGAGGGCAGAAAGTGTGGGCTGCAGGCAGCGGGTGCACAGGCAGCAGCCAGGTGAATGCCCATCTTGCAGCAGGTAAAGCCACACTTCCAGCTGCACCCCAGCGTGGGAGGAGCTGTGGCTGAACAATCCCCACAAGATACAGGACAACCCTGACTAAGCAGTGAGCCCTTTGCAGTGCCCCCCAGCCCAGCCCCTCCAAACCTGCCCTCTGGGCATTTGTTCGCCAAAGCCCCTGCAGAAGGAGTTCATCCTCCTGCTCCCTTTCCACCTCCTCCTCCCCAGATCCCACCAAGCCTCAGAAATGTGGGTTATAGAATTGCCAAACTGCAGCAGTTCAGGCCCTAGTGACCAAAGTGATTGTCTCCCAGGATGATGGGGGAGTGTGGGACACTGCCCTCTTCTCACACCACCTCACCAGTGCCCTGAGCCTGCAGCTCTGAGCCCAGTGCTGCTCTCTGGAACAGCCCAGCAGAAATGAGAGGAGATTCTGGCCCTGGTTTCAAATGTTTGAACAGGGTAAAAGCCAAGAAGGGCTGGAAATTATTTAGCCTGCTATTAGGGGTTATAATTAGACATACTTGGCTATAATTAGAGTTGGATTAAATGAAGGCGGGTGAATAAAGCAGGATGAAAAACCAGCCTTGCTGACACTGAGATCCCTTCTACCTGGGGATAAGGTGAAAACGTGTGAAAACCACAGGGGAAATGATGTAGGTGACAGGGTAGGTCTTTTATCTCTAGTATTACAGAGGGCCACCTTATACCCTTTGCTTGTTGAGTGAGGAAGAAGGGATGTCCCCAGAAACCCACAAGGACAGTCTGTGGTCAGGGGACTCAAGACACCCCATCTGGCCATGGCATGTGGGGCAGGATGGGCCATCTCCCTCCAGACCCCTGTGACTTCCCTTGCATAAGGCAGTGTCTTATTAGGTAGAATCTACAATGAGCTTTTCTTTGCTCCTCCAGCAAAGGTGAGGTTGTTTGTCAGGAGGACCCATGAGGAGAATGGCATAGGAAAGAATGATACTGCTGCATCAGGCAGCCACCCAGCAGAGGAAGTGCTGAGGCTTTTCTGGGGATATGCTGAGAATTAAGGCATTTTAGCTCCACACAGCAAACCATTCACAACTTAGGCCACAGCTCTGGAGTTGTAGCAGCTGAGGCTCACAAAGGTCCACCACAGACTCTGCCTCAGAAGGTCTGCAAAAAGAAAAACACAACTACTGAAGGAAGATTATAAAGGTGGAAAAAGCAAACACTTAAAATGCAGGGAAGTCAACTAACTTAAACTCAAGCGTACACAATCCTAATTCTAGCCCTTTGTGTGTTTTGATACAGTCTCTAATTGCATAATCACAGACTGTTTGGTGAATAATTCCAGACCCAGGGCCGATTTGGGATTGTGTGAACTAAATAAGGCATGAGACCACACACAGTGAATAAAGTGGATAAAAAGGAATATTGAGCAGCTGCCTTGTTTACTGAGCACCACCCACTAAATGAGACACTGATTCTGAAGAATCAAAAAAAAAATATAGTACATTATCAGTATAATTAATGCTCGATGATAATGCTTAAGTACAAGGATGAGCAGAGAGGCTGCAGGGGCAATTCAAGCAACCTTCCCTGAATCTCATGCTTAGTCAAATCCCACTTGTTTTGCTGTTTTTCACAGGTGCCAAGAAGGCCTTCCCCACTCACCCCTCCCAGTGCCAGCAGTGCACTTCTGATCCAGCTCCACTTAACCCAACCCACCCTCAGGGTAACAGCTGGAGCTGCTTTCTCAGCCTGTTTTCCTTCCACACAGTGTCACGAGGAGGATGAAGTTCCACGACTAAGGTTGTATCTATGCCATGTATAGAGTGAAGTGCATTTGATCTGCCATTCAGATAACGGATGCAACTCAGCACAAGAAGTTTTTGTTTTAAAAATGTCAGCATGTCATGGTTTGTCAAACCATTTCTTTTTTCCATCCTCTAAAATACATCAGCCTGATGATGCATCATCTCCATTGATATCATGATACATCACTCACAAGTATCAGAGGAAATCATTCACTGTTCCATTTGGCCAGGAATGTTTTGGGAGGATCTAGAAAATTACCAAACTTCCTACCAAAAGGATGGGTTTTATGAAAGCCTTCCATTAAATAGCTGTTTGAAAAAGCAAAGAAACATAATCACACAAAAAAATCTCCCCTTAATAATCAAGAGAAAAAACATGTTTAAATCTCCATGCTTATAATTTTTATAATATATTTGTGTCTCACCTGATGGCTTAAAAAAAAATCTCTCACCTGATGGCTCCAGCATTAAAATGAATAAATGTTTTTGCCTAGATTTAAAAAGGAGAATATAAGTGCTTCTAAATAGTATATGAGAAAAAGTATGACCCAGTGTGAAAAGTAGGGGCCAGGAAGCCAGCAAGGTGTTCCTGTTTGCACCAGCTAGTTTGTTGTTAACCTTTGGAAATCACTTCACCTGTTTGTGCTTCTCTTCCTTGTGTGTAAAGCACAGATAATGTGCTGCAGAACTTTTATAATGCACATTGAACTCTGAAGGAAGAATTGCAAAGTACCCTTCTTGAAATTTGCTGGTAGCTGAAAACCTATCCATGTTAACTGGTGTTGTCTCCAGGTCTCACAGGCTTCAGAATCCATTGATCCTGATTTCCTAAAATGTTTGGGTCTTGGAGGTGCAGAAGTGAAACTTTTAAACACCTGGCATGTTAAGAAACAAAACTACACACCTAATAGCACTCAAATATGATTGTTCTGGACTGAGGATGTGTTGTGCAGCACCTTGCAGGAACAGATAAATGTATTATGCTGTTTAAGAGCAATCTTGAGATGCATTCCTTCTCAGGTTATTTGCTAGACTCCATTCCAGAGATACATGCACCACATGGTAGATGAAACAAATCTCTGAGTACCTCTTGCTTTCCTCACAGAGGTGTTGTGACCCTTAATTCTTTGAGCTTCTTGGATGAAAGGTGCTCAGTGAAGTAAGGGGATTTTTATGTCTCATTAAACACAGAAAGAAGGATAAAGTGAGACTAGGAAACAAAGCAAAGAGAGAAAATGTGGCTCAAAAGGCGAGATGAGTCAGTGTCAGCCATGCCCATTCGGTGGAGGAACTGAAGGTCTGTCCATGTTCTGCAGCTTTGCTTCACAGCAAGGAGGCATTGAAACAGATACTGTACCTGCCATGACGTTTGAAACCCCCTGTCTTTGCTCACTGTCCTCACACACAATATATCTTTGAACCATTGCTGAACAGATAATCTATGTTTCATAATTCAGACTGTCAGTGTTTCCTTTACATAATTATAACAGCAGGAAATATATAAGGCCTTTGTGCAACTTGAAAACTCTGTTGCCTTGGGCCATATTTAATGTGTAATAAATTATTCAGCAACAAGGCACTCTTCATTCTATTTACAGTAAGTTGGAGCTAAGTGTGTGGGGTGTACATAACTAACACCAAGCAGTATTTATTGTCACTGCCAAGGCTGAAGTGTTCCTGGAGCCACGAGTCTTGCCGCCCGCCAGCCAAGTCCCCAGCAGGTGGAAACTGGCAGAGCCTCCTGGAATTTACCTTGAAAGAGAGAGAAAAGGGAAGGGTGACCTGCCTCACCTCCAACCGAGAGTCAGAAAGGTCATGGGAGAAGTGTTGTGGTATCTCACCAGTCCGTAGGTTGTAGGGTATTCCTTGTGTTTGCTTTTCTGTCCAGCTGCCTGTAGGGCTCTGGAGGGGCTGTGTGTCAGCAGCAGTGCTGCTGGGGAACTCCTGCCAGCTCCTCTGCCTGCAGCCAGCTTTAGCAGACACCTCAGCTCTGGCCACTGATGGCAACCAGAACAAGTGAGGCACCACATCTATCTAGCCTTTGCTCCTGACAAAAATGTGGTTTTGTTACACAGATCTGGCCATCGGGATCTAGATTTTAGACACCCACATGACCCATGGCAGTTTGCAAGTGCTCAGGCTAAGCCAGTCACTCCAGCTACCTTCACATTGTTCTGGATGCAGCTAGCAGGGAACTTGTGCAACAAAACAGCCAAGGAGCAGGTGAGAGTTGGCTTTCCTGAGCTGTGAGAGCTCAGCATGAAATCATAGAAGCCAGAATTAGAATAAGGGGTGTGTGTGTGTGTGTGTGTGTGTGTGTGTGTGTGTGTTGGCAAATTGTTAGGAGGGGAAGGTTTGTGTGATGGATCAAAGGGAAAAGCAGGCATCGTGTTAATTGTTGTCTTAAATACACCAAATACTTGCTGATTTCTTTGTTCACTAAGTCTCAGTAGAAAATCAGGAAATCACACTCCTCCTTATGTATCTTTCTAGCTTTGCAGCTCCTATGAAACCTCTGCTGAGACCCAGCCTTCCCTCTGTGCAGGCAGTCTTTGAACTTCTCTGGAAACAAAAAAGGGTCTATTTCACCTCTGATTGCTGCCAGTAGGGTAAACCTTTCTTAGTAGCAATTACACTTCCTATGCAGTTTAAGCATGTTATTGTACCTGGCTGTCCTCAAGCCTGGGCATGGGAAGCACTCAGCCTTGCCAAGGGAGGGCTGAGCATCCCACCCAGACCCTCCTGCTTTATGGAGTCATTGGTGTTCCTGACAGGTAAAAAGATTTTAGACAAGCCAAACTGTCGGCTTGTGAGAAGGGGCAAGTTCAATGTACAAAATGGTCAATTCCTAGAAGTTTCAATGGGCCATGAGGTAACTTGGTCATCATGTGAACATGAGGAAAAAAGGTAGAAGACATCTTAGGTGAAAAATCCCCACAACGTCTTATGCTCAGTGTAGTCAGCTTCTCCAAGTGTATGGCAGATAGTCTGGGAACCCAAGAAGATGGAGACAGCCTGGGTTGCATTCCTGGCTCCAGTAACAGTTTATTTCTGCTTTTTGGAATAAGAACTCAGTTAATGTCTTCACACTGGCAAGTAGCTTGAAGTTACCTTTCATGGATCCAGGCCCACTGGAGTATCCAGCTGGGGAGGAGAGGTGTCTGCTGAGCACCCACAGCACTGCAGGCTGCAGCTGGGTGGTGAGTGGCCTCTTCCAGTAAGCAATGGTGTGGGTTTTAATTCCTTCTTGTGAGCAAAGGGACTGTGTTTAGTTGGACACTGAACAACTGAGGAAGAGTGAAGGCCTTTGCTAGCAGGGAAGAATAATCCCTGAGGAGACAGCTAAGAGTTTGTCTGGGTTGTATGTCTTTGTAGGCTCAGTCAGGAACCAGGCATTGAGTTGCTTAGCACTGGAAGAGATGCAGCTGAGCACAGAGAGAAACAGAACTGACCACTGGCTCATAGCTCAGGGAGCACAATCTTAGGTTTTCCACTTCACTTAAACTTCTGGACCTTTCTTTCTGATGCAGTCTAAAGCAGCTTTCCAAAATCAGCCTCGTTAACACTTTTCTCAGATAGACTATCTGATTTCTCAGAGTTTATGTGTCATGAATTGGAGAGTTTTGAGCCATGTCCTCTCCTTAAAACTTAGCTTGTAAAGTTCCAAATTAAACACCTTTTTTCCATGGAATGCTGAATGCTGATGGCATGCCACTGGAGTGCCAGAAGAAAGGAACCATTCAGGGCACATTTAGCCCTGGTTCTGTAGCTCAATGTCTTGCAAAACCTCTATTATTTAAGGAAATGCTAGTGAAGTATGTGCAGGAGGAGATCCACCAAAATAACAATAACAATAATAATAATCTTATATTTTGCTTTTATTTGCTCTCACAGATGTGTACAGTGTGTGGAATCAACTCAGCAAGTTTTAAACACACTTATGGAAAGAAAAGTCTCTGCCCACCAAGTTAACGGTGGAAACCAAGAATCCTTTGCAGCTGCTGCTGTGTTATTTACAACACAAGTTTGGATCAAAAGATGGGTTTTAAAGAATTCCTAATGCTTTATTCTGCTGCCAGATATGTTCAGCTTTTAACAATGCTGAAACAGGCATTTCTACAGTGGCAGTTCCTCTAGGGTGATAAATCCCAGTTTATGCTCCACAGACGGAAGGTCTCCGTGATCATTGTGCCTGTGTTCCTAAGCCAGGATCCAAAAAAAATCACACAAAGAAAAGTCTAAAGTCATGTGTAGCATTTGCCCTGATTTCCTTCCATTCTCTCTAATTAGAGAACAAGCATTCTTTCACTGAATGTCTTCCATTAAACATTTTATTTTCATTACTAAGTGCTCCTTTCCACTCACATGCTTGGCACCCCTGATAGCTGTAGCCACCCAATCTGATCCATGTTTCTGGTGATTTATTGCACTTCTGAATCACTCAGGGTTTGCTTGTGTCTGCCTTGGACAATGCTCTGCAAGAAGCTCGAGTGCTGGCCAGGGGGAGTGCTAAGCTGAGCCGTTGTGTGCAGCTCTCTGGGCTGTTAAAAGTGCCACTTTCTAATTCAAACACAACCAGATCAAAGAGCCATGTGTGCTTCTGTTTCTCTTCTCCACAGCTAATCCCCGTGTCTCTGTGGTGCCTTCCTATTACACTGATTACTAAACACAGTTTAAAGTCAAACAAGATTAAAAAACATAGTACACTGACTCCCAGCCTAATTCCTGACAAACCTGTGATGCACCAGATGCTCCTTCCCTCGGGATGGATTGTTCCATGGCTCCCTGTGTATGAGCACTGCACAGACATGTTCACTCCACCAGACCTGCTCAGACTGGGTAGAAGAAAAGGCTGTTGAAGGGAGCTGTGCTTTCCAACTCTGATGAATGGAAAGGGTACAGGCAGATTTCCTGCTTCCTCACCTTTTGGTGCCCTTGTTCACATCTATTTTATTTCAGTCATACTTTGGCAGGAGGAAGTCAGGGGGTATCTCAAGCCTTTGACTGTGAAATTGTAGGAGCCAATGCTCATTCTATGGGACAGTCAGGGGATTCTGCCTTGGACAGAAGAGAAGACCAAGAGCTGTGTCACTTATCAGGATGAAAAGCATAATAAAAACTTAGCTTTTTCACTGTGATGTTCTTAAAGAAGCCAGGAAAGAAGGCAAGCATCATTTCAAAACAAAGGCAAAATCCTTTCCAAGTCACCTTTTCAATTCCAAGTGGAAGAAATGATAATTATTTATAGACTTCATTCAATTAAAGGCTGTGAAGTCCCTTAACCACAGGTAGGCAAAGGCAGGTCAGGAGTGGCAGGCTGATTTCTTCTCCACAAGAAAAGCTCATGGAGGAAGGGGGGTTGGCAGGGATGCTGTGTGGGATTCTGCATCTCGTGGTCTGGGGAGCATTTCAGGAAACATCCCTCCTGTGAGCCACAGGCCTAGTCCTGCACCTATCAGTGTTAGTGGCACCATTTCTCATTACTCCATTAGAAGCAGGACCAAGCCTGCTCCCAGCATCAGGTGCTTTGGGTGCTTCAGAGGGGTGCAGGGATTGCCAGGAAAGCTGTGAATCGCGAGGTAAACCTGTGTCAAGGGGAAGGGAGCTCCAGCTTGGGTCTCTGTCCCGTTGGCATGGAGGGGCTGTCAGTGCCCCTGTGCCTGCAGCCTCGGGCCCAGACAGACCCATGACACACGAGCAGGGATTTGCAGCCAGTGTGAGCTGCCTTTCCTCCTGCTCCAGCCCTGCCTGTTGAGCCTGAGGTCGGTGTTGGCCCAGCAGCTCCACGGGTTGGTTACCAGTGGCTGCAAAAAGAACAAATCCCCACTGTAGATATGGCCTGAGGCTCTTTGTGTGACCTGCCAGGATGATCTTCAATATTTATTGCTGTCTGTAAGCTAAGTAGGCACCAGAAACCAAGCAGAGGTCTATTCACCTAATCTACCTGTTACAGCTCCACAGCCCGGGGCTTTTTCAATAAAAGCCTGCACTTGAACATCACTAACTGAATGGATTCATCATACAGATGAGCTCTCTTACCCCCTCATTAGAGAGCAACAAAATGAGTTGCAGCAAAGTTTTCTCCTGTGCAGGCTTCTCTGCAACCTAAGGCTTTGTTCAGTCAACTCTGACCATAGGAAAAATATTTATTAATGGGAATAATGTTTACTGAGACTTTAAGCTCTGTCAAGGTTTACTCAGCAAAATCATCTTTAGGACAAAGTATTCAGAAAATAGGAGTCTCTGTTAGACTGTTGTTGAAACCTAAGTACTACCAATCCATGTCAAAATGCCAGTATTGAACTCCCTTCTTTTTCCTTCCCACTTCTCCTTTTTTGACTCCGTCAGGTTATTCTGCATGTTTTAAGTAACAGCAGCAAGGATCCCTTTGTTTAAAAGGATGTTTATTTTGTAATTGTGAGGGTAAAAAAAATCAATAAAATTATTTACTTCTCTCAGTGCTCATTGCCCTTTCCTGATTTAATTTCCTAATCTCAATCTAGAAACTGTTTCCTAGCCTCGCTGAAAAGTGGCTGAAAAATCAAGATCCCCTGTATCAGCAGCAGCACAAGGGCTCTTCAGTTAATTTAGCCAACATAATTGCTTCAGCAAAGGTCATGATACATGTGGCTCTGGGACATGAAACCTAAGTGTGTGCACGTGCACAAATACTAGTGCATGAAAGAAAACTTCCCACAATAATGGCATCTCCCCAGGACTCACTGGCTCACTCGGAATCAGCAACATAAAAATTAGGGAGAAGAAAGACTTAATTATGCTCTAAAGAAAGATAAGTTAAACTTTCATATAAATGAGTGTTGTGTTGCACAGAATAATATGGTGACAGCAAGCCAGAAAGGGAGAGAAACTGAAAGAAAGCCCTGCTTTTAGACCCCTGTTCTGTATTCCTGGTACATCCTTCCTTAATATAAGTGTTAACATGAAATATGATGTGACATGGTGCCAAATGCTCCAGAGCTGATAGGGACTGTGGGTAGGCTCTGGAGGGAAATGTGTCACTGCAAGGGTATGTGAGAGCAAAGCACCCTGCCTACACTGGGAGCTGTCAAGGGGTGCAGGTGCCCCACACAGGCTGGATGGCAGCCTGGTCCTCATCTATAATCATTAGGTGCTCTCAGACCTGATTTTGGATGGATTTGTCCATCCTTTCTGAATGCTTAGGACAAGAGCCTGCACAGGCTGGCTGAGGCAGCTCTGCAGAATGCTGACATATGCTTTACAGCTTCCCAGTGTGAAATGGCTGGGGGAGGAAAGCACAGAGCTTCAATAAACCCCCAGGTTCCCTGATGACAGAACGGTAGGAAGGGGTGGATTGCACGATAGGTTAAACAAGTCTATTTCAACTGGAATAAACCCAGCAATTAGAAAACACTTTCCTTCACAGCATTGAAAATGTGTGTCTGCCTGCCTTTTAATTACAGTGTGTGGAGACTGAATCACCCAATCTGGTATGTTCTAGAGGGCTTATTGTCATCATCTCCTTCCATGGGCTCAATCTCTGCCTGATAAGAGACAACAGAAACAAGAGCTATGATCTGGGGCTGATTCATTAAAAATATCACAGGCAGACAAAGCACTATGGATTGTCAAATCATTAACCTGACCAAATAGTAGACTGCACACCTAAACAAACAACAAAACAGTTCTGCCATCAGATGCTTTGTCTCAGCACTTGGAAATCAAAACTTGACCAACCAAAACTCTGTCCCATTGTCAAGAGCCATAATCCTGTCCCCCCATGTCAGAGGTTAAAACAGATTTCATGTGCTATGAATTTGTCCTTAACAGGTGCAAAACTGAGTATTTTTGGAATGTGACCATCTGTGGACAAATTACAACCAAACTTTCAGGAAAGACAACAAGTATGATGTTAACCTAGAATAACAGCAATGATCTGGAGAGCTTAATGGGAGGCTGTTGTGTCTGTGCTGGAAGATGAGTGGTACTTTCCATGTGGAAAAATGGTTCCAGTCTTTTTACCCAAAAATGATGGTGACTGAGTTAGTCACCTTTAGAGTGCTGGCTGTCAAGAACTGGTCTCTGTCTTTTAAGTCTCGTCTTCCTGTGGTGGTGTTTGCTCTTTGTGGCCATCTCAGTTTCAGTGGCAAATGAATGAGTTGTCATTGATAAGCCCAGAACTGGAGAACTCACAGGAGGAAATGAAACTTCTCCAACAGTTCTGCAGTATTAAGAAATAAAGCAGATTAAACATACAGTCAAATTCCAGTGAACTCTAAGAAGTCTAATAAACCAATGTGTATTTTCCTTTGTGAAAATGCAAGTGATATGGGAGTGACCTTCCTGAAGAACTAGGAAGTTACCCATCTACTGATACTTTTCCTTTTGAGATTCTTAAATTGATACAGAGCATTATTTGCAGATTTTCTTTTTGAAATTGTATCATTTGCCTGGAGGATTTTGGAGTTTCTTGCATTACTTGGGAGCTGTTTGCAGATTTTCTTTTTGAAATTGTATTATTTGCCTGGAAGATTTTGGAGTTTCTTGCATTACTTGGGAGCTTCTTCACTGACTTTTCATGGTTCTACTTCCTTATAAAATGTACAGTTGGCTTATTTGTTTTGTTTTGTTTTTTGAAAAAAATAATAATTTGTACTTAGATGTCCTGGAACATAGACAGTGGAGGTGGTATGTAGAGGAGGGATATACTTGTACTACCTTGTCACTATTACTTTAGTTTGGAAATGATCCAGGAGTTCATTCAGGTAGGTTCTGGAGGGCTGGAAGAACATGACCGTGCCTGTTGACTCTGTTGAATTTCCTAGCAACCATTGTTCCTTGGTTTTTCCCTAATGTTTTTTTTTTTGTGTTGTGTTTTTTTTACACACTCTGTTTCCCCAGTTCCCAGGAATCTGAAAAACATTCCTCTCTTGAGGCCAAGTAGCATCCCAGAGCATTGACTCTGATGAGTGGCACAGATGCTTCTCCTCTGGCTTGTGCCAGTGAGATGCAGGTCACAGGACAGTTACAGATAGGAAGAGGGGAGGAACTAGTCATCTCCATCACATGGGCTCACCAGCTCAAGGCACATTGGTTTGTTATGTTGCCCCTTCACATGATATAATCCTGATTTTGACGTTCTGTTGCACTTTACTGGCTAAAGAGAACAGTTATGCAACCGGGATCAGCTCGACCAAACAGAACAAAAACATGAAGAGATGGACTCCAGACCCAGGAAAGTGCTTTTACAGAAATATAAACTGCTGCTCACAAATTTTGCTGACAGATGAGTTTTGTTACAGTATTAAAAATATTTTCTTTTAAGAGGGAACCTCCAAGTACAATTAAGTTCCTCTTAGTTTTCTCACCTAAGAACATAACTTCTTACTTGTTATGTCAGAAAGGGATGCTAAACAGTCCATGAGTCCATGTGGAGGTGAGAACAGATGGGCAGAGGCCATATGTATTAGTGCTTTGTTGCCTTTTATAAAGTTACTTTAAATCCTAGCAGGTGTAATATGCTTTTAAGTAGAGCAGGCCCTGATTAGCCAAAATAGCTAATGCTATTTAAAAACATGGCCCTCCTAAGAGCAGGTAGTTCTGGAAAGGCTCCCAGAGCAGAGTGGGAAGGAGGGCTAGGCACAGCTTAGTAGCCAAAAGGAGTTCTCTGACACCAGCTAAGATTAGTCTGGGTTGAGTCCTGGGTTTCCTAGGGGCTGAGCATGTCCCTAAAAATTTCAGTATGCAAGAGGAACAGGTCTGGGGACAGTTGAGAAGCAGGGAGGTGGTGATGACACCAAGCTGAGCACAGAAGGGCTCTCCTTTCACCAGGAGAACTTGAGAAGAGGAGCAGTGTGGGACCACAGCAGAGGTGGCTCATCTCCCCTGAGAGCAGCCCACCCTATCATGGACAGTCTGCATGGTCCTTCTCTCCTGATCAAGCTTCTTTCCACCTTCCAAAGGCTCAATACCTCCAACTGTGAAACCCTGAACTTTCTAAGACTTACCCCATTCCCTTGTTCTTTTACCACCTTCTCAACCACTTGCCATTTATTCCCCCCTGCTCTGCAGTGCTTGTGGTTTGGAAGCACTAAGGTAAGAGTGACTTGAGCACTGGTGGGCTGCAGGACCCCCTGCCAGGCACTGGTGGGCTGCAGAACCCCTGCCAGGTACTGGTGGGCTTCAGGACCCCCTGCCAGGTACTGGTGGGAGGGCAGGTGCTGCCGAGGGGGCTCAGGGCTGTGCTGTGCAGACCCTGCACAGGCTGCTGCAGGACATCACCCTGGAAAGCTGCTCCCAGGCTGGCTGTAGAGCTTGGCTGAGCCCTGGGGCTCTCAGCTGTGCTGTGAGGACAGGGCTGGCTGCAGAGCTGTGGGCACCTGGGACAACCCTGCTGCAGCTTGAGCTCAGAGCAGGGGCTGCCCATGGGGAGGGGAGGAGGGCAGAGCTCTGATTGCAGTGCTCCTTCACTTAGAAGGATTTCTACTGCCATATGCAATGAAGTGGAATTTCCTTCATTTATTTTTGGGTTTTTTTGTGGCAGAAGGGAGAGGTGCTTGGAGCCTGCTGTCTGCTGGAGGGCCTTAGGCTGCCACAGATGGGCTTCTCTGGGAAGCTCCATGGGCAGGCAAGGCAGTGAAGAACTCTTAGGCTTTTGTTTCACCCTCTCAGTGATCATAAAGGTCAGGCCATGGAAAGGAGGGCAATGTGGAATGAACACACAGTGCCTGTTCTGCCTGGAGAAGGGGGCAATACACTCATTTCCACCCTCTCTCCCCAGTGTGCTGTTGAAGAGTAAGCAGAGTGCCTCAGAGACCCTGCCTTGGACTTCTTTGCTGAGGGCTTTGATCTCTGGCAAGATGGAGTCATTTAAAAGCCATTCCTTGTAGTATGTTTGTTTTTTAATTTACAGAATTCAAGCCCATCACTAGACTATGCACAAGAACTTGGGAAAGAAAGAAGCCCTGAAATAGGCTTGAAAACAGGACAGAAATTATGCCAAATTGAGTAGGTTGTGGTTTTTTCTGTGTGTTCTAGACAAGAAATTCCTCCATGTAGCAGCAGCACAAGCAGTGTGTGCTGCAGGTGTCGTTTGCCCTCTGCTGCAAAGTCTTTCCCACCCCCAGCAATGCTCTTTTCCCCAAGTCCTCATTTACAGTTATTTCAAGATGCACTTTCAGAACAGACCACAGCAATGCTCTGATGCTGTACCCACCTTCTGTTGGCTGCATATCACTTCTACAGGGTATTTTGAGCCATTTTCATTGCTCTCTGTTTGCTGTTCTATCGACTGCCTTGACTTGTATGTATGCTTCACTGCCCATTGATTGTATCTCATGTTTTCCCTGTTCTTTTCCAATGCTGCTGTTTTTCCACTTCATACTCTTCTCCTCCATTTGCTTGATTCTTGTCTTCAGACCTTACGTGCTTCCCGATAGCATCAGACTGCATTTCCAGTGAAGGACAGGAGCTGTCAGGGCCTCACAGATTATCTCACTCCTTTAGAAAAAAATGAAAGAAAAAAAAAAAATGAAAAAAAATAAATAAAAGAAGGATTTGCTGGTAATTGTAGCTCAGTTCTTGTGCCATGGATTGACAAAGTTGCCCATGAAGAGCCAGTCATTTATTTTTACTTTAAAATCAAACCTTCCTGTCTAGTGTCTCCAGAGTTTCCACCTCTAACACTGTCTCCAGCTCCATTGCTTGTTATGACTCCGTTAATAGACATTTATAGCCCTTAAAACACAGCATTTTTCCCTGAAACAAGAAGCTGCTGACATGCCAAGAAAAATAACCTTGAAGACTCCGTGGAACAATGCCATCTGGTGACTCCTGCCACTGCAAGCTTTTCCCTCTGCCCTTGTGCCCCTCTTCTTGCCCCCCACCCTTTACCACCCATCTCATCACTCATCTCCCTAACCCTTCTTCTCCTTGCCTTTCCTCCTCCTCAATCCCAGTATTTGTCAGAGCTGTAATATCCCCTTTACTGTAGTGTCTCCTTTTTACTCGCTATCTTTCTCTAATGCTCTTCCACCCCCAGTTCAGGTTCAGTGCTGGATCCTCCCTCTCATTTCAGCCTGGAATGCTCTCTCCATTTGAAACTTCCTCCAGGTTTTGTGCTCAGTGCTCATCTCTAATGTAGCTGTGCTGGGCAGCACCTTTTCACCTTGTCTGCCAACAGGACAAACCTATAAATTGCCTTTTCCTTCTGTCCATAACAGCAACAACTTCATACTGCTGCTTCCCATCACTCTGCAGTCCAATGCAGAAGATACCTCAGGACCAGGAAATAACAACAACAAGGGGATGGATTGGTGTAATGCTGCAGATCCATCAGCTTCTCAAAACTTCTGCTTGACAGGAAAGAGTTGAAAACCGCTGTAATTTTTAAAATATATATATACATCTAAATATATTTCTATATCTATGAAAGGTGTCTGCTATGGAAGATTTAAACCTCTTGCTTCCCTTATTAAAAAAAAAGAAAAAAAAGGAAAAAAAAAAAAAGAAGTGTTCCATTGTGTCTTCTGAGGACCTAATATGGAAGAGATTTCAAGCAATAGGTAACTGGAAAATATTACAAGTTCAGACAACAAAAGTACAGCAAAGTTTTATTCATGAGGAGAAGCAGCCAATGGAATAATTGAAGCCAGGGATTTGAAGGCATTTTTCTCACTTCTGAAGAAATGTCATACAGCTGAAAATTCGGAAGTGTTGTGCTGAGGGTGCATTGCTGACAGGAGTCAAACATGATGATCTGCACTGTCCACTCCAGCCCTGAGCTTGTCCTTGAAACATGGGGTGATGATTTGGTCGTGGCTTGTGCAGACAGAAGCTGCAACTCCACGGAAATTCTGGTGCAGAAAGGGATCTTGGAAAAGAAATCAAAATCTGAAACTTAGAGTGAAGTCTTTGGTTTAAAAAGTTTGGATGTGAGAGAACTCATGTCCTGGGATTTCTCTCTACTTTGTGGTGTGGTTTCTACAACAGAAGCTGTTTTCCCCCATTGACATCCTTACTGAATCTGCCTGTTGCTGCTAAGGACTGTGCCAGATAGTACTTCTGCCTCAGCACCTCTGTTCCTCTTTCTCTTTCTTTTTCAATTCCAATCTTTCCTACTCATGTGATTTAACTCAATAGTGATGCCTTTGAAATGGGTTTCTTGATGTCTTTGATGTCTTCTGCTTTTTCTTTCATTCGAGCTCTTTATTCAACATTCAACCTGTCACTTCTGTCACTATAACAAGGTGAAATGGCTGGACCCAAACCCCAGTCTCTTCCACCTTTCCTTCCAAAGCTTTGTGGATGAGCTCTTCAGCTGATGAAAGCCACTGTAGTTTCAAAACTCTGATTGTGGAGCTGCATTAAATGTTAGCACAGAAGATCTAAGCACTTCCTCACCCTGCCTTCCAGTGCCCTCCTGTTTGCCTCCCTGCCTGCAAACACTGCCTTCCCTCCACTGCCCAGTGCTGAGCTTCCCTTGCCCCTCTTGCAAGAGAAATGCAACAAGAACAGTCCCTGGCAGTGGGAAAGAGGGGAAAATGAAGATACCAGAGAAAAAATGGTGAACATGCAAATGAACTCAGAGGAGTTGTATGAAAAAAGAGGGCCCAGAAAGAGGTGGGGAGAAGTCAGATTAGTGGACAGCAGCAAATACTGGAAGGTGCTGTAAATGTGCATTCTAAGCACCTTTCTCTCTTAAATTATTTATGATCTATTTCTTTCATCAATCAGCATATTTATGACACCGTGAATAATACCAGTGCTTAAGTTCCTCTAGAGAACCCATAGCTTTAGTTCTAGTTGCACACAGCAGCTGTAGCATCTAGAGGCCATGACCAAGTCCCAACACAACTGTCTCAAAAGCTCACAGCTTCCTAGGAACAAGCCTGTTCCCTTCTCACCCAGAGCAGCTGAGTGACATGGCAGCAGATTGCCAGGGAGATGAAATGTTTTTGTGATGGGCAGAGCAGACCAGCTTTCTTTCTTTTTGCATGTAAATTCATTTCTATGCTTCAGATGGTATCTTACCATCACAGCTAATTCATAATATGCAGCTCTGGCCATGCAAGTGTTTGGGTTTTTTTTCCCCAAGCTGTTCCAAATCAGCACAATGTTGGTGAAAGAGAGAGCTCCTTGTGAAGGGTCACCACCCACCTGCTTTGCAGAATGGGAACAATTTGGTGGGCTTGGCTTTGGTTTGCAACTGGACTCAACTGCTCTGCATCACAAGTGCTTAAAAAGCATAAAAGACAAGAGGATATTACAGGAATCTAATGTTATACATTACATTTGTATGCATACCAGAGCATAAATATGTGGGACATGTGTCTGGACTATTAATCAAATTCTTTATTAAGCATTTGAAGCAGTATGAACCTATGAATAATGCATTGCTTCATAGCATACTGTTCACCTGATTTTAAAACATGGAGCTCTATGATTAAACATCTATGGTTTTTATCCCCTATATGTAGAATTTCAGTGGTGATTTTCACATAAGATTTACTGGAGCATCTGAAAAAATTCAAATAAGCAGCTAACAGTTGAATCTGCCACTTCATTAATAGAGCTGGTAGTAAAGCATCCACACAGCTGCAGGTTCTATCTACAGCAATCATTTGAGATCTAGTGCTTTGAGTTTGCTTACAAAGCACCCTCTGCTGTTTGAGCTGCTGCTGCATGCTTTGTAATAAAGCTGCTTTTTGGAACTATCAAAACCTGGTTGTGAGGCCCTGTAAGAGCCACAAAAATACCCAGAGAAAATCTTACCAACCTTGCACTGATGATGCATGTTGTGTGACTTGCATTTGGAAGTGTCATGGGGTTAGGACACTTGTTGTCACATCAGCAGCTTGTTTCCATACCCAAATAAGAAGGAAGTTGAAGCACAGCTAACAGTAAGGGTAATAAATTCAGCAGGTGGGATAAAAACTTCCATGTTTGGCTGCTAGGTTGGCAGAAGAGCAGTGGAATCTCCCCCAATGCACATGTATATCCTCACCTGAACCGTCTCTTTCATGTGATAGGACAGTATTGAGTGGGCAGCAACTGCTTCACATCATCATTGTTGCATGGTTGTGGCTTGAGAAGTTCAGTCTTGGGTGGACCCTGCACTGAATTGGAAGTCCAGAGATTAACTCAAAGAGGCCTTTTTCTGTATGTTGTCAAGAGATGTGAAGTCTGCTGTGTGTGTCTTTTTCCACAGCCCCTCTGAAGCACCAGGCAGTGAACCCTGCTTCACTTTATCTGTGACCACAAGGAGAAGCCAGGGACCCTACACCAGAGCACAGATTTCAAATGAAAACAATAAACAAGATACTCTACACCTAAGAGGTCATGCTTTTCTTGGTTTGTACTGCCTGGGAATGCAAAGTCAAACTGAGAGTTTTCTGAAAATTGAAAGGGTAAGTCTGAAGAAACTGGGAGGGGGAGACCTTCTATGGCTGGACAACAGGTAGGGAAGGAGTCTTAGCTGCCCCTCATGTTGGTGACTTTCTGGGATGTATTGAACATCACTGCCATGACAGGAACAAAACATTAACTTGCTTTAAAAAATAACTTAGTGTCTGTGTTGCCTTCAAGGGCACTTATAATACATGTTGATTTTCCTTGGTGTGACTGAGCGTGTCTAATTAATAGAGCTGCTGGGGAATTTTGCTAAGAAACACCACTTCAAAAGAAAAAAAAAAAAACAATTTCTGCAGAAATTGTAATTTTCCGTGAGAGAAATGGAAGTTACAAACCAAAATACATCTTTGGAGGCTACTGAGAAGCAAAGCACTTCAGTTCCTTGGGCTGATCACAAATGTAGACTCAGTTTCTCTCAGTTGCTGTGGGAAACACCTTGCTAAGGCTGAGCTGCTGGTTCCTGATTTTTGCTTAGCAGGCTTCAGCTGCACCAGGCACCCTCAGGCTGAACACCTGCCTGAGGAGGAGGATCTTCTCGTGGTGCTTTGTGTGTTGGACACCCAAACCCACGGGTGGTTCCTGACAATTTGGGCCCACACATATCAAAGCCCGGGCTGTCAGAGGCTCAGCCCTGATCTGCCCCATTGGCGTCACTGGGAACCAGTCCCTTTGGCTTCAGCCAGAACCCAGCCAGGCTGCTGGGAGTTGTTCTGAGATCTCCACCCCACACCTTCCGCATCACATTAATTAATTGTTGCTCAAGTTGCAGCTTCATTTAATAACATCTACCAAAACATGATGAGCTTTGTTATATTTCCTTCTTTGCCATCCCCTTGTCAATTTACCAACATTGTGGAAACATGATGACATCTCAGGAACGTAATTTCCCCCTAGAACTCACTTTTGTGCAACACAGTGTGAGCTGTGTGCTTGAGAAACCTTGAGACAACCTTTTGTCAATTGCATTTATTATACAGATGTCTCCCCACAGGTCACATTTGTGTATTTTGGGCAACCTGAATAATCACATCATTTGGTTGTTAACAATACAGTGTTCCTAATCCAAGCAGTGTTCTACACATAGAATAAATCAGCAAGGGGGGGCAAGATAAAGAAAAAAATCTGAAAGGACAATATTTACAGAGACTCTCTCACCAATTCACATCTGTTTGTTTAGAAAAAACCAAAGCCACACACACACAGACAGAACTGCCAGGGATGCCTGGATCAGTTTTGTGTGATGGGTGAACCTGGTTTATTTTTTCCTCAGCACTGTTTGCAGGAGCTGTCTCTGTCTTTCCAAGGGTGCAATGGAAGCTCATCCTCTGCACACCAACCCTGACACTGTTTGTGGTGGAGGTGCTGGGGCTTGGTGGTTCTGTATGATTGTGAACTCAGGACCTGGCCCAGTTTTGGCCAAGGCCAACTTGCACTCAGCCAAGCAGCTCCCAGGCCTGCCTGGGGAGCCACCAGGGCTGCCAAAGTGAAGCAGGGCTGGAACCAGCCAGGTCTGGAGGCTGGGAGGGCTTGGGGAACTGGCTGAGGAGCAATGTGGGCTCTGGGACAGGGCACAACCTGCAACTGCTCCATTGCCCAGCCAAGGTGAGCAGTGAGATGCAAACTCCTGCAAGGATGGAAAGTACAATGTAGTGGGGGGGGG
>NW_009953933.1:767560-795834 GCF_000747805.2 Chaetura pelagica
TTAAGCCTTGCCAGAAATCTTTGTGGTGCAAAGGGAATATACATCATGATGGCAGGAAACCAGAAGGGCAGGATTGTGTGGGTTGGGAGGGAGGGACCTTGCAGGGACCCCTGGTCTCACCTGCTGCCCATTCCAAGTCCAGCACAGTGGGGTGCTCAAGTCTTGCACCAGCAAGGTGACTTGTCTCCTGGGATGGAGCTCCCACAGCCTCCTCTGGGCAAGCTGCTCCAACATTTGACTGCTCTCATCCTGATTTTCCCCTCTAGCAGGTTGGAGTTTCCTGTCCTGCAGCTGGTGGCTGCTCCCCCTTCCAGCAGCACCTCTGGCTGCCCTTTCTCCCTGCTCAGGGAGGCAGTTGCAGGCAGCAGAAGGAGGCCCCTTGGCCATCTCTTCTTCAAGCTGAGCAAACCCTGCTCCCTCAGCCAGTCCTGGTACTCTCTGTGCCCCAGCTTGCTGGCCTTTCACAAGACTTACTATAGCATGGAGACACTTTGCTTTTGCTGAGGAGCTGCAAACAGGACAGGACAGCTAAACGTGGCCTCACAGGTGCTAAACACAGGGGCAGGATTGCAGCCCTGCAGCTGCTGAGTGCACTTTTGTCTGCACTGATGCAGCTGAGGATGTTGATGGCTGCAAGGGCACCCTGCTGACTCCTCAGCTTGCTGACCACCAGGACCCTCAGGTCTTTTTCCACAAAGCTGCTTTCTAGCTTTCCATGACCTTCCCAGGGGCAGAAGTGAGTCTGACAGGAAACCACAAAAAGGCCTAAGAGTCACATCACATAGTGGTGACACCAAAGTCCATGTTCCCCAGTGTCTGGACAGTGCCACTACCTTCCCCCCACCCTTGGAGTATCAGTGACCCCCATTCTGTGCCATTAGGATACCCAGTGCACAGCAATGCCCCCCTGAGCCTGCCAATTGCAGCTCACAGTGTCTCTGTGATGCACGACCAACCATCTCACCCCTCTTTCTCCTCACTCAAGCAGTCCCCAAATGAATGAGGTGAGTCATCCCTGTGCTCCAGCATATGGAGCAATCCTCAGAGTGAGGGTTCCCTGATGTGGGCCATCACTCAGAAAGCTTCCCACTAGAGAAGATGCTTGGTCAGTGAAATCAAAATTGATGATCTGTGCTCTGCAGCAGGGTTTAGATTGATCTCAGCCTCAGCACAATCAAATTACCATTGTGCTGGGTTTAAAATGGGTAGAATAGAGCCTGGTATAATAAGGCTTTTCTTGTACACTTCAGGCTATTGATCATGCTAGAGCAAAGAGAGGGGAAAATTGGTGTAAAATGGCAGTAAATCAGAATAGCAGCATTTTCTGTGAGTTTTGTTCTGACAGAAGTGATAGCACAGGATCCTTTACAGCTAGGGTTAGAGTCCTTACATTTTGTTTATTAAGGTGGAAACAGACACAGTTGACAGAGGAATAGATCTTCCAGTGTCTCACAAAACTAAAGAATTAAATCCTTACCAAAAGTTTTTCAGTAAGAGATGGTGGGTTTATGTGTGGGGAAAGGCTGGTCTTGAAATTGCAAGAACATAGTTATACTGTGGCCTAAACATCACCTTTTTCCCCCTTCCTCACAACAAAGAACCCCAAACTTCCATCACAGAGGATTTCACCCATACATGAAGATGTTTTCCTTGCTTCCAACCTCCCCAAGAACAGCTGGTTTCTCTGGGACACCCAACTAAAAATAACTCTGAGAAGACTTTTAATTTCAGGGGTAAGAGTATGTGGGCTTCTTGAATTTTACTCTGCAGTCTTATGAATGGATGAATTAAATTCCTCAGGACTGTAGATGTTTGGACTACAGGAAAGTTTTATGAGGCCAGCTAGAAAGTAATAAACTCTAATCACAACCCACAACCCTAACCACAACCCACAGAAAGCAAATTCTTGCCATAAGGCCAAATTTTAATGACATTATTTAAATCAGAGTTGAACTAAGTCCCATTTTCATCACTAAAATTTGCCAGCTTAAAGACATCAGGATTTATGCTCTAGATTTGAAGGAGGTAATGTCAATAAAATGGACAAGGAAATCCCTAAAAATTTCTCCCTAGGCTCTGTGATCCTCACATCAGTATAACCTAAAGACACAGCAATTTTTTTTAATGTGATTGAATAAGCAAGTCCATTTGATTCCCAAGATAAAGGGCTTGCTGCTTAGGTTGGATGTGCAGGAAATCTTTTTGAACCAGAGCCAGAAATAACCTCAGGCTTGATCAGCAGGGAATGGGGTGGCAACACAGTCACCAAACAAGAGCAGGGATGCCTGAAGTTGCTGGCTGGTGATGCTGCCCTGAGAAAAGAGGCTTTAGATCTGCAATGGCACATGGAAGGATCTTAAAAAGGAAGATGCTGGATGGACCAAAATTTCCTTTTTGCAGTTCTCAGGTACCTTGGAGAAGAGGGAAGACACCAGCTGCCTGGAGATGGAGGGGCAGTGTGGTGCTCCTGTCCAAGGGGCAGTGTCCTGCCCAGCTCTCCTGCTCTTCCTCCTAATGAGCAGTTCAAAAAGAAGGCCATTCTGAAGGATTTCTACCTTCATCTCCGTTACTGAACACCTCTAACAGCTGAGAGAGGGAGAGATTCTGGTCTCAAGCATGCCCTGCCAAAAGGCATCTTAGTTACACTGAGTTTGATTGAACAATCCAAAATATTTGCAGTTCAGCATTGCCAATTAAAAATACTTGCCAATTATCAACTGCTTGTACCAGGGAAAATGTTCATTAGCTTACAAAATCGTGTGTTACATCCAAATAAATTTGCAGGAACAGCTTCGAAGCAAGTGATGATCTTCCCTATCTTCTGGATAGTTTGCTTAAAATACTAATAATGGCAACAAGAATTCATGATGATCTGCAAGTAACAGACATGGGTAAGGAGAAATCATGGTGTGCCCTCCTGCTTTCTTACAGTTGCCAAGTCCTTCAGGGTGAGTGTTTGCTAATAAACAATTAAAAGATACATGTATAGACAAGGTGGAACGATTCAATTTCATTAACTTTAGACTCAGTGGGGTTTGTCACAGAGAGAAAACCTGCAAGGAGACAACGTTGCCCTCCTGCTCCTCCACGGCTGCAAAAGCACCAAGAGGGAAATTTCGTTCCTCGCTCAGTTCCTCAGAATGGGTTTAAAAATCTATAGATTCCTCTTGCAACTGAAAGGAGAAGGAATACAGCAGACCCATCCAAGGGAACAACAAGCCATTCTCACCTCAAATGCATCATTTCAGTTGCCATGGGTACCAGTGCCAGGAAGGTGTTCAAGCACTGATCCCTGCTCGGGAAGTGCTGACTCTGCGTCACCTTCAGGAGCTCCCGCGGGTAGGAGGGTGGTGGCACCAACAGGATGGAGACCTGTAATGAGTCATACTTTAAATAGCTTGATTTATCATCTTCAAATACAGGGGGAGGGATTTCACCAGTACGAGGCAATCTGAAAAGCCTGAATTATTAATAAACTGGAATAAAAGCGAGGCAGGAAACACTGGACATATACACAAACACATATATACACACACACATATATATATAAGCTTAATGACAATAAGACTGGAGGAAAGTGCTTCTGCACAAGCCCAAAGCATAAGCCAAGAAACATACAGAACAGGGTCACAAGGCTGCAGCCACACTTCATTTACCCCAGGAATGTAAGCAGCCAGGTAAGGTGTCCCTAAGTGCAACTCAAGGACACCCAGGCTTTCCCAGCCCCACTGACCCCCACCTGCTCAGCACCCTGCTTTCAATCAGGCAGTGTTTCATTGTTTTTTCTTTCATAGATGAAAATGCCAGTTCACAAAGACTAAGGAGGGTCACAGGGTGAAGAGAAAGCATCCCAGGGAAACTTGTACGTCCTGGCAGAAAATACTGATAACCCAGTATAAGTAACTGGGAGTGTGGCCCTCTTTCTGCTGAGGCAAAGTGGAATAATGCAGATTGTTCTCCCCACCACAGCAGCACACACAGCAATATAAAGGTGGATATAAACTTGATGTGATTTTTCACATGCTCAGTCACTCACTGTGGTGATTGCACAATTCTTGGTAATTTGGTTTCAAAGCAGACTTAGCAAAGAATCAGGGAGATTCAGGCTAAAAGGCTGCCTCCAAACTGGGGACTCCAAGACATCAAGCAAGGACAGAAAGCAGGTGACCAACAGTTCCCTCCCTCTGCTCAGGTGCAGGGGAGGAGAACCAGAGGCAAAACCAGAAAGGAACAGCAAAGATGTTGTTCCAGGCTCCCAGATGAAGTGGCAAAGCACTGAAGGTGCTTGGAATGCAGTGTGCTTCCCATGCACATCTATGGTTAGATCCAAGTACCTTTATCTCAAAACCAAACAAAAAGTCACCTAGTTCAAGCTGCCACATTGAGGCAGGAAGACCAGGGAGGACAAGAAAACAACATTTTGACAGATGTCTCCAGGGGTCTCCAGTGATGGAGAGTTTATAGACCTGCGTGGTCACCGTGGCCTCTTTTTCAGCTACCAAGAAGCAAGTTTATTTCCTGTAGTGGCCTTCCTTTGTCTCTGCTGCACATCACCTGGACCGTCCCCACTGAGCCATGGAAAATAAGGCAACACTATCCCCTTTTCAGGTCCCTCCATGGCTGAATCTTCCCTGCCATGTAGCACACCAGGCTTCTCTTGAGATCCAGCTCCCTCTCCCACCAGCCTTGCCCTGGTGTGTCCAGTTGTCTAAGCTGTTGTTTGCTGCTGTTCTTTCAGAGGTCTCCATGTTCCACTTCCATGCACGTGTGAAGCTCCAGGGCTGGCTGTGCCAGCTGAACAGCTGCAGCCCTGGCATCACTGGCCACACCAAACAGGACAGCACCCCCACATCTGACATTCAGCCTTTCTCTTGCCAGATTCCAGGAGGAGATTTCAGCCCTTGCCCCCACGGTGCTGTGCTGGCTGCAGTGTGGGAGCTGTTACAGGCCTCAGGTCCTTCTGCTACTCTGGCTAACAATACAAAGCTGTAGATACAAATTCTTTGTACTGGTCTTAACTGACCTTTCTATTGCTATTGGTGAGGTAACTTCAATTCTTTTTCTTCTGCATACTTTAGTGCTTTCACTGTATTCTAGCTACTTATTTGTTTATTTGTTTTCCTGAAGGGGTGTCAAAGTTTATATGTGAATCCTTTTTTTCCCCAAAATCTGGCTGGAAACATTGACTAGAACTGAAGCACAATAGATTATACAGGGACCTCCTCCTGCCCTCCACTGTCCCAAGCTATTTTATGGTCAATTATAAATGCACCTGATAGAAATTAAGTGTAGAACATAATTCCTTAGCTTGCACGTGGGGAAGAGGCATAAGACAATGGCAAAAGCCTTCTTAAATTGAGCTCTGTCCCATCTGTGACTTCCATCATGCTGGTTAGGCCAGTTAACTCTGAAAAAATACACTTGTATGATCAGCTCTTCCTGAATCTGCTTTGGCTGCTTTAATCACTCTGTTGCTTTCTGGGTCATTTGCCAATAGTGTCCAACAACTTGTTCCAAAATTACCAAAGGCATTAAGTCACACCAGTAGATAATTCCCAAGGCCTGCCATGATCACTTTTTAAAGCCTGGGTATATTGCTTGCCTTTCTTCTGGGTCTTTCCCTGCCTTATCCTCTCCTTGAAGGATGAGTCAACATCTCAGAGGCCTTGCTGAAGTGCTCCCCAGTGACCCAGCAGGGCCTGCTAAGTTTAACACAACTGTCCTATGTACAAATCTATTAATTTTGGTTGTCTCTAGCCCACTGCAGCAAGGGAGGAAGGAGTTGTGGCAGCACAGTCATTTGTTTTCTATGTTCAAAACTACCATGGATGGAAAATATTGTAGCCAACAATTTCACAGCAAGCCATGGAGCTGAAAGCAGTGATTTGCCCTTTTGAGCTCTCAACTGCACTTTTCTCTTCTGAGCTGACAATAAGTTTATGACTTATCTAGTTCAGATTTAACCTGATGTTTACTTTCTCTTCTTTTAAAAAAAATATGATGCAAATAAGGAGCAGAATGCTGTAGCTTTCTCTGCATCACCAAGTGTTATATTGTCCATGTAGGACTAGAAAGCTCCTCCTTTTAGTTTTCCTCTTATTTCTGGTAGAGTTTTTCTCTTACTTTTGAAACAAATATGTGCTTTCTTCTTTTCATCTTTCCATTTTCTAACTTGACTTAATATTTTCCCCACTTGTCCTTCATTGGATTTGTTTCTACTTTTTAGATGACCAAAGAATCTTGGAATGGTTTGTGTTGGAAGGGACCTTGCTTTAAAAAGCATTCAGATCACAGAAGAGTAACTAATTACCAAGAGTTACTAGTGCAGCAGGACAAGTCTGCTTGTATGATTTCTCCCTGGTTTCTTTCAGGCACTTTACCAGTGTATAGCAATAGCCTGATCTCACCTGGAGCTCTCATTTTTAAATTATCTCATTAAGAAGCCCTACCTGCAAGTCCTGATGTTGATTTATTCAGCTTAATCATTAATTGTCTGATCTTCCAACACTTAATTTTCCTGAGAATAATTATTTTATTTCTCCGTTTTAACTTTCAGCAAAACTGTTTTTCCTTTCTTTCTATTTCTGATGAATCCTCTCCCCACAAGTCCTTATCTGGGCTTTTACAGCTAAGTGGAGAACTCAGCAGACTCACAAGTGCTCCTGAGCCATGAACCATGTAGGTGGCAGGATAGATTTAGAGTTAGGACCCAACCATTTGAAATAATCACATTCTCCAGGCATCCTTTCCCTGAACAAACTACTTGACCTGAAATTCCATGTACTCTTGCATCTACATGCACACATCCTTCCTTTCTCAGTGGGGACCACACAGAGCATAAAAACACCACAAAAGATTTCCTGTTTAAACACAGCAATGACTTTAATGACGCTATTGATTGACTCTTATCTGTTGCATTATTTACCTTCGATAACTGCAAATGCTTTTGAGATGCAGAGAGAGACACGGGAGCTCAGTACATGTTCTTGTCAATACAGTTTAAGAACCATGCACTGTATGTGCATTTGAGCCAGAAGAATGTAGTTTGCTCCTTGCTCCAGTCCTGTATTACATGGGAATGCAGCCTCTCATGCACTGGGGCCCTTGCAAGTCCTGACTGCCCTACAAGCCAGCACCTCCAGTTCTTTCTGCATCAGGCAGAGGGTACCAAAACCTTCCCATTTCTCAGGGTGTTACTGTGACCCTGATAAGATCTTACAACTTTCAAAAAGAATTTATCTCTGAGTTTTGTTTTGTTTTCTAAACACTTGCAGGATGGTTTATCTCATTCTGGACTGCCTTTCCCACAGACCAGTGATGGCACAGCTTCCCATTACTTCCAGCCAATACCCTTAAAATGCTTAGCATAGCAGCTTAAAAGAGAAAAGCTCTTTTATCAGGTGATCTATGGTTTATCTTGATAACTTTCCTCTTTTAACCATTTGTCTTTACCAAGACATTTTCAGCCAGTCTGCTCCTTGCATCTTCTTGAACTTCACAATGACTAGATAGGATCTCAATTGATGACATAGTGTTTCTTCCCATTTCTTCTATCTAGGTTTACTAAGCAAGCCATGCTTTCCTGTAACAGTTCCAGTATTCTGCATCTCCAAGTCCTAGTGTCATGTACATCATAGCTTTGCAAATGCTCTCAAGCTTGTAGTGTGCATAAACATTGGTTTTCCCCCTTATTCACCCTCCTGTCTCAGTTATGACTACTGCAGTTACCTCCCTTTCCTTCTTCTGAACCTTTGAACTTACAGTTGAAGTTACAGCACCATGAGATAAGTGCTCACTGGCTGGAGAACTGGCCAGTCTGGATGCTCAGCAGGCAGAAGCTGCTGCTGAGAAATCCTGAGCTTACCACTGCTTGTTGTGCAGGAGCTTTGAGCTGACTCACAGAGATGCCAAAGCTTCTTGACTTCCAGACCTTCAAACACAAACAACTCTGCTGCTTTCACAAAAGGTACTTTCCCTTTGAAGACTTTCAAAGGTATCAACCTCTCCTCGTAAGCAGAAAGCTTGGAAAGATTGGTTCTGAGTTGGCTAACATTTAAGCTCAGGCAAGGTGATAATTTGAAAGGTCTGAGTCTCACCTCATATTTCATAAGGCTCATAAATACTTAAAAACCCTTAAGAAGCAAAGGTTTAGCACCTTTGGGTTAAGTGCCCAGGAGCTGTTGCTCTGCAGTGAGCTTACACCTGTTTTCATCCGCTCTTTTCGCCCACATCTCACTCTCTTCGTGCCCATATCCAGCTCAAATCACTTTCAGTGTTTACTTGATTGTCTTTATAATTAAGGAAGATTGTTTGGAAACTTATTGTTGGGTCTGTGTGGGAGAGCAGACTTTGAAAGCCAGAGAATAAAAGGATTTTAATGTAGAATGGCAGTTGCCATTTAACACAGAACAGAACAAATGCACAATACCAGGGAAGAAAGGAATATATATTAGCTTCAGAGCTGACAACTGAAACAAAAATAATTATTTCAATTCATTTAACAAATGAAAAAATTGCAAGGCTCTGGACTGGTGGATTGTGGCAGCTAGCTATTGAGGTGGAATGGTAAATAGCTTCCTAGGCTCTTGGGAAGGAATTTGTTTTAATTGTGTGCAGTCATATTCAAATCAATACCTGAAAAATCCATTGGGATGCAGACAACTGGAATAAATCAGAATTTCAGAGCAACTCAAATAACATATTATTGTTTAAGGCTGACAAGACATAAGACTTTCACATTTACATAACTTTTTGGTTCTTCAGTTATGGAATCTTATCATTCCGTTTGGTTTACTCTAAGAATGAAAAGGCACAACATTTAAAAAAGGGACAAGGAAAAATTGCTATTGCTGATTCTTGTGCTTAGTCCAAGTAGTCTTTCCTATTGCCACAGGTGAGGGGGCCATCAGACCTTCATTCGCCCCCACTCTTCACCCCTCAGCCATCACCAGCCCCACACAACAGCACTGGCCCCAGCAGCTGTGGCCTGGGGTAGAAGATCACCCATTCACACACAGAGTCAAGCTGGAGAAGAGCAGTGAAGACACTGCAAAAATCTTGTGCTTCGATAGATGACCCAGTTAGACAGAGAATTAGTAAACGTATCAAACCTCTAACCACACCTTTGATGAGGAAGAAATGTGTGTGCATCTCGCTGGCAACACTGGGAGGAGGAATTTCATAGCATGTTTGCACTTCCCCCCAAGCAGGTAGCAGCCAGCAAGCTGCTTTGTACTGGTGTCCATGTGTGTTTGATGTATTTTATAAAGAAGACATCTGAGGGAGAGATGCCTAAAGTGTCCTGGCTCAGCAACCCGCAGGGCAGACCCACAGGATACGTTAGTCAAGGTTCTTATTCAGGAATTTATTCAGGTCGTGTTATAATATTTTGCATGGGCTGCTGGACTAATCCAATAAAAGGTTTTATGAAACTGAAAGAATTATTTGTGAAACAGTTCCCTGAATTTTGTTTTTCAGTATTTTACCCACTCTGTGTAGGGCTGACTGAGAATTGAATTTGGCATGAAAGGTGTGCTTGGCAATCACAGCTGTGTGCTCTGATTTCATAGACAAGTTGCTTGTGCCATCTACACCTTAGATACCTATCTCCCAGACAGGGACAAGGAAATACATCTCTTGTCATGCAGGATAATTTCTAGGCTTAATTAAATGTTTATAAAGTAACCTATAATTAACAGATATCATTAAAGCCAGACGGAAGATAGGGAAATGAAAATTAGTCCATTGGGTTTTCAACAAGGAGGAACAATGTTCTGACTTGATAAAGAGCCTCAGTAAATATAATGAGAAAGAGGATCTGTTTGTAGACGCACAAATGCTGTAGAAATTCTGGCTAATTCCAGTCACCATTATCACTTAATTAACACAGAAATTATTTAGTTGTTCTTACGCCGACAACACCTTTCTGCTTAGGAAGCAAAAATAGTGGGGGAGATCAAGGACAAGTAAAGTGCTTTTATCCTGTTCTGCCAAGTTTGACCAACCACAAGGCTGATGGTGCCTGGGCAGACAATCTAGGGAGAGCTTGTTACTGCCTTGGGACCCTGGTGAATCAAAATCAGCTGAGTGCTGCTTCCCTGGGAATGTTTGGCCTGGCAAGAGAAAGACTGGAGAGAGTTAGGTGGTTTGCTCCAGCTGCCCTCAGATTGGCTTGCTAGACCTTTCTAAGGTCTCCTCTGGGAAGAGCTTCCAGTTAAGAGAACATGTTATGCAGAACCCTTTGTCCACTTGGAATATTAGGGGGTCAGGCTAATGAAAGCCTCATGCTGACAGCTGGCAGGTAGAACGGACAGACTGCAGATGCTAAAGCATGTTCTACTACTCTTAACTCATGGGAAAATAACTGGGGGGGGGGGGAGGCTGATGTATCTATTTATCTTTTTAAAATTATTTTTAATGTTTCTGCTATTAGAACAACTGAGAGTATAACTTAGCAAAGCCATGCTCCAGAGTTCTGGCTGTTTTTTAATCAGAGATGAGCTATTTTCTCAAGTTTCCATCAACTAAATGAGTGTGCTGTCAATTAAAAAAATGCACAGAAATTATATATATATATATAAATTGTGAGTTCAGCTGGAACTGAAACAATGGCATGATAATAAAAAGACATTTCACTGTAAGCAGAGAAGCATTTGAAGATTTGAAGTCTCCCTAGACTGTCAAGTGATGAGTGCAGTAGCATGAATGCCAACGCTTTGCTGCTGCTGTTTTCATTACTTGTCCTCACTTGGGTATTATCAGCCCAAATGAAGATCAGGCCCTACATTCAGACAATCCCAAAAACCCCCTAAAAACATTTTCTCACTGTCTTGCTGAAGCAAAGTCCTTTTCCAGGACTGGTGAGAAGTGTTTAAGGGCAACTGCATGTCAAAATGCCTTTTAAAAATCTGTGCTTTATTACTTCTTAATTTTTCAATTAATAAATACCTTTTAAAATCATTTTGGACACTCCTGGTTAGGAAATTTGCTTTCTGAGATCTTCTTTTTGTTTGTTTGTTGTTGTTGTTTTTTTTTAATTCTCAGTAGGAGTGACAAATCATAAGGAGAAATATGGCTCCAAGAGACAGCTGGACATGCTATTTGTCCCAAGAGACTAATTATAAAATCTTTATCCTAGATGCCTGTTAATGAAAGTATGCTAATTTGCATACCAATACCTTTGTGTTTTCTGAGATATTTTTCTAGGGCTTTCTTTTTTTCCTGGCAGTAGCATGGCTTTATTTGCTCTTTTAGACATTTAGTTACTTCTCATATTTTAAGAAAATAAACAGAGGTGTCACATTCCACATTTTCCAGTGTGGGTTCCTCAGCTGGCCAGGCATTATTCAGCAGATCCTGGAGTCACTGAGTTTTATCATTATTCCCTGAGCATATTATTTGAAGAAGGATCTTTTGACCTCCCTCCTTCACACAGTTCAAAACCAACTGGAAGTACAGCCAGCTTTCCAGAAAAGCCAAAAGAATGCACAATTCATTATCATTTAAAAAGGAATAGATCCCTCATTTCACATTTAGATAAATATTTTTTGACGTGCACATTTAAAAAATGTGCTTGCATTTATTTTTTAAACTGTTTGCTTCACCCCTGTGGCAACACGAAACCCTGGCTATCAATGTTGTGTGTGTCACAGTAACTAATCCCTGGTCTTCCCCAGCTTCTCACACTGCCAGTTTTCTGAAACACTCATTTTGTCTCAGGGTTCCCCATTGTGATTGTTTATCCAGCAGGGTATTTACACCAAGATCATGGTATCTCAGCACCTGCATCCCACATTGGGCTACAAACCTCAGGTCAAGCGTTGCAACTCATCCTTTAAAAGAGCACGAGGGAGTGATGTTTTCATATGAAAGCAAGAGCAACACATACATTCCTTTTAGATTATTTCTATTTTCCATCACTGAAACTATCCAGCAAGAAGAGAAGACAAAACACATGGAATCTGATCTGTGAATAAATGAGTACCACCTGCCTGCTGTGCTGTAATTTCAGCACCTTTCAAGAACTCTAGATTCTATCGATGGCTCATGTTCCCTCCCCTTAACTTTGTCAACATGCAGCACTTTCACTCAGAACTGTAGTCTGGACCATGAGTGCACTATTTTTTGGACCATGAGTGCATTATTATAGCGTAGGAAAGCTTCAGTAACCATGGGAGGTTTGAAAAGGACACAGGATTACACTTGGTGTTAGTTGTCTTGTTGGTTTTGTCTTGTTAATTGACAAGGCAGTGAAAAAAGTTAGTGTGTTGTTGCCTCACTTGAATCTCCATATTGATCCCAGTGTGAAACCAAAACTAACATCTAAATCCCTTTAGAATATGTTTATTTGGTTTTTCTGTGAATCAAGAGTGGGGGCTCAGGAATGAGTTCCTTTATAGACCTCTGACAATCACATTTATTGAAGTTACATGGGGGAAAAAAAAGCTTCTGAAAAAGCATACTGTATTATTCCTTCTTATTCATGTAGGATCACTCATGCTTTTCCCTCCCTGTTTAATAAAGGCATAAAAATAAATAAGTACTTTAGTGTTCAGGTTTGCTGCAGATCTGTTCAAATGTTGCTTTCAACTCCTGAGCAATTTCAAGGCTGTAATGGAAAAGCTGAATCAGCTCTGAACTGGAACTTTTGACTTAATCACATTAATTGACATACCTATGTATATTTTTTGTATAATTGCTTCAAATGGCATTTAATTTGTCACTTGAAGCACAATAATTAGAAACAGTTCATGAAAGAAAGCCATCACAACCTCAAATGAAGTGTTTCAAAGCTGTAATTATTTGGAATCACATCATATTGAATAGCTGCATTCACGGGGCTGAGGAGCTGCCACTGCCAGAGGTACAGTCTGGGTGCCCAGGGCTCTCCTGTGCTACCCAGGCCTTTTCTGTGCAAGATCTGGGGAAATAACACCACGGGAAAGGGAGAAACCACATGCTAGTCTCTCCTCCCTGTAGGCTAGAGACAAGCCTTCTGTGCAGAAGCGTTTGTCATCCAAATCTCATTAGAAATCAATGGAAAACATTCCATCAGACTCAGTGGGAGCTGGATTGATCCCCAAGTGTATTTTTGGCTCTGCTGGAGAGGCGTGTAGCTGGCTGCTGAGGCAGCTGCTGGCTGGGAGCAGCCCCCATTGAAATTCTTGAGCGCTGTGCCCGGGCGGCTCCGGCAGCTCCGCTCAGCACCAGCACCTGGGCCCTGGGAAAGCCCCCAGCCCACCTCTGCAGAGGCAGGAACAAGAAATCAGCAGCAGCCCGAATAGTGTGGAGCAGTGAGAGCAGTGACCCAGCTGGGAAGGGGCTGCCCAGCCTTGCACAGCAGCTGGCACAGGAACATGAACGAGCCAAAGCCCCAGGGAGCTGAAGCAAGGAAGGTGAGTTTCCTCCAGCAGCCCAGCCAAGAGGGGCACACAGCCATTCACCAGCTGGAGGCCCCACTCCTGTCCAAGAACCTGTGGCCCCTGTTGTGCCTCTCAGAGAGCAGCTCCTGCTGGCTCAGGAAGCAAGGGCAGCAACAGGAAATTTTGGGAGCTTTTTTGTCTGGATAGCCTAGTAATCTCTGCAAAGCCTGGTTAATGGAGCCTGCCTTAGATGTGCTGACAGAAGAGCCAGCACTGGGCTGGAAGTGCAAAGTGCAGTTCAGTTATAGTTAAGGGCCAAAGTCACCAGGCAAGCTCAGCTTTACATCCTTTGGTTGTGCCAGCAGCACAGCTGCATCAAATTACTGCCTTGGAAACAGGAAGGACTGGAAGCTTGATTACAAGTGCTACAGAGGCCATGAAACACAATCTTGTCTTTACATTGTGCATGAGATCTCTTTTTCCCCTGGGAGAAATGATTAGTAGAAGGAACTAGTCGATGCAGGAGAGGTCCTAGTTTTGGGACAAGCAGGTCTGGCTGTTCCTTTGTCAGTATGAATGTGCAAAACAAACTGGTTTTCAGGAAATAGTGAACTGAAGGCAAAACCATTTCATTTTTGTCCCCGAAGGCTGAAGGGTGTCTCTCAAGTTTCAGCCAACACATGGCAATAACCCTCCCTCAGTGCTGCAGGATTTGGTTCCTCCAGCATCTGACCAGCCCGAGCCAATGCCTATGTTTGCATGTTGATGTAATACCTTTAATTGCTCCTCGGGCAGGTAGATGTCCTGGCCTGTAGGACAGCAGGTTCAGGACCTTTGCATTCTCTTTTCTAATAAGTTAAACCTCTACCCAAGTTCTCACATGCAATAAATTTCCCATCTTAAGGGCTTATGCTGAAGTATGGAGCCAATCATTGCTTGGCTGTGTTAGCTCCCATGCAAAGCATGGCCCAGGTGTAACCAGACTGAATTCAGCCAGTAGAACCTGACCTCATTTTTATCAGCCATTCTTTGGGTTGTTATCATATTTTTGTTGGACTTCTGAGTAATTGCCTAAGATTTCATTGTTTGTGCAGCACCTGAGCTTCTGTTGGAACAGAAACCTAAAAATCATCTCTGAAGCATAAAAAGTCACAGGAACAGAGTCAAATGGACAGTCTCAGAAATGGTTTCTCCTTTCTTTGCATACCAGGTGTTGTCTGACTAATTCAGATGTGTTTCCTTCCTTCCTTCCTTCCTTCCTTCCTTCCTTCCTTCCTTCCTTCCTTCCTTCCTTCCTTCCTTCCTTCCTTCCTTCCTTCCTTCCTTCCTTCCTTCCTTCCTTCCTTCCTTCCTTCCTTCCTTCCTTCCTTCCCAGAAAATGAATCCTTACATTAAATGAGGCTTTAACACTTCAGGCTACATGTGTTTTTCAAGCATTCAACACTTTTCTCACTCACCTTTTTTTTTTTTTTTTAATCCTGTGCCTTTTACTAGATAATATTTCCAGTACATTTCTAGCACTATTTACAGTAATATTTTTCCTACAAAGAGGCAGAATTTGCCAAGGCAAAGGAGTTTATTGCTGTGAGTTGGCAAAGCTCTGCACAGTACACTCCTGAACTTCATGTACTATAAGCCTTTCAGAGAGGAAATTTATTGTTGTGTCTCACCTTGAGGAGAGCACCAAACCAGACTTACTAGAACAGTAATTTAAAGACTGAACTGTAAAGGGAGAGGAGAGAAATAAACCTCCTGGCTCTCCTTCTCCTCAGTGGTGTGTGAAAATCAATAGGCTGACCTCTTTCCTCCTTTTTTTCCTAACACTGTAAAAAGTCCAGCTGTAGAGTTGTGTGGTTGTTTTTAACCAGAAACTGTTGCAGGGAGGGTGATCATGGTGTGTGCTGTTACAGGGTGTGTGGCTCTATCTATCTATCTATCTATCTATCTATCTATCTATCTATCTATCTATCTATCTATCTATCTATCTATCTATCTATCTATCTATCTATCTATCTATCTATCTATCTATCTATCTATCTATCTATCTATCTATCTATCTATCTATCATCTATCTATCTACCTCTCCATCCATCCATCCATCCATCCATCCATCCATCCATCCTACTCTCCCAGCACACCAATCCAGCTCTCCCAGCACACCAATCCTGCTCTCCCAGCACACCAGACCTCCTGCATGTTCCCTGCTTTCCTGATCCCTGGGCAGATGATGCCCAAGCTCCCTTGCTGACTCCACACAGCAGCTCTGACCAAGGAGCTCACGATCTGCAAGGTGGGATTTCCTGACTGCTGCACCAGCTTTGCTTTATACACAGGTTTTAATGTAATGCTGAATAAAATTTCCCAAAGCCTCCTTTTCTGAGCTCTTCTTTAAAAGTTGCACAAATAAGAAGAAATCCAAGAGAGCCAAAAGATCCAGCTCCACACGTTGGAGCTCCTCTGTGTTACAATAAGTACCAGTAGTCTATCCAAACCCCATACCATGGAGCTGCAGGCCTTGCAAAGTCTGGAGGGCTTGTGAAAGAGCACAACCCACATGGCCCAGCTGCAGAGGCAGAAGAAGGTGCACTTCTCAGGAGAGATGCTGACACAGGGGCTAAGAAGCAGAGGCTCAGTGCTTGGGAAGGACGCTGGGGAGCCCAGGAGCAACCTGGCCAGCTGAGAAGACTTGGAATCATCTCGCCAGCTGGGAGAGGAACTGTGCCTCATTGGCATGTCCCTGGGTCGAAAAGGAAGTTTTCCTGTGCTTGGAAGATCTTGAAGAGGGTTATTTATTGGTGGCTGAATTGGTACACCCAGATCAGTAGGTTTGCCAGCAGCTTTTTTCAAACGAATTTTCTTGATAAATAATTCACTGGCATTGAAACTCTTCTTGAGAACACAGTAATAGTGATTCTAGACATCAGGGGGCATGTGCCAGGCTTGGGTTAGTATTTCTGGATGAAACTGTAGGAATATAATTAATCAGTATGTAGGAACCAGATTGCTGAATCCAATGGGCGATTTGAAGTTGGGCTCCTCTGGCACAGAAAATGCTTCACTCATTGGAATATGGGCCAGTCTGGGCACTCCACCTTTCAGGGAAAATGGTGCAGAAGTGTTTTTTGGTCCAGTTTAAACTGGGAAACTAAAATAATAATTAAAAAAGTTTGAAATTAGTATGAGGGTTGTTGTTCTCCTCAGTTCTACTGGATGCAGATCTCGCTGATCTGCTCCCAGTGCATCCCATGGGGGCTGCAGGTGGAAAACGTCCTTTTACCAACCTTACTGATTAAATAGAAACACTTTATGAGACTTTTAGGAAAGGCAGGACTGTTTTCTTATCCTGCTCTTCCACCTAGAAGCCATTACAGTCTAAAGCAGTAAATCTGGGCAGAGCACCCTGGTTCAGCCCAGCCAGTAGCTCCTTGCAGCGCTCCAACCTCCACGCAAGACTGGCAGAAGCACTTTGTGCATCACTCTGCAGCCTGGGCACTGCCCCAGTGCTTTGCTTTTCATTGAAAGGCTGATCTGAACTCTTTTGATCAAATAAACACTTGTGCAAAGAAATAAAGTGCTGCTATTTAAGGGGGAAATCACTGGCTTATAAAGGTTTCTGTTGGAATGTACATGAGTGTTGGTCTCTGTGGTACCTTTTTAAAAGGAAAGGCAAATAAAATTTTAGGCATGTTTTTAGCTGCTCCCATGAATCAATGTCCAAGTGTAAGTCCAAGGTGTTAACAACCTCAAAACAGACGAGCTGTTCACACCTTCAGGAAGATGATGTGCCTTGTGATACCTTTATAAGAACAGGAACAAAAGGGTGGGTATGGTTTTTTTAAATACTTCTACCCAGACTGAAATGAGGGAACCTTTGAAAGAAAACCATGAAGCAGAACAGCGAACTAACTTTCCTCCCAGGGCAACAAAAAAAATAGCTACTTTAATAAGAAGCAAACATAATCCATTCATTATGCTCATTCATGCCTGTATATTGTTTCTGAATGCCAAAAATTCAAAACTGTTTCCTGAAGTCAAAAAAACCACAAAACAACAAAACAACACCACAAACCTGTATGATCAGAAGCATCATTCTCATTTCTGCTGGATGCAGCAGCTGCTGGCATGCTGAGGGCACTCCAGGTGATGCTGAGCTCTGTTGGTAGCACTGAGGGTGTCTTTTCAGATAGTGAGGGAGGGAATGTGAGTGCTGCTGCTGCTCCTGAGTGGCACAGGCAGTGGTCAGTGGGAGCAGGGTGTGTGCTGCCTGCATTGCCACGGGGGCTGTGGGAGAGCTGTGTGCTGGGAGCAGGGCTGCCCCAAACCACAATGGATCCCTGGTGGAAAGTTGGACATTGTGTAAGGAATGAGAATCTGGCTCCAAACACGTAACAGAGAGAGCTTAGGTCATAAACAGTGTAAAACCAGTGCAAACACCAGGAGCTGCAGAATCTTGAAAGAAAAAAACACGATTCAGTTTGTATAGAGCTGAACTAAGTGAGAACAGCAATAACATGGTGTTCTTTGTGGGAGCATCTCATACACTGAGTGTACAAAAGATTTACACTGTTTGTTCCCTGGTTCTTTCCTCTGGAGGTTTTGTTTGCTTGTGTTAACTCCTTAGGACAGATTGCTTGGTGTACTGCCCTCCAGTCGGGATCCCTGGGGGCTGAAGGGAGGGACACACTGAAACTTCCCCATCAGAGCTGAGAGGATTGTTAACATTGTTCCCTTCCTATTGGTACCACTTTGGCCTTCCAGACTGGAGCTCCTCAAGCCTCTGGCTGAGGCAGCAAAAAGAGAGGGAGAAACAGCAGTGCTGTTTTGCAAAGGAGCTGTGGAGCCAGGAGCATTGCTGTGCTGTCCTGCTCCCCTGGCACTGAGAAGCCACTGGCCACCCCTGCTGGGTCCCAAACCATCAGGAACTGTTTTTTCCTCAGCTTATTTCCTTAGTCAATTAAATTGTAATTGTGGTTTTCAGATGGATGACATCACTTGCATTTGCCTGCTGACGTGGGTTCCTAGCTGCTGGTTCAGCTCCGAGGCTGTGGCTGGGCAGCAGGCAGGGCAGCTGCCTTCTTGCTGTGCCTTGGATGCTTCTTCTGGGCCAGGTGAGACCTCAGTAATAAGGGTTGGGGAACCAGATTCTTCAGAACCCACTCAGCAGGGAGAGGCCTGCAGAGATGGGGAACGTGTCCTTGTTGCTGCCTGCGGCACAAGGGGAGACTCCTGGCATGAGCAGGGAGCAATGTCTGCACTGCAGAGGGGACAGAGATCCCATCCCTTTGAGCCAGGAAGGGAACGGATGTGGCCAGCTGAGAAGACTTGGAATCATCTCGCCAGCTGGGAGAGGAACTGTGCCTCATTGGCATGTCCCTGGGTCGAAAAGGAAGTTTTCCTGTGCTTGGAAGATCTTGAAGAGGGTTATTTCTTGGTGGCTGAATTGGTACACCCGGATCGGTAGGTTTGCCAGCAGCTTTTTTCAAACAAATTTTCTTGATACATAATTCACTGGCATTGAAACTCTTCTCGAGAACACAGTAATAGTGATTCCAGACATCAGGGGGTATGTGCCAGGCTTGGGTTAGTATTTCTGGATGAAACTGTAGGAATATAATTAATCAGTATGTAGGAACCAGATTGCTGAATCCAATGGGCGATTTGAAGTTGGGCTCCTCTGGCACAGAAAATGCTTCACTCATTGGAATATGGGCCAGTCTGGGCACTCCACCTTTCAGGGAAAATGGTGCAGAAGTGTTTTTTGGTCCAGTTTAAACTGGGAAACTAAAATAATAATTAAAAAAGTTTGAAATTAGTATGAGGGTTGTTGTTCTCCTCAGTTCTACTGGATGCAGATCTTGCTGATCTGCTCCCAGTGCATCCCATGGGGGCTGCAGGTGGAAAACATCCTTTTACCAACCTTACTGGTTAAATAGAAACACTTTATGAGACTTTTAGGAAAGGCAGGACTGTTTTCTTATCCTGCTCTTCCACCTAGAAGCCATTACAGTCTAAAGCAGTAAATCTGGGCAGAGCACCCTGGTTCAGCCCAGCCAGTAGCTCCTTGCAGCGCTCCAACCTCCACGCAAGGCTGGCAGAAGCAGTTTGTGCATCACTCTGCAGCCTGGGCACTGCCCCAGTGCTTTGCTTTTCATTGAAAGGCTGATCTGAACTCTTTTGATCAAATAAACACTTGTGCAAAGAAATAAAGTGCTGCTATTTAAGGGGGAAATCACTGGCTTATAAAGGTTTCTGTTGGAATGTACATGAGTGTTGGTCTCTGTGGTACCTTTTTAAAAGGAAAGGCAAATAAAATTTTAGGCATGTTTTTAGCTGCTCCCATGAATCAATGTCCAAGTGTAAGTCCAAGGTGTTAACAACCTCAAAACAGACGAGCTGTTCACACCTTCAGGAAGATGATGTGCCTTGTGATACCTTTATAAGAACAGGAACAAAAGGGTGGGTATGGTTTTTTGAAATACTTCTACCCAGACTGAAATGAGGGAACCTTTGAAAGAAAACCATGAAGCAGAACAGCGAACTAACTTTCCTCCCAGGGCAACAAAAAAAATAGCTACTTTAATAAGAAGCAAACATAATCCATTCATTATGCTCATTCATGCCTGTATATTGTTTCTGAATGCCAAAAATTCAAAACTGTTTCCTGAAGTCAAAAAAACCACAAAACAACAAAACAACACCACAAACCTGTATGATCAGAAGCATCATTCTCATTTCTGCTGGATGCAGCAGCTGCTGGCATGCTGAGGGCACTCCAGGTGATGCTGAGCTCTGTTGGTAGCACTGAGGGTGTCTTTTCAGATAGTGAGGGAGGGAATGTGAGTGCTGCTGCTGCTCCTGAGTGGCACAGGCAGTGGTCAGTGGGAGCAGGGTGTGTGCTGCCTGCATCGCCACAGGGGCTGTGGGAGAGCTGTGTGCTGGGAGCAGGGCTGCCCCAAACCACAATGGATCCCTGGTGGAAAGTTGGACATTGTGTAAGGAATGAGAATCTGGCTCCAAACACGTAACAGAGAGAGCTTAGGTCATAAACAGTGTAAAACCAGTGCAAACACCAGGAGCTGCAGAATCTTGAAAGAAAAAAACACGATTCAGTTTGTATAGAGCTGAGCTCAGTGAGAACAGAATAACATGGTGTTCTTTGTGGGAGCATCTCATACACTGAGTGTACAAAAGATTTACACTGTTTGTTCCCTGGTTCTTTCCTCTGGAGGTTTTGTTTGCTTGTGTTAACTCCTTAGGACAGATTGCTTGGTGTACTGCCCTCCAGTCGGGATCCCTGGGGGCTGAAGGGAGGGACACACTGAAACTTCCCCATCAGAGCTGAGAGGATTGTTAACATTGTTCCCTTCCTATTGGTACCACTTTGGCCTTCCAGACTGGAGCTCCTCAAGCCTCTGGCTGAGGCAGCAAAAAGAGAGGGAGAAACAGCAGTGCTGTTTTGCAAAGGAGCTGTGGAGCCAGGAGCATTGCTGTGCTGTCCTGCTCCCCTGGCACTGAGAAGCCACTGGCCACCCCTGCTGGGTCCCAAACCATCAGGAACTGTTTTTTCCTCAGCTTATTTCCTTAGTCAATTAAATTGTAATTGTGGTTTTCAGATGGATGACATCACTTGCATTTGCCTGCTGACGTGGGTTCCTAGCTGCTGGTTCAGCTCCGAGGCTGTGGCTGGGCAGCAGGCAGGGCAGCTGCCTTCTTGCTGTGCCTTGGATGCTTCTTCTGGGCCAGGTGAGACCTCAGTAATAAGGGTTGGGGAACCAGATTCTTCAGAACCCACTCAGCAGGGAGAGGCCTGCAGAGATGGGGAACGTGTCCTTGTTGCTGCCTGCGGCACAAGGGGAGACTCCTGGCATGAGCAGGGAGCAATGTCTGCACTGCAGAGGGGACAGAGATCCCATCCCTTTGAGCCAGGAAGGGAACGGATGGTTGGAAAATGGTGGATGGAGTAAAGGCTGGACAGAAGAAGGTCTCCTCCAGGCAGCCAGAGAGGACCCTTATTTTCAAGCCTTGCAATTTCTTTTGCTTTGTGAAGAGGAATTTTCCATGATTCAAGGATTGTTTGTGGTTTCATAAAACAAAAACACATCTGTAGTAACTGCATGTCCTTTTGGGTACTTTCTTGAGGTCAAATCCCCTAGGAAGTCCAGATGGACCCCCCACTATAACATCACTAACACATGGACCATGTCCAGCAGGCCAGCTCACTAGGGAAAGGCATCATCTGCTAGCTAAGTGTAGGGCCCATAGCAGAGGAGGATGCTTGGTTTGGGGGTTTTTTAGCACCAACAAGCTTCCTCTGAAGTCCCTTTAAACACAGTTGTGGGCCATGTCTGAGGAGATTAACACACAACCACAAGATGGTAAGATGGTAAGAACCTGCAGCTCATCTAGAGAAAACTCATGGGAAAAAAGGTCTGAGGGAAAGGAGCTATTAGATGTGAGCTGATAGTTCTCTTACTTAATAAAACTATACCTAGAAAAAGTGGGAAGTAGCTACTAGAAACAGGAAGATCTGCTGAGGCAGGAAATCACCTGCCCGTGGGAGAAATAGTTGCTTTAGGCACTGTGTTTTATTTTGGACTCTGTTGGTTCAACTGCTGTGCACTGTTTGGATGAAAGACCTTGAAAAGATTTGAGCAGGGATGTTTCAGACTTCCTGGGAGATGCAGAGAAGCCAGGAATCCTCAGAGACCATTCCTGCAGCAGCAGGAACTCTGTTACCCTTCGGAAACTGAATTAATGCCCAGAAAGGACTGGTGAGATCAATAGACAATGAGGTCACAGCTGAATAAAGTTCTCAACATTTCCAGTTCTTGCTTGCTTGAATCTCTCTCTTGCCCCAGGCCAGCTCCACCAGCATTTCCTGGGGACAGTGAAGCTCTCAGCAGCACCTGCAGGGCAGCTCTGCTGTGATTAGATGTAGGGGAATCCAGGGCTGTCAGTTGTCAAGGGACTGCTGGTGTTTTAATTTGAAATGTCACCCACCCACCTCAAGCTGCTTTGCATTGGTATTGAAAAAAAAAAAAAAAATTAAAAATGGGAGAGGAATGAGTTTTGAGAACAGAGGGGAATCTCCCAGTGGGCTGGAAGAGGGGAGGTCTGGGGAAGAGGCACTGGATTTAGGGGATCCAGCCTGGCCTTGCTCCCTGGAGCAGATTTGTCCATGAGAGATGTCCCTCCACCCTCACTGCCCTGAAACTCTCCTTGATGCATCAAAGCAATTGTCTGTGCAAGAACTGGCAGTCTGATTCCCAATGAATCACATAAAAACTGATTTAATGAAGTGTCTCTTACGTGTATCACTGAGGCAGAGTTTTTCCACTTGCCTGAGGCTTTCTGAAAAGCCTCAATTTCTTTTGTCACCTGAGCTCTTTTCTATGAGAACACCTTGTATTGTTTCCTAATAAACCTGTGACATTTATTCCCATCTCTTTCCAGCCTCCCATCCTTAAATTCCCCTCTTTCCCGAGGTGAAATTTAATCATATTTTTTACTAGGTAAAAGAGAAAAAAAGATCCTGGAAGGCTTCCTGCTTCGCTTTCACCTGAGGCTTTCACCTGAGCTCTTTTCTATGAGAACACCTTGTATTGTTTCCTAATAAACCTGTGACATTTATTCCCATCTCTTTCCAGCCTCCCATCCTTAAATTCCCCTCTTTCCCGAGGTGAAATTTAATCATATTTTTTACTAGGTAAAAGAGAAAAAAAGATCCTGGAAGGCTTCCTGCTTCCCAGAGCTAGCAGGTTCTTTTCATTCTTTCTATTATGACAATGTGACAGATTCTTGCACTTCCCGGGCTCCCAGTGGAAATCCCAGGCTCTGAGGAGACAGCAAGAGGGGTATAAAGAGAGAAGACATTTACTCTTAGCAATGATTTTTCTAATGAGAGTTTTTAGTGGTGACATTAGCAAACTGTTCTCTTGAAGGATTTCCTGGGGGCTTCGGTGTCACTACATGCAGCATCAGCCAGGTGACAAGCTCTCCCTGTCACCCCAGTCTCTGCAGAAGCAGCATCCTCAGCAGGGCTGAGCCCTCCTCTCTGGCAGTGATGGGCATGCCCAGCAAAGGGAGAGGCACAGCAGCTTCTTCCAGGTGTTTCTTCCCAAGAGTTTACATCTTGTACTCGTTACCTTTGGTGCAGGGGATGTTAGAACGGAAAGCAAATCCAGGACAGGCTCATGTTGAGGGATTTAAACATTCTTGCAAAGCTTAATTAAACTTCTAAATCTGTGCTCTTGACAGTTCAGCATTGCAATAGGTAAGATGAAGGGTAGAGAAGTCAAGGGACTAATCCAAGGTCAGTGCCAGAGTCAGGAGTAGCCCCCGGGGGGGTTCACTCTGCTCCTCTGCTGGTGTAAATCATTGACAGTAATTCCAGTCTGACCAGCACATTTGCCCCTGTCTGGGACCAGTCAGAGCAGGGAACTTGCTTTGAACCTGAGTCATCTTTGTCTGGTCAGCTGACAGCTTTTATAGGTCCTGATAATAATGACTTGATCCATTTAATTGTGTTACCCTAGCCCTTTGTTCACAGCTAGGTTAGTGCCTGTTTGGCTGAGCAAAGACAAAGACAAGAAGGAAAAGCTAACACAGAAAAAGGGTAGGCAGGTGTGGAAGTGGGCCAACAGCATGTCCATCCACCTGTCTGAAACTTCTTTCTAGGAAGCCCATCAAGGAAAACAAATGTTTAAATAAAAAGATGCCAGTTTCAGATACTTGGGAAGACTGCAGATACTAAGTGAGCTTGTCAGAAATGCTCTCCCAACAGTCTCTTCTTGTCAGTCCCCTGGCTAAATCAACCACACCAGTCTGCATCCTGAGGAGGGTGCATGGAGCTGGTGCAGCTCCACCCTAGGAAGAAGCAGCATCCCAGCTTGCCCAGGGGACTGAGGCACAGGCACCCACAGGAATCCTGCAGAAAACAGTATGGTGGTTATCCCTTGGCACTGGGATTTTGGGAACTGCCCATCATTTGTATTGTGGCATGGAGCTTCCAAGTTCTGTTTTGCTTTCTACCTCAATTGTGTAATCCTGGAAGCACCAGACCTTCCCAGTCTGAGACACCCACTTTCCATCCAGCTTGGCTTGTGATGCTTATCATGAACCACAGATTAACAAGTGATTAAAATTGCACTACAGCAAGTATGTAAGTGTAAATCTGAATGATGCATGATTACTCTGAGCCAGCAGACATGTACCAATAATTGGCCTTTAAAGTTCATTAGTCAGTTCTATTACAAATAGGGAATTTGCATGATGTTTGTAAATGTATGCACCAGCAGGCAGAAGTGATGACAGCATTGCACTGACTAGGCAGAGCAATTATCAAAAGCACATCCACTGCTGGAAATGCCCAGGCAAAGCACTTGTTTGCATAATTGGTTCTAGTGGTTTTGTCCTGGGAGTGAGAGCTGCTAAACTCTTTGGGTACAGCAAGTGGCACATGCAGGCAAAGTGCCCCAACAGGCTGACCAGTTGCTTCCAAATTGTTTTCAGCACTGATGCATCCCATTCCCAGTTTGTCTGAGTCACAAGCAGAAAGCTTTGGAATTAGAGGCTGTTAGATTTACCTTTTCCTTTGGGTGTTGAAGAGCCTCTCTGTGACTGTCACAGAGGATTTAGCTAGATAGTGTTGTTCCCTAGATGTGAATCCAAGAAGAATTAAAGATAACTGGGGAGACTGTAGAGGTGACAGTGTCATTAGTCCTGGTCTGTTCCTCTCTGGGCCTGGTGAGAAGATTAGTGGTGGAGGTGAAGAGGAAACCACTCAGTTTGAAGAAGAGCATGAAATGAGTGGGAGAAGCTAAACTCCATCTCCTGGCTATTTTTCTAGTTATTCCTGGTATTTTTAATCTGTGCACATCCAATTCACTCTTCTGCAAATGTCTGGGTCAATTAAAAATGGAGCTGGAGACAAGACCCACGCATGGTTACACTGAAGTGCTGGATACCTGTGCTGATCCAGGTGAGGACTCTGCAGCACCTTTGCCATGTCCAGGCAGCCCATGACTCCCAGCTAAGAAGCCAAACACTTTGGATACCAGAACTGGCAGCACAGTCAGCTTGGATCTCTGTCTCATGGCTTGCTCCTCTCAGCTCCAACATCAGACTCCTAATGCCCCAGATGTTGTGTTCCTCACTAAGCAAGACACTTGGCAGTGCCCCTGTACACTGTGCACGACCCAGCTGTGGGTGTGCCCGTGCACATCGTGATGCATGATAACATCCTGCATAATAATGCAGGAATAACACCTGGGGAGGCAGGTGAGTGTGCACAGATGTAGAGGGACACAGGCATGTCTGGCAGCTCAGCTGTAGGGGTGGTGAATATCCACAGCAGGAGCAACGTGATGGTGAGTGACCTATAAAAGGTTCACTTGAGAGAAACTTACCAAGACTTGAAGGGTTCTTGGAAAGCAGATTTCATGCTCCTAAGATTTCCCTTATTTCACTCTAATGGAAGAAAAGTCTCTCTTTAGATTAAAGATCCAGTGGCTTCTGCACCATGTAGGGAATATCACCTTGTCAGAGGAGCTCCAAGCCCCATCCAACCTGCCCTTCAACACCCCCAGGGATGGGGCAGCCACAGCTTCCCTGGGCAACCTGGGCCAGGGTCTCACCACCCTCACACCCAAGAATTTCTTCCTAATCTCAGCCTTCCCCATATCCTGAGTGACCAGGTGTCCTGTTCCCTTCTGGAGAGCCCACACTTTCCCTTGTCTTTTTTTTATCACGAGCAAGGAAAATCTGCTGCCTTTTTCACCCTACAAGGCTTTCCAGAAGGGTTTGTTTAATTGTGAGGAGGTTCTTATCTTAGGAAACAATGGTATAGATGCAGTGAGTCATTTCAAGCTGATGGTGAAGTGACCATCTCTGAAGTTATTACCAAATTTCTCCTTGCAAAGTTACTGTTTATGCTTTTGCCTTCGTTGTGCAGAAGGCTGCTCTTCTCAATGAATTCTCCCATGCAGCAGGTGTTTGCTAATCTTAGCTTTTCAATAGGGGGAAAAGGCAATTTTCTCCTCTGCAGATGAAGGATTTTGTCTCGTGAAAGCACAGTGAGCATTGTAGACCCTTTTGTGACAGATAAATTTTTATCAGGATAGAGTTTAATTTCTGCAGGGTGGATCATTGTTCAGGAGTTTTCTTCTCTTCCTCTTCCTCTTCCTCTTCCTCTTCCTCTTCCTCTTCCTCTTCCTCTTCCTCTTCCTCTTCCTCTTCCTCTCCTCTCCTCACCTCTCCTCTCCTCTCCTCTCCTCTCCTCTCCTCTCCTCTCTCTTCTCTTCTCTTCTCTTCTCTTCTCTTCTCTTCTCTTCTCTTCTCTTCTCTTCTCTTCTCTTCTCTTCTCTTCTCTTCTCTTCTCTTCTCTTCTCTTCTCTTCTCTTCTCTTCTCTTCTCTTCTCTCCTCTCCTCTCCGCTCCTCTCCTCTCCTCTCCTCTCCTCTCCTCTCCTCTCCTCTCCTCTCTTTTTTTCTCCAGAAAAACATTCTCTAAAAAGCATCTTTAAGAGGACAGCAGCTATAGAAAGATAAAATGATGCAAGGGCCATCGTGTTTTGGCTGGGCTGCATTTAGGGCAGTTTGTGAAGGTTGCATTTCATCATGGAAACCTTTTTTGATACGCAGTAGTTTGTGTGAGAAGGTATTTCATCAGATGAGCCCCACACAGGGGCCGTAAACAACTTTCCAGATTTTGGTAGGATGTCTGGAAGGCAAAGCCAATATTTGTTAACAGAAATATATGAGCAATTAATTAGCCCATTAAATCCCATGCATGTGAAATATTTTGACCACAACTTGCAGCATTCCTACCTGCTCAATTTGGGTGCTGCACTTCTGTTCAGGAGATAAGCCTTGCTCCCCATGCAGCTGCAGCCCAGGCTTTTCCCTGCCATGTAATGACCTTGTTGATCTGAGCAGATACTTATCGTTCTCAGGGAACCAGCTTCTTCAGATAACTCTCTTAAAACAGCCAGTGCCAGCAAAGAAAAGAGCTTCACGTGCTGTATCATCCCAGCTTAAAGGAGCTTTCAATGTCTTCACAGTTGCCTTATGAAGACCGTCAGGAATTTTCAAAGCCCTAAGCTGCTTTGCTTCTACCTGCCCAAATGAAACCAAATGCTCAAATCTGGTTTTAGTGACTTTGCCAGTTCTTTCTTTTTCCAGGTAAAACCCTGGCACAGGCTACATTCCCAGATGCTTTAATCACCACTGTAGGACAGTCAGTCACTGTGTCACTTGCCCTCCAGCCTTCCCAGAGCCTCAGGTTGTGTCATAGTATCACAGAATCATCAAGGTTGGAAAAGAACTTCAAGATCAAGTCCGACCATCCACCTTGCAACCTCTAACCACTAAACCATCTCCTGAAACACCAAATCCACCCATTTTTGTAACACCTCCAGGGATGGTGCCTCCACCACCTCCCTGGGCAGCCTGTTCCAAGGCAGCCAAGGCAGCTGGTGGCACTGCCAGTCTCCATCAAAGCAACCACCCTGCAACTGGGCTTATGCAGACAAAACTAAAGCAAAGACAACTTGGTTTTCTGTTCCTTGAGGACTTTAATTTGGGGTAAGAGGCTGGGGAGAGATGTAGGGATGAAAGGAGGGAGTGGGGACTTACATGGCCAAACCCAGTGCCTGCTCAGCAGATCCACCCTTCACCTGCTGCTGCCCAAGTCCTATCACATTTCAAGCTCACATCGTGTTACAGACTCGTCATGTTATTCAGACTCTTTTTATTTTACTTGATATTAACTTTATTTATAGTAATTGAACACATTGTTTTGGTTTGGTTTGGTGTGGGTTTTTTAACTGCCTGTTCTGTTATTTAGAAAATCCTGCAGGAACCAAATGGGAACCTCTGGGCCTGGCTCCAGGCTCTGGCAGCCTGGTTCTGAAGGG
>NW_009953933.1:795873-798321 GCF_000747805.2 Chaetura pelagica
GTCTGACTCTTGATTATTCACCCCATTGTGACTTCCACTGATTTCAGGGAGGGTTGTATTATATCCAGGCTGAAGGCAGGAGGTTGTGCCTCTGCTGCACTCCACAAAAGGTGGATTGTGTGCTTGTAGTACAGTTGCTCTGAATAGAGTCTGGGCCCATGTGTTGAAACTGTTCTGGTCTCTAATTAAAGAGTAGTGTCTCTGCCCTGCACACCGAGTTATTTTGAGGCAGTGAGAATGCCACAGCAGGGAGTGTGCTTGGAGAGCTGCTGCTGAAGGCCTTGTTACACCCTGCATTAAAGATATGTGAGTAACTGGGAAAGGTTCAACTTCACCTGAAACTGGATTTTTTTATTATTGTTATTTTTAAGGGAAGAAAACAAAACAAAACAACCAAACCAAACCAAACAAAAAACCCCACAACATACAAACAAAAAAGAACAAACCCAAACCTTTTCAGTAATTATTTCTTGGGTTGGGTTGAATGGAACAGAGGAGGTTTTGAAGCCTATTTGACTCTTATTTGAATTCTAAAAACTACCAGGTAGGAACAGGGTAAGACTCTCAAGGAGATAGAGATGCTCCTCACAGAAAGAAGAGCAGCAGATTGTGCTGTTGCTTTTTTTCTAGATCAGCAGGAGTCACTAGTACATATGTTACCCTTCCAGCTTTCTCTGTCCCTGCAATTTCATGCATAGTCTTTCATGTGGGTCATTTGTAAATAGAGACAGTGTCGTGGCTTCTGTCTGTTCACAGAGCCACTCCAGACCTTCTAGTCTGATTTTCTGACTCTAACAGGCCCCTTCAAGCCAGTAGGGTTCTACAGGACCCAGTAAAACAAGATATAAGGAAACCTTCCAGAATACATATAGTTTGGATCTAAAGCCATTGTGTGAATATCACCTTGTCACTCTAGTCACCAAGAGGGAGTAAAGTCAAAGCTGCAGACAAATGCAGAGGGTGCAGAATTTGCTCATCTCCTGTATCTCCAAACTTGACAAAGTTTTCAGGACCACCCCTGTGGGATCCCTGTGTCAGGTTGCTAATGTTACTCAAAATAAATACCAGGGGGTCAAATTGTTTCTTTCAACAGTGATAATCAATAAGAGAGATGCCATTTTAATTTCAGTTCCTCAGTATTAAACTAAGACTTTGTGGTAATCATCAAACCTTTTGCCAAATAGCTTCAAAAATATTTCAATACTTGGCTTTAAAGGTCATTTGTAAATAGAGACAGTGTCGTGGCTTCTGTCTGTTCACAGAGCCACTCCAGACCTTCTAGTCTGATTTTCTGACTCTAACAGGCCCCTTCAAGCCAGTAGGGTTCTACAGGACCCAGTAAAACAAGATATAAGGAAACCTTCCAGAATACATATAGTTTGGATCTAAAGCCATTGTGTGAATATCACCTTGTCACTCTAGTCACCAAGAGGGAGTAAAGTCAAAGCTGCAGACAAATGCAGAGGGTGCAGAATTTGCTCATCTCCTGTATCTCCAAACTTGACAAAGTTTTCAGGACCACCCCTGTGGGATCCCTGTGTCAGGTTGCTAATGTTACTCAAAATAAATACCAGGGGGTCAAATTGTTTCTTTCAACAGTGATAATCAATAAGAGAGATGCCATTTTAATTTCAGTTCCTCAGTATTAAACTAAGACTTTGTGGTAATCATCAAACCTTTTGCCAAATAGCTTCAAAAATATTTCAATACTTGGCTTTAAAATATCTCTTCTACAATATGTTCAGCCTTCTCTCAGTCTTCACTTTGAGGAACTAAGTGGATGTCTTTAAATATCAGCATAAGGCAAGTTGCTCAGCCCTTCCAGTACTCTGTCTGTGCAGGCTGGGATGATGTGGAGTAATACTGCATTTTGAAGACAGCTCCCAGGTGGACCCCAGTTGATATGGAGCCTCACAGAGTGATGGGGGGGTGTGGACACCAGATTGTTCATGGAGAAATTGGTGTGGAACAGCTGCTCCAGTTGCATATGAAACTTTGGGGGCATCACACTCAGACTGGTCCTTCCGACAGCTTCAAATCACCTCAGTGTCAGGGATACTTTAGGAAATCTCCTTAAATCTGGTCTTAAGTAAAACCCAGGAAGGTTAGCAGAGAGGCAGGGCCATCAGCAGGAGCTGCCCTGGTGAACTGACCCCCTGCTGTGGTGCTGAGTGACCATCACTTCTGTGGCTCTCCTGCATCTCCTTCAGCTTCCAGCAGCCTTCTCAGGCCTGGAAAGCAAAGCCAGGTGAGCCATAGGGAAGTGACATACAGGTTTATTTCACACTCAAACCCAGAAACATTTACACTGGTGCCAGTGGTTGTTTAATCATTGTTTCAATTTGCGTTTTTGATGGTTGGTTTAGTTTTCCCACTTGAACCATGAGGAAGTTTCCACAGCCTCATACAGAGAAGAAGCAAGGACACCAGAACCACGCTGTGCATTCC